>NC_135663.1:39435378-39764997 GCF_964188315.1 Podarcis muralis | reverse complement strand
GCACCTTCCCCTTTGAAATGAGCCAAACAAAACATAAGAGGGAATAAAATGTTATATAATGATAGGGTTGAGAATCTCTTCCCTTCAGCAAAAATTCATCCGCCAGTGAACAGCAGCCTAAGAGGAAATCTACACATGCTAAATAAATACATATTCCCGGAAGAACAGGAAAGCTTTTATGGGCTAGTTCTCTAGGGGCTTGTTTAACCTGAAATGCCTCAGATATATATATATTTGTAACAAACAAGGAGAAAACTCAAGCTCTTTTCTTGGTTCTGCAGTCACCTTGGAATAACTGACCGTAGGAAGAATGGGAAGCTGCCATATTATTAAGTTATTTCCCACCTTCTTCCCTGGCAGGGACTCAAGGCGGCTTACAGCTAAAATAAAAGGTAAAGGGACCCCTGACCATTAGGTCCACTCGTAGATGACTCTGGGGCTGTAGCGCTCATCTCGCTTTATTGGCCAAGGGAGCCAGCGTACAGCTTCCGGGTCATGTGGCCAGCATGACTAAGCCACTTCTGGCGAATCAGAGCAGCACATGGAAACGCCGTTTACCTTCCCACCAGAGTGGTACCTATTTATCTACTTGCACTTTGACGTGCCTTTGAACTGCTAGGTTGGCAGGAGCAGGGATCGAGCAATGGGAGCTCACCCTGTCGCGAGGATTTGAACCACCAACCTTCTGATCGGCAAGCCCTAGGCTCTGTGGTTTAGACCACAAAAATAATAATTTAAAAACAATTAAACATCCAGAGGAGGAATGACCACTGGAAGGAGCACAGAGAGAAGAAACGCCATGGTGCATCAGCTGCAGCACAAACTGATGCTTTCATCTGCCTCAGCTTCAGCAAAACATGTCTCTCCCATATTGGTCTCTACAGCCACAGCAGGTGCTATAACCTTCCAAAAGTCTGTGTTTGTCTTTACCCCAAAGGCACACTCCTCCATTGTCTCCCAAGACAGACGGATGCCAACTCCCAAAGATGATAATTACATACAGATTGTGGAGGTGTTGTAGTAATGGATTAGTCAACAATCTGACCGCAGCTCTTTGAGGTAGCTGAACTTTCTGAGCACTTTTCAAAGGCAGCCCCATGTAGAGTGTGTTACAGTAATCCAAATGGGGTGTAACTAAGGCATGTGTCACTGTGGCCAAATCAGACATCTCAAGGATTGTGTGTGGCTGGCAAACTATTTTTTTTTTTTTGGTATTTTTTTAATTGAAGTTTTTATCTCTACAAAATAACAGAAAGAAAGAAAGGTTTACAGATATGTACATGTTTGCAGCTGGCAAACTAGTTTCAACTGTGCAAATGCACTCCTGGCCACGGGAGAGACCTGGGCATCCATGGTCCAGTATTTTAAATTACTTTGTTCTTAGAACCACAGGTCCAGTCTTAGGTTGATGCTACTGAGTTCCTCTTCTAGACAGATTTTATTACTATAAGATCATTCCAGATTAGAAAATGGAGGTTTGGTGCTTTGCTATCTCACATTCAATGACAACTAAAGGTCTCTGAAAATCTATGGATCAGTTTAGGAAGGGATAATGGGAGAGTCAGAATTTGCTTGTTACAGCTTTCTTGCTGTATCTCCCCACCCAAAGTGCCTATCACAGTATGAACTGTCTGTCCCATATCTTTCCTGCTCAGTTCTTCACCCTGGTAACCAACACTGGCAAATCTATTGCTTACAGAAAAGCAAAATCCTAGGTGCATGGAAGGCTTGATAAGTCTATGCCTGGCACTTTCCTTCCGGAATTCAATGGGCACTGAATTTATGGGAAACAGCATAGTTAGTTTGACACAACATTTTCATTTACTTTACATGAGGGTAGATGATGAATTAATGGGTAAATGATGTGCTGAAGCAATATTTGCAACCCACATCACACTTTTTGCAGCCTTAAGGTGCCTAGACTGTCACTGCTTTGCAGGAGGGATTCAAGTGCCTACCAGAAATTAAAGTGGATTAAAGAGCTCTTTTACCCTAGTATAACAAATACACTTTAAGAAGAAGAACAGACTTTTTGTGCTTAGGAAAGTGATAGGGAAATGCACAGAAAATTGTGGGGTGGAGGAATGATGAACAAGAAGATGCATCAGCACCCCACAAGCAAATATTGATAGATATAGTCTAACTTCTGCACAAGCAAAACTGCTCAATAAGCAGGTCATTTGGAGGAGCTCTTAGACTCTGAGGCTTAGAGAACACTAACATGTTATAGAAACAAATTATTTATTTCCAGTCAAAATACTGCAGTTGTTAATACTTGAGCATTGACAATTAATGTCTTCACAAATAAAGCTTTGCTAGCCTCAGTCATAGTAGTGATGGCAGCTTCCTTTAAATAGAAGTAATAAACTAATCAAATATTTTTACCTGCCACCACTGTTTCAGAAAAGCTGGGGGAGCAAACTCCTCTAACCAGAAAATGCTTTTTTGTCCCTTTCTTTTTCTCCTTAAAAAAAAGAGAGAGTCATCCTGAACTGCCATTTTGTACCTGGTCCTCTAGCCCCATGTCATGATTGCTGTTATTAACAGTCATTTCAGCGGACTCTCTGTCAAACCTGCTGTGAAAGGCAAGCCGAGCTGCCACATGCCTGGCTCTTGCTAGTCACTCCGAAGAACAATATATAGACCATTTTAGAGGCTCTCAGACCTGGCCTATATTTTCACCCACTCACCCCACCTCCCTCCTTCAGCAATGTCAGCATATATGTGGAAAATCATGACTCAATGCTGGGAGTAAATTGGGGACTTATACCAGGGTAGGCAAGATGTTCCGAAATTGTTCTTTTCGATCGATACATCTATCAGGAAAGGGTCTCTTGAAGCATCGGTTAATTTCTTTTGTTGTAAGGGATTTTTTGCAAGCTTAAGTGCTTTAAAAACTAAACTGAAGAGAAAGAAAGCAATGAGTCATCACATTGTCTTTCCAAGGAGATTCCCTGTTACAAGGCAATGCTGATTGTTTCAACAACCTCTGTGGTTCTTTCAAGGTTGAACTATTGGAAGGAAAAAAGAAACAGTCAGATGGCTTCTTCGGTGTCTTCTCCCATTACTGAACACTGTGAATAATGTGCTTGAAGCATAGGCATGACTGGGCGTCATGGGGGGTAGTGCTGTTAATAGGATCATTAGATACCACACTGGATTTCCCCCCTAATAATATTGCTGTGTGCGCACTAGTCTCCAAACCATGAGAGACTTAAGAGATTCCAGAGCTTACCCAGGGTTTGGGTTCTTTTTGAAAAGGAGGTCACTAGAGACAGTGGTATATTTAGGATATATGGTTGTATTCACACATATATACAACCTAAACATAAGTTGGTAGAAATCATGGTATTAGTACTCCAACAAATCTTGTTCCAGGGTGGGTCGTCAAAGTCATAGCTTTTGCCTCAGCACAGAGAGCAAGTTCAGCTTCTGTGTGCAACTTCTAACTCTAGGCAGGACTAAAAAGGGGGGAGGAACTCAATTCCTGAGGTACTGTCTTCGTATCTACAAGATTTCTTGGCCTCCAACCAGGAAAGGTGAGGTGTGGGAAGCCTACCAACTCCTGAAAGAGCACCACCATCCAGTTGTTCCCATGGCAACATTGCTAACTCTTTAGTCATGCAGGCAGGAGGCTTAACTGACTTGACTGAGCCCATTATCTCAACAAAGAGACCAATTTGACCAGTGCAGTGGCTCCTTCTGCTACAGATTCCAGCCATACAGATACAGAATCATAGGCCTGAAGGGGACCCACAGACATCATGCAAACCAACCCCTCCAGTCCTATAACAATATACAGTGGTACCTCTGGTTACATATTTAATTTGTTCCGGAAATCCGTTTTTAACCTGAAACTGTTCTTAACCTGAAGCACCACTTTAGGTAATGGGACCTCCTGCTGCTGCCTTGCTGCCGGAGCACAATTTCTGTTCTCATCCTGAAGCAAAGTTCTTAACCTGAGGTACTATTTCTGGGTTAGCGGAGTCTGTAACCTGAAGCGTATGTAATCCGAGGTACCACTGTATACTGATAGGGATCTTAATTCTTCAAGTGCTTGCACCAAAACAATAGAGAAACTGGTACCAGCCATGCGCAAGAGGGGATATGGGGAAGACAAATGTTTGGAGAAACACAAACAAGAAAGAAAGAAAAAACCTTTGGGAGAGAACCCCCCCCAATCCAATAAGTGGGCATAAAATGCAGGGTGAATGTTGGTGGCTTAAAAGGAAAACTACATGGAAAAGGGGGAGTGGAATGAAGTAGTCTATGAATTCTTCACCACAAATTTTGTTGCAGTCTCTACTTCTGCCTTTTGCATTCTTTGTTGCCCTTTAAATACACAGTAACCTGTTCTAAACTTTGTTGGAGAGAGAGGTTTGGAAGAGATACTCTCCTGGCAGAGTCACACAATGGCTAACTGCACCAAACACATTTCAAACGTGGTTAGAGTTTACACCTGCCCTCATTCAGGTTTTGTTTTTTTAAAGTTTCCCACAAAAATACTTAGGCTAGAATAAATGAACAGTCAACTTGTTTTGCAAATAAGTGAAGATTTTACTTATAGGCTGTGTAAATGTTCCAGATATGCAGTTTAACCCCAGGTGGTTTTGTTTATTTGGGAGCTCGGTGTGGCTACTGGCTTGATCCAAGAAGGTGTGTGTGTGTGTGTAGCCACAAACCTTTGGTACACCAAGATTAAATGTAAATAACTAAGGCATCTGTGCAATAAAGAAATTCAGTGAAATCACCCAGATCTTTTAATGCTATCACGGGAATGCTATACTACCTGGTTATTTCTATATTGTCTCCATCAGTAAATACAGATTTAGCATTTAGTTTTCTTAAAACTACTTTAATGAAACAATCGTGAGATCCAGCTATGATCTAAGCAAGCTATATGTGTGCATGGTTGACCTAAAGAGCATGTGCTGCCACAACTTTATTTGAAAGCCTATTTCGGCCACAGCTCTAACAGCCAAAGAGGCAAGGCTTTGGAAAAACCGAACAATGGCTTGCTTCTTTAGCAATAACAGGAGATGCTGCAGCGGTGATAACTTTGTAGAAAGCTGTGTTTGCATATGCAATTTCCCCCTGTGCGTTCATAAAATTTATTGGTGTTTCAGCTCCTGTCAGCTACATCTATAGAACGCATTCTTGGCTTACCACTGGGACAGATGCCACCACCACCACCACCCACCCACAGCAATTTGGGAGCAAATGCTAAATGCACAGTAAGGCCCAATCTATGAGACATGGCATCGGCACTGCAGCTTCTAAAGTCAGCTCAGCACACCAGTATATAAATACCACAAAATAGTATGTACGGTACAATGGTCCTTTATGTGGCATCCCATAGATTGCTCTCGCACACTGTTAGGAAAGTGGACTGATGGAAGCAAGAGATGAAGATCTCTAGTTTGAAAGGCAAGTTAAGCTTTATGCCTGGCAAGTTTAGCTTCCTTATCAGAAGCAGCAATATGCATGGGCAGCCAGCTTTGAATTTTTATTTTCAGCAGCAACTATGATGTGAGCCTTTTTTCCTGGCATTGCAAATTGCTTTCCATATTTTTGCAACAGGTTAGCAGATGCATGTACTGCTGCAGGATTGGACAAACCCTTAATAATTACTGGCAACTAACATATGAAAAGGCAAGCAGAAAGTAATTTATTTTATGATTGCTCAGTTTTTGTTATTTACGGGGAAATATTCATAACATCAGCCCTCACCACGGGACCCTCCTAGTCTGACTTTGCTGAACTGCCCTTATAATGGGGAAGATGAAATGTAAAGATTATACTGCTCAGTATTCGGTATCAGCCATATGGTTCTGAAGAGTAATTTATAAGGCAAATAGGAAAGAGATAGGCAAGCCATCATACATATAGAAAAGGGTTCTTCTACACTTCACTGGTTCTGCCCTACTTTTAGAGTCGGTAGTGTATCTGTAATGTTATTCTCTCCCCAACCTTCAACAGATGGCACCGTTTTCTTCAGTCTTTGTAGCATGGCTAATATGTTCTGGGTTTGAACAGCTCAGACCTCAGGCTATCAGTATGTTGGAATCAATTATGCAAAGCCAATTCATTTCAATACAAAGTAGAGAACTGCCTCTTTCGTGGCATTGCATAAAAAAATAAAATCATTACAGTTTTATCACCCGTGCCCAAAGTTGCCCTTCTTCTGTTAAATACATTGTCCTCCGTTCTAGGATGTATTGCTTCTCTTTGCAGCTTTATCAAATACATGTTGCAGTTGCGGCATTGATAAATGGAGTGCACTTATAGTATGAAGGTAAGATGCAACGTGACCAGGGGTTAAATTCTATTCTATGCGCTAACAAATTTGGCCAAGAGCGAATAGTTATATTAAGGGAAGGTAGAAACATTTGCTGCAGGAAAGAATCAGGATAGGTTGACAAGGAGCAGGAAAGGTTGCCAGGAGAAAAAATGCAGGATGTAGAAGTGCAAATGTACACATACTAAGACACATTATTGGTTTTAGTGGGATCACGTGGTTTGCTTTGTTGTCGACAAGCGTGTGGATTTTGTTCATTATTATTTTTTCTTATTTCTTATTCCTTTTTTGGAGGAGCAATCTAAGGCATTTGTTAGATCCATTTGACTATAGAATATGTCAAGGTATTCAGAAATATGCATAACCACATTTATTTTCTTCTATTTATATCCCATCTTTCTTCCATCAAGGAACCCAAGGCAGCATACATGTGGTTCCCAGGTGGTCTCCCATCCAAACACTGGCCAGACCCAAACCTGCTTAGCTTTAACAAACATGGTGGTCTCATATGTCTTCAGATCATAGCCTAGGATTTATATATCAAATGCACCCTAGCTGTAGCCAGAATGTTCCATAGTGAGTTTCCTGGAAACAGTGGTGCTTTTAGGGTTCCTGTGTTTCCTAAGAGCCCATAAGAAATCGTGGTCATGAACTCCACCCACCCACTCATGAACCATTAATATAGGAATGGGGAACCTGTCAGACTCCAAAACTCATCCAACCCAGTCAACCTGGCCAATGGTTAGGGGTGATAGGGCCACAGCTTCTCCATCCTTACCCTAGTAAATTATTGGAGATGGTTATGCGTGTCTAAGAGTTCCAGCCTATGGAACCTTTACTCGGAGTGGGTCTTCTTGCCCACCCCCAATACAATAATCTGACTTTTCTTGAAAAACATTATTTCACTATGATTTAATGTTTATTCCCTCGCTTATGCCTGAAATGTGGGATTTAAACATTTTTAATGAATAAATAAATGGTTGTTTATAACATATCCTGCCCAAAGCAATATACACAGACGGAAGCCTACTGCATTAACCTTATGAACTTAAGTTTTGGCTGAACTGTACCTAGGTTCTAGGATCAGGCAGTAGTCTCCTTATCAGCAGGACAGCAGAACTGAGTCCCATTGTAGGGAAAGGATCCTGGGAGTTTTCAGTGACACATTTGAACCAACTCGCAGCACATTTTGGAGGTGAAGTCACTTGACTTCAGAGGGACTTTAGCTCCATGGCTGTTGCAGCTCCTGTTAATGCATCTAGTGTCACAGTTTGATGTGTTGTGTGATCCGTTTCAGTTTGTGTATCCTGAGATTGAGGACAATGTGCCTATACACCCGACGATGTGCCCTCCTGATTCATATCCTTTTGGGTTATTAAGTCTAGCAGAGGGGGCTTGACTGGTCAGATACAGAGGCTTCATTTCATAAGGGGTTGGTCTCTGTCGCTCAGTTCACATATAAAACTAAGCTATGCTTTACTAAAGAAGATTTATTTAAAACATGGTTTAACATTATGTGTGAAGCAGACTATGGTCTGCAGTAGCTATCATGAAGGACATAGCACAAGTCTGTCTGGAGTTACTAAACATACACAACAAATGTTGAGTTATGTATATATTTATACATTTGTGGCCTTGCGTCATTAGCATTTATGAGGTTTTTTGAAGATGGTTTGAAAGGATAGTGCTTAACTGAAATATGCGACTTATGAGACTTAAATTTTTGCCGTTCAGCTATCAGTTTAGACTTGTAACTTGGGAGCATCACTTATTGCCGAACCTTGACAAGGCCTCAAAGGTTTTTGTTTGAACCTGTTAAAATATGACATAATGAATCAAATGCTTCCTTGAGCCTGGAATGCTGCAAATTTATAATATTCGTTTCTTAACAGTATGTTCAGAAAGAAGGAAAATGCACAAGCCTTTCATATCATCTCTTCTTGTCCTTGACACAGTGAGGAAAATGTCTGATAACCCATCAGAATCCTAATCATACAAAATGAATAATGTCAGTTTTCAAGGAAGAAAGGAAGCATAAAATGCCTAAGTCCCATAAGCATTCTTTATCAATGTAGTTCAATGGCCAGAAGCACTGCATGAAAATATTGGTTTGTTGGTAGAAAAAAGGGGCAGGCAATGGTCTCTGAATGTACTCAGTATCCTCTGAGATGTCTAGAGGGGCAAGGTTCCCATAGAAATGCCTTCCCCAACGTGGTGCTCTCTTCAGGTGTTTTGGACTACAACTCCCATTATTGGTCCTGCTGGCCAGGGCTGATGTGAGCTGCAGTTCATAATTGCCTAAAAGGCACTAAGTTGGAGAAGACTGATTCTTCCACATCTCACACCAAGCCAGATAGCGCCTTAGAGCACCACCTTTGTACTTTTCCCTTAAAGAAAGTAGTGCAGGCTTTGGGGAGTTTAAAGAGGCTGTGGTAATTACCACTGGTTCTAACTTGCAGAGCCCTTTTGTTTTTCTGGGAGATTGCAAAAATTCCCCGAGGTCTCTAAATAGGGAGTAAGCCAACGACAAGCCACCACCCTCCCTTATGGAGGCTCCAAGATATGCACAGGCAAGCCTCAAAGCTGTACACACCTTGCCTGCCTCTATTAGTATTCCACTTTATCCATGGGCACAGAGATGCCCTTCCAGAGGTTAGCAAGGGCAAGAACCACACATTTTATGGTGACCTGGCCCTTGTGAGTTGCCAGACCTTTCTTTAAAGATAGTGTCATGTTGTTCTGTGCAAAAAAAAAAAGGGGGGGGGAGTAAATTCTGAGAGACAAAGTGGGTCTGAAAACTCTCCCCCGTTCCAACCTTTCTAACAGCTCTGAGCCTGTTGAGCTGTAGTGCAAGGACGCAAAAACCTCTTTTGCCCACTTTCATTTTCTGCCTTTGCTGCTGAGGCATTAGTTTTCAGCACTTTCCGAACTTGTTCCTTCCTCATCTCCCAGGCCTCCCCCTTTCTTTCAATTCAATCTCAAACTGCAACGATCATTAAAAACAATGAGTATGTCTGGCGCAAGTAAACGTGCCCAGACTGTCAACTATTCATTAAGTACCTGGCACTGGATCCATAATATGGGATTCTGACACAGGAATAAAAGCTTTAGTGCTCATTGAAAAGAACAAGCTTTTCATGCATAGGCGTTCAAAGATGCACCTTTGTCTGAGGGTGGGGGGGGGGAGTGTTTTGAAGTGGTATTGATAGTCTCATAATTTGTATTAGCTAATTCTTCCTATTTAGGAGCCCACCTATTTGAAACCACAGATTAATTAACTCAACTTTAAGCTAATATGGTAATGATTTGTAGTGAGTGGCAGAAATTCCCCTGTAATTATGCATGAATTGATGTGTGATTTCCTAATGAGCTTAACTGAAGAAATCATCCTTTTGTGATAAATGCTTTATTTCTTAAAATGCTAGTAACACGTTTCTAATAAATTTAATCAAGATGCTCTCACTTGTGTAACATTTGCAGTTATTAGCATGCAAGCTTCTATATTGCCTTTTTGCCTTAGCTGATTGCAGGATACAAAAAGTGTAGTATTTCTAGACAAGGCCATAATAACTCTTTATGTTATTTTCCCTCCAAACCATGAATTATTTCATTTTGCACTTCATTCAGTTCTGGGAAGATTTCATGCCTCATCAGAAGCTGGTGCTACTGCTGTTTATATATTAAATTATGCACTGTTGAGCCAGGTTTTTCATTACCTTTCAGCATGTAACCTTGTCCACTTTGAACATCAAGTGTGTTGGACCATATCTTGTGTCACCTTTAAATAATGCTTCCATCCCTCTCATGAATGATTTCTTCAAATGCCCCAACACTCCTGACAACAAGCCCCAAACTGAAGAAGCCCCCACCCTTCCCAAACGTAAACCTCATTAGCAGAAACATCTATTGTACCAACATTCTGAACAATGTGGAAAGGACAGCCATTCCTGTGGATTGCAGTTTCTGACCAGAGCATGAATAAAGGTATGAGAAGTAGATTTGAGTAACTCCATAAAACAATGCCATATAGACATTTTTACATATTGCGCAGCAAGTCTGGTAATAATTTTAAAGCAGATACAGCAGTTCTTAAATAATGTGGCAGAGAGAAATAGGAAGCTGTCCTTTCTGGAATCCACAAGCCCACCCCGATCATACCCTCCCCGACACTTTATCCTGTTACCTGGGAGACTCATAAAACTTAAGGACACACACACACCGAGTCCTCCTGAGAGCCAGTGTGGTGTAGTGGTTAAGAGTAGTAGACTTGTAATCTGATGAACCAGGTTCGCGTCTCTGCTCCTCCACATGCAGCTGCTGGGTGACCTTGGGCTAGTCACACTTCTTTGAAGTCTCTCAGCCCCACTCACCTCACAGAGTGTTTGTTGTGGGGGAGGAAGGGAAAGCAGAATGTTAGCCACTTTGAGACTCCTTTGGGTAGTGATAAAGCGGAATATCAAAGCCAAACTCTTCTTCTTCTGTAATTTTACTTGCTTGAGACAGTAGGTAAAGGTAAAGGGACCCCTGACCATTAGGTCCAGTCATGACCGACTCTGGGGTTGCGGCGCTCATCTCGCTTTACTGGCTGAGGGAGCTGGTGTTTGTCCACAGACAGTTTTTCCAGGTCATGTGGCCAGCATGACTAAGCCGCTTCTGGCGAACCAGAGCAGCACACAGAAACACCGTTTACCTTCCCGCCGGAGTGGTACCTATTTATCTATTTGCACTTTCGACGTGCTTTCAAACTGCTAGGTTGGCAGGAGCTGGGACCGAGCAATGGGAGCTCACCCCGTCACAGGGATTCAAACCGCCAACCTTCTGATCGGCAAGTCCTAGGCTCTGTGGTTTAACCCACAGCACCACCCGTGCCCCTAGACCTGTTCACAAATTACACTGAACAAAGGTAAAAACGGACTCTACACGTGTATGTTTGTGTGAAAGAGTACACACTATTTTGTATACAGATATACAGTCTGTACACTCATTAAATGTTACATGTGAATAACTGTACAAGTGTATGCTTGTTCAGTGCAATGTGTGAACACCCTTAGTAAGTCGACCAATAGGACATAGGAACATAACAGGAGCTCTGCTAGATCAGACCAATGGCCCATCTAGTCCAGAATCCTGCTCTCACAGTGACTAACCAGATGCCTGTGAGCAACCTGCAAGCAGGCCCTGAGCAGAAGAACACTCTCCCCTCCTATAAGGCAAAAAAGGATCAGGGGAAGAATGCTGGAATATGAAGTTGAAGAGAAAATACAAGCCAAAGAGAATCAAAAGCAGAAAAAGAAAGCTATATGACTCAGAGCTTCTTCCGAATTCTACAGTGTCAAATCACAAACACACTGGATAAATTCTGCATGCTTAAACATCACTCTCTGGAACCGTGAATTATTTTCATTTTCTGAAACTCAGTCTTGCTGTCTAAAAATCTCCTGGGAGTTTTTATAAATAGTCCATCTTGTAGTAAGACTAATTTAGACACAGCAGACAGAATAAATGGGGAAGCAACCTCTCAACATTCAGTTGCAACATGGATGTCTTGCCCCTCTTTCAGGCAATCTTTTTGGAATGAATGTCTTCAAACAACAGTCAGCTGCAATGAGGAAATCAGCACTAGTCAGCTCCAAGCAAACTGGAGTGCGGTGGGTGGAGGGACACTAAATACTCCTAAACCTCACACGAAAGGCAACTATAATGACTGAGACTGATTTTTAGAAATCTAGCAGGTAGCCAACTAAGCAGATGCTGATTTCATCTACAGACTGTGCTGATGTATGTTTCAGTGGTTGGGGATCATTGCATTTCTTCTTGTCTTTGTGCCAAGCGGACTGCACACTAATTGTCCTTTTAAGCTACAGTATGAGGAGGAGCGGGTACACCAGCTGTTTCCAATCTTTCTTCTCCCTTGCCTCCTTTTTAGGCTAAAAAATATCCTCCCAATGTGGTTTACAGACAATGTATCAAACTACAAAATTCTATATATCAGAATTTCTGTAGAAAGCCCGGCTAGCAAAATGATGAAGGCTATTTCAACTCTTTCACTCCCAGGAGAGCAACAAAGACAAGCCAGCTGAGGTGATGGCAAACAACTTGCAGAGCATAAAACTTATCACTTGTAAACTTGCCTTAATTGATGGGAACTCTGGCCACACAATAGGAACATGGTAACCAGGAACTATAGTTTTATGCAACCTACCGGTTACCGAATACTTGCTTGCAGTTTGTCAAATGATGAACAGGTTCATATGATTTGCCTTGTGAATCCAGTGAAACAGAGCACAGATGGAGGCAAGTTATGTTTCTTAATGCTAATTAAGTGTGAATACAAATAATCTCCCCCCCCTCTCTCTCTCAGACACAGTGACTTTCTCATTATGTCTTTGTTTCCGATACCAGAATAATATTTTAAAGGTTTGCAAAATAATTATTCCAAGCACTGTTGTAACCAGGAACATTGGTTCTTAAGGGCTCAGGGTACAGGCACATGACATAAATTTGCACATGCTACTTTATACATAAAGATGCGTCTGAAAAAGATAGTGCTTGCAGAGCCTAACCAGTGCTGTGCATTGCAAGTGTGCTCAGCCACTCTATAAGCAAATTTAAAACTTTTCAATATTTTAAAGACAGAAATGGCCAAGAGATCCAGGCCTCAAGCACCCCAGGTCACTTTCTAGCAATGCTCCTTGCTGTAACCCATATCAAACACTAATTGTTATACTTTTTACTACTTTTGTGGCATTTAAGGAAGTTGGGAAACTGTAGCAGCAACTGTTTTCATTTAGGAAACAGGGTCATAGGAAGCTGCCTTATATCTTGCCAATTTGTCCACCTGGCTCTATATTTGTTGGCACTGATTGGCAGCCACTTGCAGGTTTCCAGACAGGTTTCTTTCCCCATGCTACCTGTAGATGCTGTGGGCTGAATAGAGGACTTTTTAAATGCAAAGCATGTGCTCTGCCACTGAGATATAGCACTGTCAATATAGGCAGCCAGAAAAAGCTTGTGCCTAAAGCAGGTGCAATTGCTTTCCAAATGAAGAGAGGTTGCAATTGAGACTTTTAGACTAGTGTCCCATTTTAACATCTCACCCAGGATACCAAAGGTGTAACAGCTCAGCCCGGTTCACCGGACTCACACTACTGGACCACATAAGATCCCACTCTAACACAAGGCCATGACCTAGAGCACGTATGGGGAACTGGTCACCCACCAGACAATGCTGGACTACAAGTCCTATTATCCCTGATCATTGGCCATGCTGGCTGGGGCTGGTGGAAGTTGGAGTCTAGCAAACATCTGAAAGGCCACAGGTTCCTCATCACTGATCTAGAGAACACCAGGGACTCTCATGTGTGTTGTTGGGCTTCTAACCTCCACCTTCCTCCATGATGCAACACAAACACAGTGCAAACACTATTTGGACTTCAAAAGCTGCAAGTGATGCCATTGTATGGTTGGAAATTATTGCCCTGCAAGTACAAATCATCACCATCTGGAATACGTTTAGAGAATACAATTGCTGCCCTTACAGATGAATCAGGGTTCAGAGCGTTGCTAGAAGTCAGTATATAAGGTTAGTCCCAGATAAGAATGTTTTTCTTCCATCAACATGTGAGATCCATTTTGTGGTTTCTAGCTAGCTTGAAAAACATTTTGTTTATTTCTATAAATAGAGGCCATATAGTTGTTATTGTTGTTTTTTTAAAAAAAATCCCTCAAAGTTTTGAAGCTACAGAATTGTTGAACAAATGAGTGTTTCTCTGTTAAAATTGTACTAAGAACATTTCTGGGTCTTCCAGAGAAGTGTTTATAACTACATGAAAGAACTGGGCAGCGCAAACTACAGCTTGCTTCTGGCAAAAATCTCAATGGTAAGTACCTTCAACAATAAACATTTCCTATTAAAAAACTCTCCATCTTGACATTTTGTAATTACAGTTTCTTAGCAACAGGACTTTATTCCAGAAGAACTCTTGCTGTGTAAAGAGGCTGTATTGAGAATACTTTACTAATCCTTAATTCCCTGTATATATTTGAAGACTTAACTCTGCATGGGGCTGCCCTTGGTGACTGTTCAAAAGCTTCAGGTGGTGCAAAATGTGGCGCCCCCCCACCTGACAAAGGTGTGTCCTGGAGAACACATTAAACCAGTGCTCCAGCCTATGTAGTGGCTCCCTATTATCTTCTGGCTAAATCCAAGGGCCTGGTTTTGACATATAAAAGCCTATAACAGCTTGGGTCCACTATGGCAAGAGAGAGTGCTTTGTTTTTCTGAGTTCCATTATGATTGTCAAGATCAGCAAAGAGCACCACTTGATGATGCCATATGTACACTAAGTATATACCATGAGGTAACCAAAGCAAATGCCTTGGTTCAGAATTATTTAATTCTAAGTATGTCTTTTGCACAAGGACCTAGCTGGCAAAAGAAATGGGGTTCTAGTAAAAAAAAGAAAAGGCCTGAAGTCACATATGGAGAAGATTGGATGATGGAAACTATGGAGAAAGGGCAGCTGACACATGCAGCTAGGTCTCAAAAACGAATATGGGAAGTGCAGACTGCTAACATCTCACTTCTCAGAAACCTTACAGGTGCCCTGTACATTGCTGTGCATGGATTGTCTCTGTCTGTATCTGACTGCTGTAGACGCATAGCTGACACACCACTCTGGAACTGTGGGGGGCTCTGGGGAAAGTTGCGACATCCTCCATTAGCTTTGCTGTGGTTTCTAATCAACTTTTCTGCTGGGCATGCACAGGATCCTGACTAAGTTATTCAATGAATGTTTTCTCATGGTTTGCATCCAATGCAATGCTAAGTAACCATTCGGTAAGTGCAAGGACTTCTGCCTGCACAACAGGACTTCCTCACCTTTCTTCCCCCTGCACCCCACCAATCCATTCTGGGATTCCAGCCAAGCCTCTGGAGCAGTGTGTGTGTGTGTGTGTGTGTGTGTGTGTGTGTGTGTTTTGGGGGAAGGATAAGAAAAATTATTGCACAGACAGGACAGTTATTGAGTGCTACATTGGATACAAGCCTGTGTCTCCTTTTCCGGTACAGTGGTACCTCGGGTTACAGACGCTTCAGGTTACAGACACTTCAGGTTACAGACTCCTCTAACCCAGAAATAGTACCTCAGGTTAAGAACTTTGCTTCAGGATAAGAACAGAAATCGTGCGGCGGTGGGGCGGCGGTGGCAGCAGGAGGCCCCATTAGCTAAAGTGGTGCTTCAGGTTAGGAACAGTTTCAGGTTAAGAACGGACCTCCAGAACGAATTAAGTTCTTAACCCGAGGTACCACTGTATACTGTTGTGGCTCACTTAAGAGTGCAAGTTCTAGTCCCCCAACCCTACACACAGCGTGGTAGTCAACTGAGTTTTACTCAGAGTAGACCTATTGAAATTAATGGGCCTAACTTAGTAATGTTCATTACTTGCAATGGGCCTGCTCTAAGTAAAACTTACATGAATACCATCCATATGTACCCCATTTTCCTGTATCATTGTCAACAGTATTCCATATGATATATTCAACCGGGGCCATTCCTTCCTGAATTTTGAATCAGTTCACAAATAAATTCCATGAAAGGCTTTAGGGTTTAGACTCATTGCTAATTTTGAAAGGTTTCTTTCCCCCTTTTTTGTTTTGCAAAGCACAGAAAACAGCCTTAGTTCCATTATCAGGTCTTGGGCTCATAATACACTGATAGTAATAATAATTAATAATTTAGCAAAAGAATCTTATGTTTTATGGATTTGGTACCAGCATTACAGCTGCCTCTGGGGTTATGAAAGTAATAAATAAAGCACATGTAAATTTCATTGCAAGTGTTACCCAAATGCATACACCAAAGAGAAAAGCCTCACCCAAATATACTGTTGATATGAAGGTAAAACTAATGCATTTATTTAAAAAAGCTGTTTTGCATTTTCTTCCAGAAACATAATGATACATTTGGTATGTGTACTTCATGTCCTGACAAGATTCTTCATGTAAATTATTGCCAATGCCCTACCCAATAATATTCTGCAAGTTTGAGAATCCTGTTCTAAGCAGTTTCTTCTATGGCCCTCATTAATTAATGTATTATCCAGTCACCTTCCAGCAGTGCATTAAACCATGTGAATAACATCTGTCATGCATTGTTCTTCTTTCTCATTCAGTGTTGTGGGGAAAGCAGAGTGCCTGCTAAAGGTTTTTAGTTAGTGGACAATTTGTCTTGCTATGTTAAATGTACCTGGGGGCAGTTGAGTTATTGCTAGGTCTCTTCTAGCCTCCTAAACACACTGGTCACAATACAGCCAATGGACAGTTCTGAAGTAAGCTATAGCTCCCTTCAGTTGTTCTCTCATCATATGAATATAGTCACGTGAGAGGAGGGCTGTGCATGCTCATCCTGCCCCTTCTGTCACATCTTTACTCTCCCTTCTGCCATCTATGTATTACTCAGAAAAGTCTGAACCAGGGAGCCTGCTATAAACACATAGGTTCTCCACACATTCCAAGTTGCATAAGGAGTCTACATGTGTGCAGCAAGGGCTCCATTTCAAGCCTTCTGCTCCAATGACTGGACAGCAAGGCTGGCAAAAGTTGTGGTATTTATTCATGACAGTATGGATGCTGTAATCTTTGTTGTGATATATGTTATATGGCCCATCTGCCGTGGTGCCTCCAGATGGATGTATTTCTCAATGCCCTGCATGTGACAACTATAAAAGGACACCACTCTTTGATGTTATCTTAGCTTTTAGGGGGAGTTAGTGCAATGCTGGGATGGAAGGACCCATGAAGCCTCAAGTTTATGTTCTTTCCCCAATGGTACCCATTGCATTGCAGCAGCTCCCATACCACTAAGATAATGTTACAAGAAACTCTAGCAATGCATGTGCATTCAGAAGATTGCAACCTCAATTATGCATTATGACTGAAAGCAAAATAATGAATTTTGAGATCTACCCTACCAAAAAGTTCAGACCAGCCATAAAACGAGAGCAGTAAGAAAGTCCAGCTATGCACCTTGTGCCAGGTTTTGCTGATGGTGCGAAAATAAAAAATAATGATACAATTCAAATTAATTCAGTAATCTGTCATCCTGAGTTATCTCTGTCTGCAAGGTGCTGCAGTCCCTAACACCTAATGAGGGACAATTACTATCTGTAGTGAGTTAGCCATTATTAGTGGCTGAACAGAGGTGGGCTGAAAAAAATCTGGAAGTGGCTAATTTACTAAAGAAAGAAAGTGTCAGACTAGATGAGATGGTGGAGGCCTATAGTTGAATCTCTTGTTTTTAAATTTTGTGACAGGTCTGTGGATCCTAATGAGATGGTGGTGCTGAGAGGGTTGAACAAACCAGTCCCTCACCATGTTGAGTTTTTTTGCGCTCTTCAGGATAGCATACATGCACAATTTACTGTGAACATGAAAGTTTTCTCTACTGGAACAAAGAGGAACATTTGTGTGGTGTGGGTGGATGGGTGTTCAGTGAGTAAATAGTAGGGGGGGGGGGATATTAGCCTCATCTGCCTCACCCACTACTGTGGTTCAAATCCAATCCCACCCGCTCCATGGCTACTGGTTCCTGTTTGTTAAATTTGCCATTATATTAGTCAAGTCTTAATTGCCCTCTTTCTTTCACACCAGCAGTGTGAAACCGGTTTCAATCCAAGGACTGAAAGATCTAAGAAAGATAAAAGGGGTGAGGTGAGGGAGGATAATGTACACAAACCTGAGTTCCTGAGTGATACAAAGCATGATACAAATAAATAATATTATTCAGAGCAGGCTCCTTCCTTTAACTACATTTCATAGTCCTGATATGAATAACAACATGAAAATAAAATAAAAAGTTTCAAAACCCTGATGAATAACCACAAACAAAAAAGACCACAACTAGGTGCTTTTTCAAAACTTTGCTGTCTAAAGTTTAAACTACCAACTCTCAGCTTGGCCTACCTCACGGGGTTGTCATGGCAATAAAAGGGGAAAGGAGAAGACAACTTATGCAGCCTTGATCTTGGTGGGGAGTGGAGTCAGGATACAAATACACAACAACACACAACCAATATGCACAGTTTCATAACTCTTAGCAAAACCCATGCACATAACATTTTGCCAACCTTGATAAACAAAAAACCCCCATTCTGTTAAAAATAAGTTAGAGGAATTCTAACTTGCTGCAGCTGTAAGGTGTTTGCCGATTCATTTTGCATTTTACATTTGTGTTTATAGTTACTGTAGCTTAATAAATAAGAAGCATCCCAGTAGTGGGTGGGTGGGGAAGATTGTAATAGTGCTTTTTTTCCGGTAGAAAAGAAGTCTTATTATTTCAAGCAAATTGCTTCTGAGTAAAACATAGGGGAACCAGCCAACTGGTTTTGTTTTTTTATTATTCTGTAAAGACAGCATACCTGGGGAGTGAATGGAATAATGTAGACAGGGAGCAAAGTGCTTAAATAAACAAACCTCAGTGTCCTCCTCCACTCAGTGCCAGGCCTGCAGCAACAAGCCTCTCCTGCTTTTTCTGCTGCTCTGGGAGGACCTCTTCCTGACTCCCAGGTAGGAGCGATCAGCATTTCTTCCTCTGCTTGCTTAGCAACAGTGACTAAGTCCTTAGCAATGCTGCCGCCTGCTGAGAGCTGAAGCCTCAGGGCTGCCTCTGTGTTTTGCTTTCTAACTCTCTTCAGAAATATCCTATTGACTTGTTTTTTTTATATAATGAAAGCTAAGTGTCGGGGGCCCTGCTGGTTTAGGGCCTGGTACCTGCTGTCAGCAGCCCTAAAGGCTAATGAGGTCTTGGAGAGAGGGCATGGCATGGGGATTTATTTATTTTTTTAGACTGCAAGCATGCAGATAGGAACTGTCCTGTTTTTGTTGTATGTAAGCCACTCTGGGAACCTTTTTGGGTGGGTGGACAACGACAACTACTACTACTACTACTTCTGGGGGCCAGAAAAAGAACCCATACATGGCCCCAAAGACTTGAAGTTCCCTACCTCTCATATGCACAATTCAGCCTGTACTGCCAATGCATCACAAATTGGGAGAGTATTTTTTTAAAACCCTTTTCCCCTGGATTGTAGGGAGACACAATTGTTGGATTGTTGGGCCTTATGGATTCACTTATGTAGTACCACCTTTTCTGCATCCGACTATAGCCATATAAGTTTTGTTGACTATGCTTCCCCCCACTACACAATCCATTTGTTAGTCTTGAAGGATTCTCGGTTGCTTTTGTAGTCCAGAATGAAGACAAATTTTCATTTAGTCACAGTAATGTATTATTCATCTAGCAGTCAAGTTTAATGTCAGAATTCAGAAGTTCCAGGCGGATTAAAGGCCCTTTAGATGGAGCAATATCAGTACTTTTTTTTTTTTTTTTTTTTGGAAAGGAGACAATAATCCACAGTTCCGGGGTATTACAATGACACAAAGAATCATAAAAGTAATTGAGATTTTCCAAACAGCGTTATGCCAGTTAAGATAAGCAAGGGAAGCTTAGGAGGAGATCAGCTCCACATAACAACAAACTTGGGGGGGGGGGGGAGATTTAATTCTGCTATTCACCTTTACAATATGACAGTATTACGCACCAGGGCCCTCACAGCTACACATTAGATTAAACTGCAACAATGGAAGTAATGGCCTGCATTGGAGCCTGTAGCTAAACAGAGATCCAGATTCTGGCTGGGACTATAACCAGAGAGGGGATATATTATATTATATTATATTATATTATATTATATTATATTATATTATATTATATTATATTATATTATATTATATATTTCTTTATTGAATTTATATACCGCCCTATATCCGGAGGTTACAGGGTGGTTCACATAAAAAGATTACAATATATAAAATTAAAATAAAAGCAATAAACCCATAATACCACTCACCTCCCCCCCCAAAAGAGCCGCATTTTAAAAGGGTATGTATGTTGATCAAGGCCTGGTTAAAAAGGAACGTTTTTGCCTGGTGCCTAAAGGTGTATAATGAAGGCTCCAGGCGAACATCTCTTGTGGTACAGAAATACTTTGCATGCAGAAGGTCCCAGGTTCAAACTTGGGCGTTTCAGTGAAAAGCATCAGACAGCAGGTGGTGGAAAAGAGCACAACATACCAAAGTTGGTGTTTCCAGCAACTGATATTCAAAAGCATTGGTGCTTCAAACTGTGGACGTAGAGCTTAGCCACTGATAGCCTTTTCCTTTGTATAATCCAAATGCTAATCTCTTCAGTGGAATACATACGAGATGACTTTTTAAAAAACAATCAAGCAGTGCATAAATTTTATAATAATAAAATGATAATAAATAAATAAAATATAAACAAGAATTCATAGTTATTGTGTTTGCACTAGCTTGATCTCCCATGCTTCCTTCCTTCCTTCCTTCCTTCCTTCCTTCCTTCCTTCCTTCCTTCCTCTTTCTTTCTTGTTTGTTTAATATACATAATAATATAATTGTTATTGGGTGGTGGCAGAACATCTCTCTCTTGAGCATATTATCTTCACAAGCACCTTTTTCAAGCTACAAACAAGAGCCATCTTCAAACTAGAGCTTATCCTTGGCATTTGAGCATGGATACATATTTTTGACTTATTCCTGCATTTGCACACATCGTTTCAACTTCATGCGATTATAAGAATTTCAAAATCAATTCAAAGACTATACAGGGAATAACTTCTCAGCGTTCTGCTGAACTTGAAAGAATACCAACTATGGGAACATTTTTTTCTGGGTTGCATAAAGTCCCCAGAGACTTTCTTATTAATATTATAGATGAATGCAGTCTTTAAAAAAAAACAGCCAGGAGTAAAGTTACAAAATAAAAAGAAACTTATCTGCTGTTGAATTCTTCTGGGTATGACGTAGGTTGTTGCAGACTTTGAAATGCCAGAGGCTTTAGGGTTCTGAAATATAAAATATTCATGGTGTATAATTTTGCATAATTTGTTTAGCTACCTAAGCATAATTTAGTAATTTTGTACATGAATCCATTACAGAAATAAAACAACAATTCTACTCCCCAAAGCTAATTCATGCATCAGATGACATATATCATGACTGCTACATGTATCTATAGAAGAGAACAGGCATGCACAAAGCATGGACATCTATTATCCAATGCTGTTACAATATTACTTTGTCTTCATTCTTAATTACGATCTTATGAGAAGTTATTGCATAAAATCTGTCATGTTCTTTCTATCCTCCAATGGATTCTCTTTAGCCTCAAGTTCTGATTCCATAAATACACTAGAGCTTACTGAAAACACTTAAGGGGGGAAACATCTAGCTAGACTCTAAATTTAAGTGAAAACAAACTAAAGGACAGCAAAAACTGTGGGCTGGTTGGATATGTACTTTGGCAAAACTCCCACTCCCATTCACGGCTCCTTCTACCTTGTAATTTCTCTCTCTTGTAGTCCCTTGCATTGACCTCTGGTGGGTTACAGAAAATGAGAATCTAAGGCTACCTTCAGATGGCACTTTATTCCATCTTCCTGACATCTCCTTACCTGCTAATTTTCATTTTTCATATGATCCTTACATAACTCTTCTGGAAATGTGGAATCTAGTCGTATCCCCAAATCATTGAGGACTTGTGCAAATTTGGGGGATAAAAATATGTCAGGAGTGTGTGCAGGAGCCAGGCCCTGTGACCAGTAGGACTTTGCAGGACTGGGGCCTTCCTAAATTTGTTCTGAAGAGGCAAGGTGTGGCCTCACAGGTGAGGCTGATTGGTAACTCAGAGCACCTGGTGGCAAGAGCCGGGAAGGGATATAAGGTCAGCATTTCCTTTTGGCTCTTTGCCACAGCAACACGTTCCCTGCCTTGCTGCTTTTGACTTTGTGACTCCTTGCTTCTTGATCCTCGGACCCCTAACTTCGTGATTCCTTGCTTCCTGACCCTCAGACTCTTGGCTTCCTGACTCCTGGCTTCTGGACTCCCGTTCCTGCTCCCACCCTGCTATCTTGCCCCCGGTCCCGACTTCCCCAGCCGGGACTTCGATCGCCTGTGAACTGGACCATGACAAAATATAAATAGATACACATGGCTAGCTCTATGCAGGAGTGTGTTGGAAATGGTTATAAGCACAGCTGGAAAATAAAGGAAAGCATCAAGGAGGTTTGCAAACCTGAGTGGAGCAGGCTGGATCCTGATCTTCCCCAGTTCTGATAAATTATCCCTGTACTTTGTAAACCTGAATTTACAGGGGGAAATAATTGAGATTGGAGTTGTCTGAGGGTAACATCATGTGGACTACATAAATTAAATGGAAATGAAAACAGCTGCAAACACGCTGTAAGCTCTAGTGTGGAAAAGCCTTCTGCAGTTGGCTTAATATTGCTGATGACACACTTATATTTTCAGAAATGAAGATTAGTCTTTGCTTCTTTGTCTCAGAAACCCTAGGTGTAACCTAAAACGTGCATAACAACTCCTTGCACAGAGATTTAAATTTATTGTCTATTTTAAAATAACAATATTCTGCTTAATCAACAGAAAACCTATAAGCAGCTCACATAAAACTAATAAAACTAGTCCAGTTAATTCCAAATTCATATGAGGGCAACATATTTTTTCTACCAACTAAAATGTCACAAAATTGTGTGCAAGCTTTCAGGTTTTCCAGAACTCTTCATAGGGTCAGAAATCAAACAAAGCAATGATAGGTGTTGGGGAAGGGGAAAAGGTTGGCTGACAGTGCCTTGGAGGCTGCATTTGGTCTCAGTCTCTTAAGATGGGGTGCAGAGAAGGAAGAGATAAGATATTCAAACATGGCTCTTAGAAGGCTACATGCACCTCTTCACTACATATTGAGATTGTGTAATAGTCAAGGACACTAAACCAGTGTGTGTGTGTGTGTGGGGGGGGGTGTTTCCCCTTCCTACCCCGGCTTTTCTTAATCCAGTCCGATAAAAAAAGTTACGGGGAACTCAAAAGCTTCTCCGCAATTTTGAGTAAGTACCATGCGCCTCATTCACCACTTTACAAACAAAATGGGGAAAGAAAATCTATTTCTATCCATTAAAAATAAAAAGGAATATTCCCCCATCAACCTCAATCATCATTTCAAAATAAAAGAACTGTCTGCATACCATAGATAATTAAGTTTTAAAACATCAGCCCAGGCTTTCCCCCACCTGCCCCACCACTTAAGCTTTGGATAATTTGCTCATTACAATCATAATTGCTTGTATGTATGGCAGCCAACATAAAGCCATATAATTTCTGTACTGCCTGAAAGAAGGAATTTCATATATATTTTTGTGACTATCATAAAGTAAAGACCATTCAAGACAACCAAAGAAAGGCTTTGTGAGCATCCCTCGTCCTCCGCAAAAAGCTTGTGAATTTTAGTACCATATACAAAATTGATGATGCTTTAGACTGGATCAAAATTTTGTTTTCCTGTTAGGAATCTTCTTTGTACTGTGAAATAGTCAAGTATCAGAGCAGTAGTCAAGTATCACATGAATTATTTTTTTGTCTTGATTTAATAATGAAATAGGATGAAAGGAGGCTACCTACCATAAACCCTTGCCTGGTTATTAATGCAACCCATGAGAGACACCGGGTGGCCAATACAACCTCTTCTCTTTAGATATTGGTAAAGCAAAGCTGCCAAGTAAGGAATCAATAAATCTTGGAAGCCTCCTACAGAAATTGTTCACGAAGCCCTCTGGGCACGGGGATTTTTGTGCTTTTACATTCTTAATTGCCTGCTTAATCCCTTCCAGTGCTATCCTTGCATATAAGAACTAGTGAAGTTCTTCTGTTAAAGGTTCAGTTGTAATCTCATCAAGGCTCTGTCCCACTTGGGTGTTATAGATCAATATAACTCAGCATAGTAGACTGAAAAGGCTCAGTTTATCAACACCCTTCCTGGTTAGTTAAGTGCAATATTATTCCTCACTCTTCTGTTTTTCAAGGCAGATGCCAAAATTGTTTCATTTTGATATTTAGCACATACTTTTGCTTTATATAAACCACCACTTTAATGATTGAATTTACCTCTAAGCTATCTAATTATTTCCTTTTAGTCTCTGATTTTTTAATATAGTGTTGATGTGCCAAATAGTTTGTATTTTTCCTCCAATAAATGCAGTTCCTATCATCTTTTGTTCTGTTGTTGTCATTTTATTTTTCTAATGCACATTCAGTTACTTTATGACTTCTTTTCAAATTTCTGCTTTTATAGCATCCCAAACTATCCTGTCTGCAGGGTGCAATCTCATAGTTTTGCCCCCCAAAAGTGTTGAACTCCGATTGTATTGAACTGCCAATGTAGGCTGTGATGCGTATATAAGATACTGAACAATTACTGGTAAGTGAGCTGATATTCTGCGGGAAATAATATTTCTTGTTGTTACAGCATTGGCCAGTGATACAGAGGAAAATCTCTCTCTCTCACTAAGAGAGATGTATTACATGAGAAAGAAAAGTAAAATCTGATCTCCCCAAACTCTTTGGTTCTCCACTTCAAAGTGCCTGCAAATTAAATCCACCTGATTTAGGGCTGCCATACGTCCGGAATGTCCTGGACATAGTCTGTCAGAAATTACATCTGGGTAGAAAAATGTATGGGAAAACCTGGCTGCAAATTAATTTCCCAATCCTAAAGAGATTTGCCGCCCCCCCCCCGAAAGCTCAACAATTTTGTGCCCAGATTTTCACTTTTTACTTTTTGAAATGTTGTTGTTGTTGTTGTTTAGTCGTTTAGTCGTGTCCGACTCTTCGTGACCCCATGGACCAGAGCACGCCAGGCACCTCTGTCCTCCACTACCTCCCGCAGTTTGGTCAAACTCATGCTGGTAACCTCGAAAACACTATCCAACCATCTCGTCCTCTGTCGCCCCCTTCTCCTTGTGCCCTCCATCTTTCCCAGCATCAGGGTCTTCTCCAGGGAGTCTTCTCTTCTCATGAGGTGGCCAAAGTACTGGAGCCTCAGCTTCACGATCTGTCCTTCCAGTGAGCACTCAGGGCTGATTTCCTTAAGAATGGATGCGTTTGATCTTCTTGCAGTCCATGGGACTCTCAAGAGTCTTCTCCAGCACCATAATTCAAAAGCATCAATTCTTCGGCGATCAGCCTTCTTGATGGTCCAGCTCTCACTTCCATACATCACTACTGGGAAAACCATGGCTTTAACTATACGGACCTTTGTTGGCAAGGTGATGTCTCTACTTCTCAAGATGCTGTCTAGGCCTGTCATTGCCCTTCTCCCAAGAAGCAGGCGTCTTTTAATTTCGTGGCTGCTGTCACCATCTGCAGTGATCATGGAGCCCAAGAAAGTAAAATCTCTCACTGCCTCCATTTCTTCCCCTTCTATTTGCCAGGAGGTGATGGGACCAGTGGCCATGATCTTCGTTTTTTTGATGTTGAGCTTCAGACCATATTTTGCGCTCTCCTCTTTCACCCTCATTAAAAGGTTCTTTAATTCCTCCTCACTTTCTGCCATCAAGGTTGTGTCATCTGCATATCTGAGGTTGTTGATATTTCTTCCGGCAATCTTAATTCCAGCTTGGGATTCATCCAGCCCAGCCTTTCGCATGATGTATTCTGCATACAAATTGAAATAGGGCAACCCTAACCTGTTTTCTTCCACTTTCTCCTATTCCAAGGGCTAGGTCTGATCAAATAAAGAGCATATAGACTGCTTTTTTGTAATACACAGCAGTATGCATGATGTCATCTGCCGTAACTGAGAAAAGGAATCCCTGTTTACATAGTATATTCAGTGCTTTTAATTTGCTGGCTTCAGATTCTACCTTCTGGACCGAGTCTCACTACAGAGATCCTGTAAAAATTATTGGGAGCCATTTAAAGGAGAATTCCTAGATGCCAAGATCCAGGTTTGGGGCAAGTACTCTTTGGTGAGAGAACCTCAGCAGACATTTGAAGTTAAAAAACATGCACCAAAGTAAACTGTGGAAATATAGGCTTTTAGACCTTTAAAATTTGTGCCAAGTTAGTTCCAAAATGTCTTCTTAAAAAGTTTCTTTCCAAAGTTTCCCTCTCCCCCCCAGCATAGGAAAAGGCTGCTAAGTTAAAAAATGATGTACTTACAAACCCTTCAAAGGTCAGGTTCATGAGCTTCAGACAGTTGCACATGGAGTAAAACTTAGCTTACCGTATTTTTCGCACCATAGGACGCAGTTTTTCCGTCTTAAAAACTAAGGGGAAATGTGTGTGCGTCCTATGGAGCGAATGCAGGCTCCCTGGCTTCAGCGATAGCAAGGCAAAGCCTCCGAAGCCTGCGCTCCGGAGGCTTCCCGTTGCTTCCGCTGAAGCCAGGAGAGTCTGCTCTTTGAGGCTGGCGGGGGGAAAAGCAGCGCTTCCCCCCTCGCCAGCCCCAGAGGATGGGGGGCAGCAGGAAGGCGCGCGACGCCTTCCCGCTACTCTCCAACCCTCCTGTGGGCTTTTGCGGGAGATGGGGGAATTCCCCAACCTCCCGCAAAAGCAGGCAAAAGCCGCGCGCTCTTTAAAGAGGCTCCGTGGCTTCTGCTGGCTTTTCTAGGAGGTGGGGGAATTCCCCCATCTCCCGCAAAAGCCCGCAGGAGCCGCGCACCCTTTAAAGAGCGAGCGGCTCTTGGGGGCTTTTCCCCAAGGAGGGAGAAGGGACTGACTGGCTGAGTCAGTCCCTTCTCCCTCCTGTGCGCTTTTGCGGGAGATGGGGGGATTCCCCCACCTCGCAGAAAAGCCTGCAAGAGCCGCACAGCCTTTAAAGAGCGCGCAGCTCTTGGGGGCTTTTCCCCAAGGAGGGAGAAGGGACTGACTGGCTGAGTCAGTCCCTTCTCCCTCCTGCGGGCTTTTGCGGGAGATGGGGGAATTCCCCCACCTCCCGCAAAAGCAGGCAAAAGCCGTGCGCTCTTTAAAGGGGCTGCACGGCTTTGCTGGCTTTTCTAGGAGGTGGGGGGATTCCCCCACCTCGCAGAAAAGCCTGCAGGAGCCGCGCACCCTTTAAAGAGCGAGCGGCTCTTGGGGGCTTTTCCCCAAGGAGGGAGAAGGGACTGACTGGCTGAGTCAGTCCCTTCTCCCTCCTGCGCGCTTTTGCGGGAGATGGGGGAATTCCCCCACCTCCCGCAAAAGCAGGCAAAAGCCGTGCGCTCTTTAAAGCTCAAACCTTTTCACAGGCTGAGCTTCTCAAGTAGACTGGAGTTACAACAATAGGCTTGATTAGGGTACCTATTTCCTCCCAAGCTAAGGGGAAGTTACCTTTCTATTTTAGTGTGCACAATCTTTAGGTCGGGGGGGGGGGGATTTACAACCACTGCTGTATCAAAAGGGTCTCCACATCCCTCCTGCCAGTCTGCGCCAAGACCCTGCATGTACAAAGGTTCTAGCATCACCCATGGTTTTCAATATTTTCCAATTTTAGTTGGGCCATTCTCTTGTGGGCCACTACCTTTCAAATTTTCTCTGCATGCTGTGCGCTCATTTGAAGTGCAGCCTCTTCAGTCACATTGTGAGCTCTGCAATTTTAGTCTGCAAAAGCTTTAGGGCAACTGCTGCCCCATTCCTCAGCGAGGTCTTTGTTTACTTATTTAAATTGCAATGCCATCTCCATCAGTAATAAAACACTACTGTTTGCCAATTCACTGCAAGTAATTTCAGTGGAACCATACACCATAATGAAATCTTCTGCTTGAACATCTGATGGCTAGCCCTGAGACAGCTGGACACTGACTGACTCCTTGGAGGATGAACTGGACCTTCCATCTACCAAAGACTTGGGGGAGCAGGCAGCTCCCCTGTGTCTAGCCCTGAAAATCTGGCTAGTCTGAGGGAGCCAGCCCAGGGTCTGAGTGCCAGTGAATGGAGTCCCTGAGAGAGTCTGAGGGGGAGAGGTCAAGCTCCCCAAGAGCACAGATACCTAAAGATACAAGCCTGGCCAATGAGGAGGTCATGCACAAGAGCTATAAGTTGCCATGTGATTTAGGAGTAAATGACTCTTATAAGTAAGAGCTCTCAGAACACCCCTAAATATTAGAAGCTGCATTTTGCCTAGATCAGTCATTACTTTGAGCTTTGCTGCAACACAGGTCTCTTACTCCTTAGCAGAGGGTTTAGGACAGTATTAGCAGTGCAGTCCCACTGGGTGTGCAACTGAGGTGCGCCATGTCAAAGCCCAGTCAGCGCTTTCCCCGCTTCAGGAAGGAGGCATGAGGGCTCTGGCAGGATCCTTCCTCCTTTCCAAACATGGGCAAGCACTTACAAGTCTTTGGAAGGAAGGCAAGAGGGCTCTAGGACCCTCCCACCTCCTTTCCGAAACTCAGCTTAAGCCAGTGCCATGAGGGCTGCAAGGAGGGCATCGTATTACCAAGATCCACCCTCGGCTTACCTTGCCTAGATTGGATCTCCTGTTCCCAACCCCTGCAGTGGCGGAGGAAGCTGCTTGGGTGCCTGGGGTGGCATGCCCATAGGGGTGGGGTGAGCCATCCACAGGGGCGGGGTGCATCACGGAGCCTCCAGAGTCTGCCTGCCTCCTCCCACTCAGCTGCCCTACAGCTCGGAGGGAGGCAGCGGGTGGACCGTTTGGGCAGTGCAGAGCTGCACATGCCCAAGCCACCGCGTCTCTCCCAGGAGAGATGTGTGGCTCGGGCGTGCTGCAGGCCCTGTGGTGAGTGCCGCCCGGCATTTGGTCATCCCCTTCAGTGGTGACACCTGGGGCTGCCTGCACCCACCTCACCCCCTTCCTCCGCCCTGAACCCCTGGACTGTTAACTTCTGGCACTGCCTATGGATCATGTTTTCAACTCAAAACTGATTACTCATGCCTCACCGTGGTTTGATTGGTAATATTGTGGTGGAGGTTGTAGCTTCCTTAGTCTTTATAGGTAGGCACAGCCCATGCATGGGGCAGGGTGAAGCAGGGTGAAGGCCCTGAGGCAGCTTCCACCTCAGCCTCCAATTTCTGTGAAATCTCTCTAAAATCTTACAAGATCTTGCTGGAAATCAGCACTGAGGCTGGCACTACTTCTCCAGCATCAGTGGAGTCAGCAGTGTGAGTGGTGCGGCAGCATTTCCTGTTTTGCCTCAAGTGGTGACACAAGATGCACCAGCTCTGTTTATAGGCTTTGGGCCTACCCAAGGACTGAACCTGTGGTAGAGAGACAGAGTCCCTATGTCTGGAATGTTCTGGGCCAGATGAACTTTAAAACAATATGTTAAAGCCTCTTCGTTTGCATTTTGCATGCATGCATGCAAGCTTGATGACTTCTCTTGGCTCATTCAGTTCTAATCTCTTTGATTTGCCTAAGTGATTTGCTTATTCAGCAACCAGTCATAGAGCTACTTGCCATCATCAGATGGTGTCACAGCCTGACTCAGTGCAACTCTGCTTCAGATATTCAAATGAGTACCACGGGCTGGTTGACTATAATCTCACTTTGCAGTGGCTGCACCAACATCAAATACTGCTTACCTGTTTGCGGTGAAGCTAACTGCACTGTGACTTCATCACTCCAATGAAATGTGGAAGTCATGAGGGGATAGTAAGGTCAGTGCATAACTACACATGACTGCAGCACACTTGGATGTAGCCATTGCATGTGAAATTATAAACAACCCCACTAGATCTTCTGAAACCAGAGGATGCTGGTGGTTCAGCAACATTCAAACAATTTATTTTAAAAGAATGTTCATTCTGCAAACAGCTTTAAATCAAAGTGACAATTTATAGTTTTGTACAAGCACATCTTTCAATCCTTATCTAAGTTGTATATTTTCAGCAGAGTTTTACATGAATGAGAAGTCCAAGGTTAATTAAACTATATATACACATTATTATAGAGTATAAAGAAGAGAGAAGCTGAAATACATACATATCATTACATATGACATTGTGGAACAATGATTCAGTCACAAAGTGCAAAATCTGTAATCCTGCCCACAGGCTGCTTAAATCCTGCTGAAGCCAATCATGTGGAGGATTGCAGCCAAAAATAATAGGGATTAATGGATGGAGTATGTTTTAATAGCAGCCAATTAAAAATCTGTCATGTGTGGTAAAGACCACTGACTTTGAGAATTATGTTGATGGCTTGAGATAACAGTGTAAACAGCATTGATTTTCTTTAAAAAGTGGCACTTAGTTTTCCTAGTGCCATAAGTCACTTCTTCATAGTTGTGCTGCTGTTATCACATAGCTATCACACAGAATTCAAAACGAAGCCCCTTGATCCTAAGCACGCTATCTTGATCTAGTGAGGGGGACTTGGAAATAGGCTACTGGCTTCATTTCCCCCCACCAAATACAAGTGTCCTTTCTTCTGCAAAGGTCTGTATAGTTAAAGCTATGGTTTTCCCAGTAGTGATGTATGGAATTGAGAGCTGGACCATAAAGAAGGCTGATCGCCGAAGAATTGATGCTTTTGAATTATGGTGCTGGAGGAGACTCTTGAGAGTCCCATGGACTGCAAGAAGATCAAACCTATCCATTCTTACGGAAATCAGCCCTGAGTGCTCACTGGAAGGTCAGATCCTGAAGCCACCTCGTAAGAAGAGAAGACTTCCTGAAAAAGACCCTGATGTTGGGAAAGATGGAGGGCACAAGGAGAAGGGGACGACAGAGAACGAGGTGGTTGGACAGTGTTCTCGAAGCTACGAACATGAGTTTGACCAAGCTGCAGGAGGCAGTGGAAGAGAGGAGTGCCTGGCGTGCTCTGGTCCATGGGGTCACGAAGAGATGGACACGACTAAACGACTAAATAACAAAAGCTTGCAAAAAGTAGATTTCATATGTTGCACTGGGTATGCTCCATTGGATGAGGAAAGGAAAGTCTCATTTATCCCCATTGAGTTTATTAATATCAATCTTTAGTCAGGGCAGACACTCATTCCTAATGTGGAATGACTATTTGAGTGCAAAAGTCACCAGTTTGTGCTCAGTGCACAACAGTTCTTCAGATAATGACCCAATTGTTCATGTGCACAGAGCAATCTAGACTGGGTGAAGATAATCTATATATAGAAGAATCTATACAGGGAGATAAACTGTCCCCCAGGTCTAATCATATTGCTCTTCCAGCAACTGTGCTGAGGTAGGAAGGAGCTGCTGGCTTTTATGCCTCACTGGTTGCCCAGGCAGGCGTGCAGCCAATGTCCTTTCAGCGAGGCATAAGCCCCCAGAGGAGCCCACTCATTGGTCAATTTGAAATACAACATCTAGTGGGAAATTGAGTCAGCTACCCAGGTGGTCAGGTGGAATTCCCCCAATGGCCACCTGGTCATGTGCATTCCATTCTAATTGCCCAGGGATGGTGACCGAGCGAGACTCCACAACAGCTGCCCACCCAGAGGAAGGGGGTAAGCACCCATTTTGTGCCAAAAATAAAAAGCAAAGAGCAATGCATACTTTAAAGTACCTCAAAAAGAAGACTAGCCAGTCAAAAGTCTGGTTAAAAAAGGTGTCTACTTGGTTGCCTGAACAGTGTTGTTTTTATTGTTATTAGTCTCTTTTTTCAGAAAGGTGAACTCAAAGTGACTTACAAAAACAAACATTAGAAACAAGCCCATTCTCTGGAGTGCAATCTGTTTTAAAGTATTTTAGCATTAGATTTTTAAAATTGTTGTAACCTGCCGTTGAACCTCTGGACTGAAGGGAAGGGAAGAAGGAAGCACCAACAGAGGATGAGGTCACATGACCATCTCTACTGAGGAGAGATGGGGCTGAAATTCTGACCCTTAGTCCAATCCAGAAGCATATAGGCAAGACGTAAAGAGATGCTTGCACCACCCCTTGCAACTTTGTGCAGTGGCAAGTGCAATGGCCAAGTGCAGCTTATATTAAGAGTTCAAAACAATCACATGGGTATCACCATATCTTTTTCTTCTTCTAAATTTCACTCTGTCTCTCTGACAGGGAGGGGGTGGTGGGGAGAAAAGTTAATAGTTATGAATGTTTGTGGTATGCCCATCATTCTTTCTAGGTTACAACAGAAATGCCAGTGTTAATCACTTTCATAAGCTTATCTGTCCCCCCACTAGCTCTGAGTAGATGGTACCCAAATGACTCTAACACAAAAAGCTATAAATACTTACTAGAGTTGGCTCAACCAGCAATCCCAGACAGAGTAAACTAGAACGCTTTGTGGGCTACTTTTTAAAGACTGTCAAATTGCTGCAGGGAAAGAATGTTACCTCTGCCTTGACAATGAACAATAGCATATGGAGTGTCTGCATTTGCCATTTGCTTAAAAAGGCATCTGAAGAAGCCATGTGTGGTGCTGCAGCTATTTAAAGACCTTTTGAAAACCAACCTGCTCCTGCTTCTGCATCTGCTGCTGTTGCTGCTGAGCATTTGTATACCTCAGGCCACCTGAAGACAAGTTAAGTGTTGATTCAGAACCTTCGCATTTTTTGTTTTATTTCTCAGTGATAGGTAGGCTGGGATTTGCTCAAGACAATGAGCGTAAGCCATAACCCTTCTTCATGGTAAACATATAATTTCCCCAGCGATCCACTGAGTAATAACAAAAAGTTATGTGTAGTACATGAACTGTTTATATCCCTTTGGGTTTAATATTGCTCACAGTAAAATTGATTTTCTGGAATCTTGCAATAAACCTCATCAAAATAAACCAAATCCACCCTGGCTTTTTATGAAGTGATTGGAATCACTGTAATTATTTAACCCTCTCCAGAAGGAAAATACACATATCACACCCCTCCTGATAAGGTGCTTATATGATTAAATCACTTCTGTTCCCGCTTAGGTTTTTAACCATCTTATAACATTCTCTTTTCATCACTAAGGCTGCTAAGTGACATTTTACTTCAGTGTGAACTATGTACTTTTTACATGAAGAATGATGACCAAACCACTTCATTTAGGGCAAACGAAAATACACATTAGGCATGAGGAGAGCCCACCAGTTGCCCCAGGGCCTAGTCTTGGGAACACTGGTTCCCAACTTTTATGAGGAAACTCCACCCCCAAAATTCACGGATCCCCACATGCAAAGACTCAGAAAGGCTTTTAAGACAGCCCCCCTGCCCCTGGAGGCACAAACGGGAGCATGGAGTCCTATCTTTTAGCCCTTTGCAAAAGCAGTCTGAAACAGCTTCCCTTCTCCTTCTTTAAGCACTGATGTTTATTGAGAAGAAAGCAGCTGCTTCAAAAGTTGCTTTTGCAAAGCCTTATTTGAAGCAGCCAGCCCCTCTTCCGTAAACATCAGAGGCAGAAGGTGGGCAGTGGCAAGGGTCTTCCACCTCTGTTGCCTGCCCACTCAATTTAAAGGAGAGGGAAGGCTGCTTCAAATGTTGATTTGCAGCTCCCCATGCATGTGGAGCATGTGGACTGTCTTAAAGCATTTGGTGAAAAGTGCCCTTTGAAGAAGCACCTCTTCTTCTTTAAATATTAAAGGAGGCAGGGAGACTGCTTCCAAAGACACTTTTTGCAAAAGCTTTAAGACAGTGCCCATGCTCCAAAAGCTAGCACTGGGACTGTCTTAAAGCTGCACATTGCTCTTGAAAAGGTGCTTTTGCCAAATACAGAAGTGGGATGACTGTCTTAAAGCTGCAAAGGTTACTCCTTTAAAAGAGCAGGCAGTGATGTGGCATAACTTCTTGTTTGTAGACCCCTCGGGCTAATTCCATGGTGCCTAGCCCCATGTTGGAAACCACTGCTGTAGAACGCCTGATCTTTATGTAAAACCTGGAGGGGAACTGTTCCAGACTCAGGTGAACTGGAGCATCTAAAACATGAATTGGATTTAACTTTACACAGTGGTTATTGCAGATATTAAATATTGTGCAGTTTGAAGTGACTGGATGCATAAAAGCTGACTTCTTTAGGAATGAAGCATCGTACAGACCTGTTAAATCGTTCAAAACTTTACTTGTGGAACTTTCTTCGAAACAGAATGAAAACATCAAAGATACACCCAAAATATCTATACAATACATTGTGCTGTCCAGCACAGGCTCAGCATCTTTTTAGAAATAAAAGATAATTCCAAACAGACCTAGAATCAAAGATTTATCTCCTTATAGCTTCCATTTCACCTGGAGCTGTTTTCCGGAAAAGCTTCATTTGCATTCTTACTCTCACAAAGCCTGAGAACATAGACTAAAGGCAACTCCCTTTCAAAATGGAGATTTGCAACCAAATACCTTTTGTCACATGGTCAAAGGCACGCGCGCACACACACACACACACACACACACACACACACACACTCAGTTTAAGAGCAGAGAACATTCAACAGTTAATTATCAACTCAGTTAAAGCTCAAAGTCCATTAGAATACTGTAGTGGAACTTTCCAATGTTGAACTTTTTAGCAATACACAGGCACCCCAATTTCAGTGTGTAGAAAAATGATGACAAATTTCAATACAGCCTTTTGAAAAACAAAATCGTAAAGTGTTGAGGAAATGTGATTAATTTAAGATTGGGGAAAAGAGAGAAATCAGAACTGACAGATTCACCCAGCCCTAGTAGATTAGCCCATTCAAAGCACATCTCTATAAAAGATAATTCAGCAAAGAAAGAAGCTTTTCTTTAATGATAATTTTACTAATATGGCGGTGGATGATTGAGATGAGTGCTTTGAAAAGATAGACTTGACAAGCAAGAAGACGGATGTGATATACGTCTCCATTTTGCCAATCCGGAAGATCTAGCTCCTCTGTTAATCTACTGCACTGACATATATTCACACAGCGCAAGTTTTCTCACTGTATTCATTGCCCAAATAATGTGTTGATTCTTACCCAGGAAGACCGTGATTGTAAAATGAGATGTTACATGAGATGTTTTTGTGACTAAGGAGACTGGCTGCATAAAACATAATCATGTCAGAAATGAATGGGGATTATTTGACTCCTGCATTGCTCCCATTCATTTGAGTGGGTGTTTTTGCAAGAGATGCAGGGCAGGCCCTTTCTTTAGGAAGAGTGAGGTGGCTTCCTCAGGCACAATGTGCAGGGAGAGGGAGAAACAGTAGGATTCTGGAGGACAGAGTTGCTTGCGTCATGTAGCCCACTTGTTGTCTCAGGTGAAGTGGAAGCCACTGTCCCATTGCCAGTGTTCACACAGGATGAAACTGCAAGTCCACTTTGTTTTTGCAAATAGTAGTGGTAGTAGAAGTAAATTTTATTCATACCCCGCCCTCCCCAGCCAAGGCCAGGCTCAGGGCGGCGAACAACCAATAATAAAAACGAGTTGAATGAATACAACTTAAAAACAAGATTAAAATACAACATTAAAATAGAAATAGATAGGGACTACAACGTTGCAATTCACCTGATGCAGCAACATGTCTTTGGCTGACCCAGAGGTCTTTTACTTACACTAGAAAGTAAGCAAAAAATAAACGTCAATGGGATCTTCCTTTAAATGGTTCTAGTGCTAGCTGAGCTTGATGTGAGTTGTTAATTTAACATTTTGAGGGCACCAGGTTGGAGAAGGCTCATCTACTGTATCCAATGATGTGCCTGAGGAAAAATTCATGAAACATCTATTTGCATCTTATGTGCAATATGTATGAAAACAATTTTTATTTCCATGTTTACTCTCAATTAAATGAGTGGTAGAAAAAAAATGTAACCAGGAATAAAACCTCTGAGATTTTCTTTCTCATTTCCCAAGCTGTCCGGGGAGAAAAGGCAGCAGTAAACAACTATGCTTTGTTTTATTCCAGAATTATATGAATTATCATAATAATAATTACTAGTAGAACATCTGTTTCATATTTTTTTTACCAGGCAGACAGCAGGATTATTCTTAACACAATGTTCACATTTCTCTGTTGCTCTCTGGGCTCACAGTTTTAGAGTTTATCCATTTTTAAAGGAGTTAAAAAACAAATGTATAAGAGGTTATATGGAAAGTCTATTTCCCCCCACAGAAAGTTCATGTCAAAGTTTTATTCCAAAGTGGCTGTCAAAAGTTTTGTTGGTATACTTTCATGCTTTTATTTCCTAAATGTTTAGGCATGGAAATGGACCCTTTTTGCTAAACAGGTGGAAAAATTGTGGCCCATAAAATGTGACCACATCCTAATTGGCTGGAAGTTCAAATGGGATGTTGATAAATGCTGGAGATCAAGAAAGTAAAGCAAATAGTAAGAATCAATAACTTTTTTTTTAATTACAGATAGGTAGCCGTGTTGGTCTGCCATAGTCAAAACAAAACAAAATATCCTTCCAGTAGCACCTTAAAGACCAACTAAGTTAGTTCTTGGTATGAGCTTTCGTGTGCATGCACACTTCTTCAGATACACTCAGAAGTGTATCTGAAGAAGTGTGCATGCACACGAAAGCTCATACCAAGAACTAACTTAGTTGGTCTTTAAGGTGCTACTGGAAGGAATTTTTTTTTGTTTTTTTTAAATAAGAATAATAATTCTAGAAGAGACATTTTGGAGGTTGTTTATTTATTTATTACATTTCTATTCCAGCTTTCCTCCAAGGAGCTCAAGGTAGCATACATGATTCTCCATCTCCCCATTTTATCCTCACAATAACCCTGTGAAGTAGATGAGGCTGAGGGGCAATGACTGGCCCAAGATCACATCCAGTGAGCATCATGGCTGAGTGGGGACTAGAACCCCAGTTTCCCAGTCCTTGATTCATCACTTTAACTGCTATGCCAAACTCTCACCACAAAGCCACAGAATGGCAATGCTACCAGATGCAAAGGCAGGTAGAGCTCCTGGACCTTTTAAGCAATGGTGCCATTAGGACATCCAGCACCTCACACAGCAGAATTAACAGGAGGGCCCCCAAACACTCACACACTCACCAGAAGAATATTCAGTCCAGTAACTGTATCACTGCTTTTACCAGGATAAATTTCCTGCTGGTGATTGCTTATCATGCCAGAGTACCAAAGAGGTAGGAAAATTGTCTCCTACAGCTTTTACAGATGCAAGGGCCTTGTCCTCTATAGCAGTGTTCCCCAACCTTGGGCCTCCAGCTGTTTTTGGACTACAACTCCCATCATCCCTCGCTAGCAAGACCAGTGGTCAAGCATGATGGGAATTGTAGTCCAAAAACAGCTGGAGGCCCAAGGTTGGGGAACACTGCTCTATAGGACATACAAAAAGGAAAAACTCCACACAGCACATAGCTCACTTATGGAATTTGGTTCCACAGGATGTACTAATGGCCACTAATTTGGATGCCTAGACACATTCATGGAGGATAAGGCTATCAGTGGCTGCTAGTCATCATGGCTCTGTACTTCCTTCCAGGCAAAATGCTTCTTGGGCTTCCCCCATCTGCATCTGGGTGGCCACTGTGACCACAGGATGTTGGATGCAGGATGGATCATAGCTCAGTGCTTCAATCACTGGCATCTTTGTTCCGGTGAAGTGCTTTCTTGCCTGTATCGAAACAAGCTTGCCGGAATCACTTCTTGCCATGAGCTCACATTTATATCCCCCTGCAAGCCTCACACACATGAGTTAGAACAGCCGCCATGCCAATTTTGTACTTTGCTTATGGGGAGCAATTTAGGTGACTCATATGTGCTGTGTGTGCATCAATCCAGCACAAAAGAGCAGCGCTCTCAACTAACGGCAGAAGTAGGTGTGTGATTTGGCTCCAACAGAACTAATGGAGGATAATGAATCAGGCTGAATAGCACAGGTTTCAACAAACTGGCACCAAAGTCAAGCACATAGTTTGTTCATTGACCCTGCTACCTCTCATAAAACTCCTAAAGATAGCACTACTATTTATGTTTGTACACTTGTGTGATATAAGGATTATCTCAGAGAAGTGTATTTTACCTGGACTTCTCTAAAAGGGGAAGAGGTAGACCAGGGGTCTTCAAACTAAGGTCCACAGGCCAGATCTGGCCCAATAGGATCATGATTCCAGCCCGGCTGGCCAGAACGAATCCTGCTCAGTCTCCCCCCCCCCCCTGTCTTGACAAGAGGCTGGGTCTCCCTTACTCCCTCCCCACCCAGGGAAGCCGCTTTCCAGTGAGAGAGCGGCTCTCAGCTCTCTAATGTGCAGATGCGTTGGCAGAGCCCCTCCTGCCTGCCGGAGGAGAGCGCTGCCCGAGATTTGTTTTTAAGTATCTACCACCCTTCAGGAGGAAGTGTGATATAAATTCAATAATTAAAATAATAAATAAAATACTGATGATTTTTTGCAAATTGGTGTGAAAATGTGGTGTAATGAACTTAAGACTGGAAAAAATATGAGAAACTGAAAGAGACAGAATTGGACAGAACCATTCTTTCTACTGGGTTGGAGGATAATCCCACCTGCAGGATTCAGGCTCCCTAAATGCAGTCTCTTAACATATTACCTTTCAGATGATACATTTCAGAAATAATTCAGGATGAGAAAGTAGACAGATATGTGTAGTATTCAGAGATGTGTGGGATGACATAATTGAAGATGCTATTTATGGCTGAGCACAGGTGTAGTTTCAATTTTTTAAAAAGGCATTACAATTTTTTGTCAGTTTCTGCCATTTAATCAAGTGGCAAAGATTTCTGCTACCTGCCATTAAATGCCATAAAAATGTAATCCAAGAATCATTTCCAACATTATGCTATTAATCACATACATCATTTATTTTTGTGTATAGTATCGTGTATTACAGGGACAGAGGTTCGCCAAATGTTGTTGACCACAACTTATTTCACACCTGACATATCCATGATGGAAGGTTACATCTCCAAGTTGCAGAGGATAAGGGGAGGAAGCAGCTAGTTTTGCTGAGTGCTACATAGTTACCTTCACTGCTGGAAGAACCCCAAAATCCACAGTAGCTTAATAGTTTTCATAGGACCAATCAAAACATCACAAAACAGCCAGCAAACTTCCTAGCTTTCCAGAACACTTCATCAGAATGGATGTTATGCAAGGCAGAAGAAAGGATGGGGAAACATCAAAAATCTTTTAAGCCAGTTTGATGTTGTAGTCCAAGCAAGGTCCTTATAGCCAAACTAAGGTCCTCGTCTACACTCGTCTCAAAATGGATATTCCATTAGTCTCTGATAAATGCTGACGGTTTCAGTTGTACCTATGATTCTGAGATAAATAAAGCAATGGCCCACTCCCATTCTGGGAAACATAAAGTTCAACAGTGTCATTTTGGTTGGTCCTAATGTAGATGCTGTCCAACTGTGTAACTGTTCTTATAGACCAAGATGACTTCCTGCACTTTTAAATTTCAGATTGAGCCTCAGTGGCGAGACAGACAGACAGACAGAGACAGAGAGAGAAAATGTGTTGCTTTCATTGTTATATCCGGCAGAGAACAAAAGCAAGCTACAGAGAGTTTCTGTTAAGTATAATTGATTTAATTGACATAGGAATGGAAAATGAAGGTTTAAAATGGAAAATGGCGAAATGTGTATTGCTAACTTTGGGGTTCCTTCACAGTAGTTTTCTAAGTGGACTCTGAGCTCTTGCTGAGTTGTTAATTAACTAACTGTTGTTTTCTGTTAGCTAACATGTGAGTGTTGTAACCTTAGATCAGGTAATAAAGCATTTGGTTGCAAATCTCCATTTTGAAGGAAGTTGCCTTTGAGTCTTTTGTTTCCCAAACTCCATTGGGTGAAGATGTAAAAGCTGGAAAGCAGACTGTGGTGAGAGACAGACCTCTGCTTCTAGGTCTGTTTGGATTATTTCATATTTTCTAAGATGCTGAGCCTTTGCTGGACAGCACAATACATTAAATGGATATTTTGGATGCATGCTTTGATGTTTCTGTTTTGTTTTGAAAAGTTCTCACTTTGAATAATATTTGTATGGGTCTGGACAATGATTTCTTCTGAAAGGAGTCAGTTCTTATGCATCCAGTTGTTTCAAACTGTGCAGAATTAATATCTGCAATAGTTTCATGGGAGATATAGTGGTTATCCTTGTGTCAATGAAAGCACTAACCTCTGGCAAATTTTGGAACCTACCCAAAAAGAAAAAACAATAATTTCACATTTTAAAACTCTGTGAAATATTTGTAAAGGACTCATACTGATAATGTTTGAGCACCCATCAAGATTTAAGATTCAAAGTGTTCATTGGAATCATGGGGTGTGGTATGGAGGTTGCCCAACTACTGTTTCCCAGGATTTCCCAGGATGAAAAATAGTCATCAGTCTGTGTATCTGTTTATCAATCTCTTAAGACTCTTCATTAAATGTTTGACCATATTGGTTTAAAGTACTGGAACAGCAACAGTGATATCCATTTTTTACATTCCTATTTCTGCTTTCAGATAATGCAGATGCCTGGGTCTTATAATCTAGAAATTTAGGGATACAGTGGAAGAAATGGCTGGAAGGATAAAATGCCATGGAAAAGTTAAACACGGCTATTATTTCCCAATTGTTACATTGACAGACGGCAATGTTTATGCAATGTATAATTCAGAGCAAATTTGCCTAGAGGTCCAAGATAAAGATGTTTTATCCTCCCGAACAAATGTTGTGCTGCAACCTTCAAATCTAAAGTACATAGCGCAACCTGAGACTGAACAGAATCTCGCCCCCTTCCCACTGCAACCAAATCAACATGATGGTATTTACTGTTTCCAAATAAGGAACCTGGCCTTCTTTCAAGTCCTTATAGTAATCAATCGTTTAGCAGTAGGAGGGGGGGAACATATTCTCCCTTTCCAAAGTCTTTAAAAACCAGCATCCACAAACTGTCTCCAAGGTCACATTGTTTGCCAGTTGTTCAGTTTACTCAACTTCTGCTTTGAACCAAATAACATGATCTTTGTTTCATTAATATTTAAGAGTAATTTAGATTGTGCCAGATGATCTTATAGCTCATTTAAATCAGTGTGAAGATAATATTAAGATTTCTCCTGCATAATCTACTACCATAAATGATTTGTGTCGTCTGCATATAAATGGCAAGCTGAATATGATAATTAAGTACAAAGATTATCAATAGGGAATGACAAATGTATCTGACAAGATAAATCCTCCCAGGACCTATTTATTTGGTTTCGGATGGTATATATAAAAAAAGCAGTGCATTGTTTCGTTCAAAATATTCTACAAAAAGGCATAAATGATGTGGATCGCTGGGGGTGGGGGGGGGAGATCCTACAGTGAATAAGGGAGGCAAACCCCAGGCCCGCTATTTCTGCAATTCTCTTTGTTTTCAAGCATAGCAATTACCGTTCATGCAAGCCCCCTTATATTTCCTTATCTTGATTCATGGCTATATTTTGAAGTACGATTATACATAAAGATGTATTTAGAATACATTTTTATGGCCATTTAAACTGGTTAATATTAATTGCCAAGTAAATGTCATGCCCACAATAAAAATGCTATACCTGAGCAGCATTCATAATACGGCACCCAGTGCAATTACTTCAGAAAAATGACAGCTGGGAGGGTTATTGGGAAACCCCGCAACAGTCAGGTTGACAGTTGTAGATTTCCGTTGTCAAGCGGGCGGTGTCATTTGTGTTGTTTAAAATCAGCTATTTGATTTTCAAGCAGATATTAAACTCATCACTGGTAGATCAAGGACAAGGCAAAGGATGGGTTAATGCATGGCCACAGTGCAACTTAAAGTTCTGCAGTATTTCTTTGAAGGATTCAATTTGAGTCAGGATTCTGCCAGGTTATGTGTATGAAGGAGACCCAATTTGGTGTCCTCAATTTGGTTCCATCTATTCAAGGGATAACCCATCCAAAGAGGACATACAAGTGTAAAAATACTGTAGAGGCTGAAATCACACAGTAGATTCGTGAATTTTACGTGGGGAATAAGCAGTGTGATTTTTCCTTATATGTGTAGGATTGTGGGGGCATATGTCTCATTTCAGTGGGTGGCAAAGGTGAGGCCAGAGTCCTGATTTTACCTGTAGGGTCAGGCGGAAGGAACTAGGTGACTCTGCTGTCTGTTTTCTGAAATGAATGTTAACAAATTAATCAACTATATACAGGGTGTTTTACTCTAACCACTAACCACCTGGGGGGGGGGGGAGAATCCCACTATGTTCTCATTTAGAACTTCCTTGCCACTTGTGCTGTCAAGGCTATTTCATCGTCCAAAAGAAGTAGAAAATATGTGGATGCCAAAATGAGCGGCAGAGGAAACTTAGGATATTTTGCATGTTGTGCTGTGTACAGTGCTACCTCTACTTAAGAACGTGATGCGTTTCGGGGTGCCATTCACACCCCAAAAAGTCCGTAAGTAGAGCGCTGCTACTGTGTGTGCATGAAGCGTGATAGAGTAGACTGCTTCTGCGCATGCAGCGAACCTGGAAGTAAACACATCCGGGTTTGCCACGTTCGTAACCTGAAGAGCCACAACGTGAAGCAAACATAACACGAGGTATAAACTTGGCGCATAAGAGAGAGAGAGCACCAAGTTGTACCACAGAAACCTCATCAGATGTGGTAGGACTACTTCTCATGAATTTGCTCATGAAAGCTATTCTGTGTCTGTTCCCAGATAATTCTTTACAGCCTTCCATCACATTTCTCTTACAGTCTAAGGATGTGGAGCCATAGCAGGACAAGGGGGAAATTAAAAACAATGATTGTGATACATCTGGTTATTTTTTTAAAAAAGTCTGTATAGATGACAGTATATGAATCACTTGCTTTTTTTAAAAAAGTGCTTCCCTGTATTCATTTTTGTAAATACCTTCATCGCTATCATATAACCATTTTGTTCTGAGAATATTAAATATCTCTATGGCTGTGTTCTTCCACAGAATGATAAATGACTCCATTGATTTGACAGATGTTGCTCCTGTCCAGTGGCAAGAAAATTAAGGAAGGATTCCTAAGCTACATTTTTCTTCCCCAGAGGAATGCCAACGAAACCCACTAACTTGAAATACATGCATTTCCTTTTGCAGGAAAAACACATCTAGAGGAATCTTGGAACCTGCCTCCTCCAGTTTATGAATTGTGTAGCCCAACGTTTCTCAAGATGAGGCTCTCCAGATGTTTTGAACTACAAATTCCATCAGCCCCAGCCAGCACAGCCATGGTACAAAATATTTGGAGGGCATCAAGCTGAGGAAAGCTCTTGTAGGCTAATGTTCTGCTTTCCCCTTATATGTATTTTCCTATAGATACCCTCCACTATAAAAATGTGAATTCTGCAATGGCTCAAAAAATGGCTAAGACTGTATTATCACTGATAGCCCAGCCCAGTATTTTGCAGTGGTGGTACTGTCTTTTATTACCCAGCCCAGCATTCTGAAATGGCAGCAGCTTCTACACAAGGGGTTGCCACTGTTTTTGAGCCAGAGGGCACATTTGGAATTTTGAAGTGTCATGGCTGCCAATTCCGAAATGGCTACTGTGGTGTGTGTGGTATCAAACAAAATGGCAGTCATATCTAAAAGTTTTTAGCATTTTTAAAGGAAATTCACCAAAATCTAACTTCCAACATGGATTTTCCCAGACACTTCAGTGACACTTTCTCGACTGCCATATTCTGGTTATGGCCAGGAAATTCTGGACATATGGCAGCTCAAAGATTGATGACCTCCCTATTCGGTATACAGTGGTACCTCAGGTTACATATGCTTCAAGTTACAGACACCGCTAACCCAGAAATAGTACCTCAGGTTAAGAACTTTGCTTCAGTATGAGAACAGAAGTTGTGCGGCGCCTGCGCGGCAGCAGCGGGAGGCCCCTTTAGCTAAAGTGGTGCTTCAGGTTAAGAACAGTTTCGGGTTAAGAACGGACCTCCGGAATGAATTAAGTACGTAACCAGAGGTGCCACTGTAACCAGACTCCTACCCATGTACTTACATTCCATAAAATCTAGTGTAATCTAGCAGTACAAACCATCAACACAGATTCCTTGAAATAAAATCCGTGTATTTGTCTGGTCTCCCCCCCCAAAAAAATTCAGTTCTAGTGTTGGTCATTACCTCTTCTGGTGGCACAAAGTCAATTCAGTACTCAGTGGGGGCGGGAAGCTTTGTTTTGTTTGTTTTGAAACATGTTGTGTGTCAATTTAATTGGGCAAAACTGTATTACTAGTGTTATGTGAAAGGCTAAACATCTATCCCCTGCTCATTTTCACCAGAAGGAGCATGAGGTTAAATGCTATAAAGAAAAGAAGCAAAAAAGCAAGCAAACAATCCATGAGCAAGTCTGTGGCAGAGATAAAAAGCACAGAATGCAGACCAAAGCAGGAAAGCTGTTTTATATGATCAAACTGCAACAATAGCACCTAGATCAGAATGACTTAATAATACAAAGACAAAGAAGTATGTAAGAGAGGACACTGGAACAGGAATTTTGACCTTGGAAGAAAAGTGGGTCTATTATGTAGATACTTGAAGTTTTCTCCTAAAACCCAGAAAAAAATATACAAGTGACTGGGGAAGGAGGCATTTTGTAGCAGACCAGAGCTAGAGGCTCTAGTTAAGTATTGTCTACACAGTTTGGCAGCAGCTCTCCGGGGTTTCAAACTTTCTCTACCTGAAGATACAGAACTTTCTCTACCTGAAGATACAGAAATTTAAACCTGTGACCTTCTGAAAGCAAAGCATGCTGCTTTTGTTCTATTGTGCTGACATAAGACTTCTTAGATATTGAGGTTTACCTCTTCATTAGTTATTCTTTAAAGGACCTAAAATATGCCATATACCAAAAAGAAAACAGACGAATGCTCCTGAAGAATAATGACAAAGAGAAGAAAGCTAAGCACATGCTTGTTACTGAATAAAATATTCAAGAGGATATATTTTGTGCCTATGTTCCCTCTCATCATGTAACCATGGCTTGTTTTCATTTCAAGTTGCCTACAACAGGTGCCAGACTCCGAACAACATAAATGTATTTTGTACCTTCTAACAGCTGAGACTAGAGGAAGAATTGAAATCTTAAGGAGATATTACACAACGGGACTGTCTCGGATGGCTATGAGCAGTTCCAGAATTTAAAACATCTCCTTGCCTTGGAGTTAAATTGGGCCATGGCTGATACTCATTTTGTAATTTAATATCGCAGGACTTTGAGAGACAGACAGAAAGAGGTGACATTTGGAACCTGTAGAATTTGCAACACAAGCAGGATTTGGTTTGCTTTTTTAAAAAGCCAACTACAGATTTTGCCATGTAGTTGATATTCAAATGCAAAAATTAACTTTGGTAGTTGTGTGAGAATGTGATTGGGTACCATCAGAACAACTGTCCTAGCTGTTTAACAAAGCTTTCCTATGCAAGACTACTGAAAAATATGTCCCTCTGAGTTCAGTGGGGCTTGCTCTCAATATAATCTTGGAGCCTAAATGTATTGCTGAGTGAGGACTCAAGGCCCCATGGGTGGTGAATTTCTATTTTGGTAAGTGAGGTGTAGGCATAGAGAATGCTAAAATTTAAAGATAGGCTGCAACCTTCTTTTCACTTACCTGGGACTCGGCACCACTGAACTCAATGGTAAACGTACTTCTAAGGAGATGTGAACATGTTTGAATGGACAAGTTGCTTTTATTTTTATTGCCTTTAAAGCATGGAACATAAACACTGCCTCTCTTAAATCCACTGACATCTCCTGTCAGGATCATCAAGTCCAGCCCCCTGCAATGTTATGTATTTTTGTGCTTATATTGTACGCCACCTTGTGATTCTCAGGTGAAGGGCGGTATATACATTTTAAGAACAACAACATAGCGTTAAGGAAATTGTTTCATCTGTATGAGCATTTCTGCTTGCCCAGCAGAATGATCTCCTCTCTCTTTCCTCCACAGGCTGTTCTGGGGGCAGGGGGTTCTCCAGACCCTCCTGAGCAGACGGAGGGAGGTTCAGGGTAGAGGAGTTATTGTACTGGCTTCTACCAGCATAAAGGGGTAGTTTAATCCACACCTACATCTTTAGCAATTTATTCCTCAAATTCTTTCCAGGCATCCCTTTTTGTCTGCTTGCATTTCATCTGCCAAAAATTCTGTTCCTTTTCGTTCATTTGAACAAGACTTTTATTTTGCTCTCACTTCTAATAGCTTCTTTGACTATGCTTGTTAATAACACAGACATCCTCTTGGCCCTTGTGGTACCTTTCTTGACCTGCGGTATATATTCTAGCTGAGCTTCTTATATTCTGGTTTTAGACAACTCCTTAACATTTCAGAGAAATTTGACCTCTTGACTTCTCCTTTCAATTTCCTTTTAACCAATCTCCTTGTTTTGATTCCTCAAATGTGACTTCTTTTTCCTTGAAATTGTCCATTTATTTAGATATGCATATATTGAATTTGATAAGACTATGGTCACTGGTCCCAATTGGTTCAACAACAGTTACATCTTGTACCAGGTCCTGGGCACTACTTAAGTTTACTTAAACTAACCACCCTTTTGGGAAGTTGATCTCACTATAATGTATATAATATATCAAACCATCTCATTTTAATGTGGAAGACTGTGATCAGATTATCTGTGTGCCTGCTCAGTCTCCTGTCCAGATACTAACTACTGACAGGCAACTTCAACGCTCTCCTGTCCTAAGGATTTTTATCTCTGGGCCACAGACAAAAAATTGACAGTCCACAAAATGGTGGTATCTTATGTAAAGTAGGCTATCCATAGGTAAGTGGATATAGGATTGCAGCCTAAGTGACATATAGCAGAATCTCACTTGTAGATCTCGCTTCTGGGATTGAAACCCTAGAAGAACAATTCTATAAGAATGTAAGAAGAGCCTTCTGAATTAGGCCAATGGCCCATCTAGTCCAGTATGCTGTTCTCACAGTGGCCAACGAGATGTCTGTGGGAAACCTGCAGTCAGGATCCAAGCATAAGAATGCTGTCTGCTCCTGTGGTTTTGAGCAAGAGGTATTCAGAAGCATTGTTGCCTCTGACCATGGAGGCAAAGCATGGAGCCATTAGGGTTCACAGTCACTGATAGCCCTTTCCCCCTTGAATTTGTCTAATACTCTTTTAAAGCTATCCATGTGGATGGTCATTCCTGCCTCTTGTGGAAGTGAATTCCATAGTTCATAAATTGGAGGATCGGGTCCTTAATGGGATTAAATGAGTTCTGGGTCTTTTTATTAAGAATAGGAAGCAAGTCTGAGTTGGGTCTTGGAAGACACGGTGGTACTTGGTGAGTTTCAGGACAATCAATTGTAACGCAAAGTCGTGATTTCTCTGGTCACCTAATATTTTACACTCACTAACTTGTAAACCTGAACAGAATTTAAAAAATGGATATAGCTTGTTTAATATAATAGTGCCGAGCAGTTTACCATAAGGCACTAATGGAGCTGGTATACCCAGAATTTTATTCACCCCCGATTCATAATTACTTTTGTAGCCCAAAAGGAATGCAGTCCAGAAACTTGGATTATGGTTCCACTTTCAAGTAAACTCCATAAGGATGATAGCATAGGAACCTTCACTAGAGGACAAGAAATATCACCTGCGTCATTATTTTATAGTTTAAATCTATAGAATTAATTATGCCCTGTATTATATATGCTCTATGTCCACGTTAAAGGTCTTTTCCAGATTTATTTACTTCATGACATTCAAAGGCAGCAAATGTCATCATATTAGTAAAGCCAGCACAAATCTTTTACAGAGAAATGCTCTCAATTCGAATCCTACTTGCTGCCAACTTTTCCTTTAGCAATTTCCCAAGACATGAGGAATAGTTTTTATTTATTTATTTATTTAACAACAGGGTGCTTACTGCATTGGTTGTGGTGCAATTACAAAGTCCAAAACCCCCACTGTTTTGTATATGCAGCTATATAGTGATGCATTGTAATGCATGACATAATTATAAGAAACAGGATGTTTGTAGCATTGGATGTAGTGAAATTTCAGAACATGATTAGAGCTGTGGGAAAAAAATGTATGCAGCTGCATAGCCATGCATAGTTATGTATGGCACTTGATTCCTTCCACCTGAAGGCTACATTGCAATCTAGGCAGGAAACCAGGCAACCTTTAATGTTAAATATAATAGATAGCTTTCACGGAAATTAAGCTGCAAGGAATTTGATGAATGTGATGGGCGATATATAAATAAAATGCAACACATTCATCACATTCCTGTTCTAAGAATAAAAGGATCAGTAGCAGTTTCCATTATAAATACTATTTTGAAGGGGATTATGATTAATCTGTTTTAATTCATTCCACACAGATTCAGGAGTGTTTATATTTACAGGAGGTTTAATGGATGGTATTACATGTTTCCAGCATCCCCTGGTTGTGGTGATTGTGCCAGGAGCTCTTGACTTTTTGTAAATCTTCCTCCTATCTTTTCTCTCGCCTCACTGATTTGTGAGAAGTGAGAGGAACCTATCTGTAAATAACATTAAAAACCTATACAAGGAATCTGTTTATGTTTACAGTGCATTCGTAATATTTAAGGCCCCATCTTTTCTATACAAAGCAGTATCATACCACTTTAAACAGCCATGGCTTCTCCCAGAAAACCCTTGAAAGTCTGATTTGTTAAGGGTTCTGAGAGTTCTTAGGAAACCTCTATTCCTCCACCCCCAGCTACAGTTCTGAGAGTGGTTTAACAATCAGTCCCTCTTTCCAGGAAACTCTGGGAATTGTAGCTCTGTGAGGGGAATAGGGTTCTCCAAACAACTCTCAGCACCACGAACAAGCTACAGTTACTAAGGTTCTTTGGGAGAAGGCATGACTATTGAAAGAGGTGTGATCATGCTTTAAATGTTCAGTGCAGAAAGAGCCCTAATTTTCCAACTATGCAGCACTTTCTATGCTCAGTCTTCATTCGGTTGTTTTGGGATTTTCTCTCCCAACCACGTGCTTGGGATTCCCTTAAGCTTGTTAATAGTCGTCTCTAGTGCATGAATTGTGTCATTTGGACTACATAAGGATAGACCAAATATACAAGCCTTTTTTTTTTTTAGAGAAACACACACACACACCAAATAATCTAAGCAGAGGAAGAGACAGATTGCATTAACGTGCATGTCTACAGGTCAGTTGCCACTTTTATTTCAAAATATGCCACAATCCTTTCATTATGACCAATTAAAATGCCACAAAATAGTGAAAAAGCTTTTGTGTCTAGCAAAATCAGGCTGAATGTTAAGCAAAGGATGGACATGGGGAAAGAGAGTGAAAAACCTAAAAAGTTGTTTTTAAAAATCCCTTTATGTCTAAACTCTCACTTTCACCATCCTGCAAGAGATGCCTACATATTCAGCTTTCTTAAAGAATCTGTTTGCCAGCTGACACAGAGTTCTGCAAAAGAAACTTGTTTTTGACGTTGGTTCCCACATGTGCTTCCTCAAGAAACCTTTCAGTGGATGCATACATGTGGAAATTATTGCAGTGGCCCAGATCTTCCTTAGGGATTTGTTTTTAAAAAGGAAGGTTCTGTGGGCTGAATACCAAATGATCTTAGCATCATTGGAGCAGAATCTGCATGCAAGCCCTCTTTTGGATACAAATGCAATATTGAAAGAGATTGTGCTGGTTCTGTTACTTTTTTTAAAAAGTGCAAATTCATTCCAATTTATCCAGTTTAGCTCAGTCAGTAAAGCACGAGACTCTTAAATGACCTTGGTGGTCCTTTCCAACTCTACAATTCTATGATCTTATTAAAGTTGGAGACATTCACACTGGTCTCTTTCCATACTTTCCACTTGCCTCCTTGAAACCCGCATACTATTTGGTAAGGCAAATTAACTGTGCACTCTTCCCTTAAGAACAACCCAACCTCCCCCATTCCTTTTCTTCCATTGGAGCTACGAGGGAGCCCTATATAACCTTACTAATATGCTAATCAACACCAGTGGAATGCCTGAATCCAATAATCAAGGTTCAACCAACAGCACTTAGATGAGTGGGAAGTGGAGGAGGTAGAATGACAGAAACTATTTGGCACATTTTACATCCCAAAGCTATGCAGGCTTAATCAGAAGTAAATTCTATTGAACTTAGTAGGGCTCATGTCCAAGGAAGTGTGCATCCCCCCCCCCATAAAATTTATACACAAGGCTTATCTGATGTCCTCTGTGCTGTTCTTTCACCAACAAGAAAAAAGCTTTTCAAACATCTGTTTATGTCATTTTTACTTTATCCTGTTGCTATGCTGCTTTATCTATTCTGTTGACATTGTGCATGTGTGCATAATTTTATTCAACTGCCCTGAGAACACTGCTGAAGGGTGGAGCAGAAATGGACTAAATCAACACAGTCAAAGATTGGGATTTCTTCAAAACATAATTCCTGCCATCTTCAGGTACAGCAGAGGGAGACTTCCACCTGAAATGCTAGCGAGCCACCAATAGTCAGAGTCGACAACACTGAACTGACTGACTCAAGATAAGGCAATTTCTCATGTTCCTAAATTTCTCCATTTCCCCAGCACTAACGATTCCCATTCCCCCACCCATCCCAACAGGCAAGAAGTGTGGCTGGGAAGAAAACTGGTTCTTCCTTCCCCCCCCCTCCCCCAACTCTCAGCCTTTAATGGGTCTTCTGTGACATCTTGTAGCAGGAAGTTATCTTACAATGATCCAACGCAATCATTGCACACGAACGCACTCCCACAACAGAAGCCTTCTCCCTTCCCCTCCCTTATGATAAAGAAGAGCTTTGCTAGGAGAGCGCTCTAGCCCCAGAGCTTTCAAACTTTCCTGCAATTCTTTTTCTTTCTTCTTCTTCTTCTTCTTCTTCTTCTTCTTCTTCTTCTTCTTCTTCTTCTTCTTCTTAAGACATTGCCCTCTCTCCACACAAAGAATTCTTTTTACGGGTTTTTGTTTTTCATGTGGTTGGCATACCACTCCTACCTTCCGAATTCCCAGCAGCAGCTCAAACACATAATTTTCTAAAGTATAAGTTTTTTTAAAATAAAATAAAATAAAAGGTTATATTTTAGCTGCATGAGTGAACAAACTTACCTGGCAGTTTAAAAGATGCCATTGTGCACCGAGTCATTTTTAAAAATCAGTCTTATAAAATACACTCTTGAAATGCAACTTCATCCTATACACAGCCTCATATTCCACCACTTGGACCTGCAGGCTTGTGGACCAGCAAACTCACTTGTGTCACGTCATCGCCAGCCTGAAGTCTCTGAGCTCGTTGATGGGAGAGGTATAGCTCTAGAGCAGGGATGGGAAACTTGTTGCCCTCCAGAGGTTGCTGGACTACAACTCCCATCATCCCTGGCCATAAGTCATGCTGGCTGGGTCTAATGGGGGTTGTAGCCTAACCCAGCCAAAGTTTCTCCAGCCCTAGCATTAGGTAGAATGAAGCAGTCTGCAAAAGACAGTAAAATATACAACTAAAAACCAACAAATTGTAAAATGTAGTTTATTAATAAGGTGACTACGTCAACAATATAATCAATGTATGAGCTCCATTTGGATTTTGTGCCTCAAGTACAAAAAAAAGGGAGACTTGGATCCCAGTCTACCTACTAGCAATTTCAATATAATTGAGCAGGGCTGTGCAACTTAATGAGTGAGAGATTTTACTTTCTTGGGCTCCATGATCACTGCAGATGGTGACAGCAGTCACGAAATTAAAAGACGCCTGCTCCTTGGGAGAAAGGTGATGGCAAACTTAGACAGTATCTTTAAAAGCAGAGACATCACCTTGCCAACAAAGGTCCGTATAGTTAAAGCCATGGTTTTCCCAGTAGTGATGTATGGAAGTGAGAGCTGGACCATAAAGAAGGCTGATCGCCAAACAATTGATGCTTTTGAATTACGGTGCTGGAGGAGACTCTTGAGAGTCCGATGGACTGCAAGAAGATCAAACCTCTCCATTCTTAAGGAAATCAGCCCTGAGTGCTCACTGGAAGGACAGATCGTGAAGCTGAGGCTCCAATACTTTGGCCACCTCATGAGAAGAGAAGACTCCCTGGAAAAGACCCTGATGTTGGGAAAGATTGAGGGCACAAGGAGAAGGAGATGACGAGGTGGTTGGACAGTGTTGTCAAAGCTACAAACATGAGTCTGACCAAACTGCGAGAGGCAGTGGAAGACAGAAGTGCCTGGCGTGCTCTGGTCCACGGGGTCACGAAGAGTCGGACACGACTAAACGACAAAACAACAACAAGTGCAACTCAATGATATTCTGGGGAAGCCACAAGATTCAGCTCAACAGACACGCCATACCCAGAAGAGAGAGGAGGGCAATGTGTATTCTTGTCATTTGGGGCCAGTTCAGTTTTATGCAATTAGAACAGACATAGCAGCTGCCAGAAGTTGTAAAATAAAAGTTCCAGAGTTTGACACTGCTCTTATCCACTTTGATCAGCCTTTACAGTCTTAACAGTTGAATGAAATGTCACCACCACTCTCCTCAAATTTGCTGCCCCGTTAACATTAGAAAAGTCCTAGTAAATCAGTCGAAAGGTCTATCTAGTCCATTCTCTTGTTCTCAAAGGGACCGACCAGATGCTTGTGGGAAGCCTACAACCAGCATCATTCTCTTGGTGTTTGCCAACAATTGTTATTCTGCCTGTGATCCTGGAAGTCAGATGCAGCCATTGTGATGAGTAACCTTTGATAGTCTTCCCTCCATGAATTATAGCCCCATTGGTGACCATCATCACATCTTTTGGCAGTGAATGTCATAGTATAACTATGTGCTGTGTGAATTACTTTATTTAAAAGCTATATATTTTATATGTACCTGGAACCATCTACAATGTGTTTTAGGCATCAGCTTAAAATGTGCCCCCCCACCCCTCCCCAGCAAGTCTTCTCTTGAATATTACCCATATTGTATTTCTGTGAACATGCTGTGTTTTATCATGCATTCTGTATTGATTTGTTTTATTTTTCATTGGTTTTGAATTGTGTATTCTGTGTACTGCATAGGCATATTTATATGATTCTGTGGTATGAAAATATTGTCCTTCATTAGGGGATGAGGTGTAGAGAAGTCTGTCCCAAATTGCCCGCAATTCAGTCAGTCCCTGGTTCTATAAGAGAGAAACCTTTCTCTCCATTCATTTAACATGCACACCATGCCTTTTAAAAATTAAAGTTCTCCAATATTTACCCATTTGTCTTCCCTCCCTCTGAACTACAAAATTCCAAACCTTTCCTTGCAGCGATGTTTCTCCAGCCTTCTAGTAAGTTTGCTTGCCCTTTTCTATACCTTTTCCAGATCTTCAGTATACTTTTTGAAATCTGGCAAACAGAACTGCACATAGTACACCAAGTGCGGTCACACCATAGAATTGTGTAAAGGCATCATAATTGTTATTTTTATCCAGGCTTTTCTGATGTTCCTAGCATGAAATCTGCCTTTTCTCACAGCTGCTGCACACTGTGGCTGACATTTTTATTCAGCTTTCCCCTATGACCTCAGGGTCTCTTTCCTTGGCTGTCACCTCCATCTCAGACACCATGGGGCATCAAATTTTCAGGGGAAACTTCAATTTGTGGGAGGATGGACTTACTGCTTGTGACAATGCAACAGGGCTTTCTCCCTCCCCCTCTTTTTTAAACAATAACCATGACACCCTTTTGTATGCAATTTTGTCTTATACATTTTTGCAAGCAATTTTCCCAAATAGAAAGCATCTTTGTATGTTATTTTTCTTTGATAGATGCATTTTTATGTACACTTTACCCTAGTATATGCATTTTGTACACACGCTTTGGCTTGCAAAATTTGGAGAAGTGTGACTTTCAAGGATAGCTGCTCTTCAGTTTGCATATTGTTTTGGGAAGTGAAAATTAGGAAGTGAATTTGGGACATTTGGGAAGTGAAAATTTCATTGAGGATGGAACCAAATTTTGCCCTCATCCCTAGCTGCCATGCCCTCATTGGCAACCCCTTAAGCCCTTTGAAAACATTGAGTGGTCCTCCTAAATTCCTGTTTGGGAAGCCTTTTCTTGCCATAACGTTTCTCCACCCACCTAGCTGAAATTTCTCCTCAGAGAATGTTAATCAATGTTTCCAGATTTTAAATTCCAGAAATATCTCCCCTGCCCCATTTATACAGATGGTTCCTCTCTGACAGCAGGCCTACTAACAGGAGGAGAGCAGAAGGTAGCAGCTGTCTTGGACCATTTTTATTTGTACTGCCTTTTGCCAGCATACCGTTATATATAGCTATTATCAGTCTCACCTTTTCAAAGTGTTTGCCAATGGTTTGGGGAGCAGCAGAGCTGCCCAGGATCTGGTGTATTGGAGGGGGGAATGATAAATACACATTTTACATAGGCCATATACTCAGGCACCATACAACAAGAGCCTGAATAAAGGATTATATGTCTAAACCCGCCTCACTGTCTGCAGCCACAAACCAGACAATTAAATACAGCCCGAGATGTAATTAAAACTACTTACAGTATATGGGGGGAATTTGTCAGCATGAAGATAATGGACTCAAAGAGCACTGTTTATCTGAGAATAAAAAAGGATGTGCTCTGCATCCATCTATCCCCAAAGGATGTATCCTCCGAGGCTAATAAAATAAAGTGCTGTGCTCATTCAGAAGTCTGCTAGCAGAGAGAGTATGGCAACAACCTAATTGTCAAATCAGGGGCAGCTCCTGCTGAGAAATCAAAACCAGGTTTGGACATTGTCCAGGGTTGAAATGTGGCCTCTCTTTTGTTACTGTTGTTGTTGTTTTCTCAGTTTTGTTGCGCCACATGTGTGCTGTGTTTGAGGCATGTTGACACACACTGCTTTGGCTCATTTAGCATTGCCAAATCAATTGCTCCAAATCCAGTTGGAAAAGACTTGAAAGGGAAACTGCAGGGCATGTGATTTGGTTAGCTCTCAAGCATCGCTGGAGTTTGGCTGACCTAGTATGGCTTCATCCTGCTGGAGTGTGGCTGAGCCAGCCTGCCATCTTCCTACTGGGCTTCTTCAATTATACATTTCCTCACTGAACACCAGGGAGATTTTCCAGCCTTTGATTGTACTAGCCAGATTTCCCAGTGGCCATCTGAAACATGTTGATATAACTTCTTTTTAAAAATAATTTATATTTATGATTGTGGAGATATCTTGAAGAAACAAAACTGACATAATAATGGCAAGCTTTTCTAACAAAATCTACAAAATGTGTGATGTGGTGTGTGTGTGTGTGTGTGTGTGTGTGTGTGTGTTAAAGCAAAACACTTTTAGTGAATCTACTAAAATGGAAAATTAATGATCTCAAAATACGAATTTTGCTGACTTGCAATACTCAGTTGAGTAGTTCCCTTGCCCCAACATAGTTGTTCCATTAGTAATTAGAAGTCAAGATACTTTGTGAGGATGTGTGCCAATTTCACTCCTGCATAGTTTGCATTAACTGGAGTCTGCATTTAGGATACATAGCTGTGGTTGGTGCATGACCAGAAGTTGATTATGCAGGAATGAAACTATACTAGTTGCTGAAAATGACCTGAATTTTTCAGACAGGAATGCATTCTGCAACACATGCACCATAGTTTGTCTCCTAGGAAGTCAATTGGCTTTGGACTGTGTTACAAACTATCCACTTTAGCTGGAGTCAAGAGGGGTGAGGATTTTACTGGGTAAGTGAGGAAAGTCAAAGCCTACTGTTTCCTTTAGCTTTTGGTCAGAGTAGTATTCCATTACCACCCATGCTACAGGTCTCAAGTGGCACTGCAGTGATTCAATTTTAGAGCTCTAAAGTTTAATTACTATTTTAAAAACGTTCAACAATTCATATATGCACATCACAAAACATTTCTGAGCATGCATGAAGTGAGCCAGCTTCATGTCATGGTTTGGACTTTGAAGGAAGCAAGTCTGCTGTTTGATTTTAGGTAGGGGTTCAAACCATTGCATCCAGTCCTTCTGCCAATCCAGCAATGCTTGAGAGCTAACCAAAGCTTGTAATTGCCCCAGTCATGTAGATATGGTGATGGGGGTGAGGATCCCATTTAAACAAGCAATAGGGACCATATGGGTGAGGAGGACTGAAAAACTCCCCCTTCTGTAGCTTGGACTACATGCATCCCCTTTCCCCAAGCACTTTTCTCTAAGCCACAAGTCTATCTTTATGAGCATTGGTCACATATTACTTGATTTCTGGACCAGCTCCAGAATGCGAATTCTGAGACAGCAACAGAAGACTGAACTCAAAGCGAGCGCTTAAATTAATGCCTCTTCCTCCTCACTTGCAATGTAAACTTTTCATGAATGGGCAAAGTAGTCCATTTCCCCCAAGAGTTTTACAACACTTGTTATATCACAAATTAGAAAGCCTGGCCTTTGCAATGGGACTTTGGAGGTTATGCTATTAAGAGTTTCCACCCATCGTGGGCAGGTTGGAGGAAGAGGATTTGATCTCATCTGTAGACTAGTTTGCATAGGGAATTCTTAAGGCTGATTGAACATGTGGTGAACTAGGGTTTACTTACTGTGGTGACAGACAACTGATCCACACACCTTGAAGCACTTTGCTGGCTCATTAAGCTGGGTTTGGGGTTGTTGTTATTGTTCTGATGGGATCTGGAACTTCAAGAGGGAAAGTATCATGGACAATATAAGTCCTAATATAGATTTTAGAATATACATGCAGTTCATCACAAGCTCTACCCACAGTTTGTACTTTGATGTTCTGCATTTGATTGACATTCCAGACTCACATTTGACCGATGGGGGTGACTGATAATATCAGATATAAATAAGCAATTGCCCCTTCCTTCTATTCACAGCATTAGATAGACAAGGGGGAAATCAAGAAAAAGATAAAACTTTAAAATGTCATTAGTAAAAATGTAGCAGTAAAGTTGAGCAAGCTGCTCGCTCTCCTCCCAGCCATTAACTCAGCTTAGAGCTCTGCCTATCAACCATGGGAGGCCACGGAAACTGGAAAAAGATGGGAGTATTTAAACTAAAACCTATGCAGTTAATATTTTGTGGGAGGAAAATAAAATAAATCGTATATGCTTAAACCATAATCATTTGCAGACCTTAAAATGTGACGCCCAATTAATGAATAGTATATGGAATAAGTTATGGAAGCCTCTATTCCTTTCGCTATCTCATGCCACAGTGCAGAGTTAAAGCTCTAGTGCTTGCCACCAAGGGCAGAAATTGCTCAACGTTGCATTTCTTTGCTTTTTAGCATTTAAATTGCCATAACTTCCTGCCGTAAAACCTTGTAAGTAACAGATTTTTTGCTGCTATGTTTAATATATATTGCACATAGCAAGATGGGTCATTACAGAAGAGAACCATGTCCAGAATCATACAGATAATCTACATATAAAGGGGGGGGACACACAGGTGAAGAAACCTTGAATCAAAAGTGATCACTGATCATTTAATTTTCCAACAAGGGATACAGTTAAATAATGTGACAAGAAATATTGCAGTACAACTCTCCTAGACCTGTATCACTTCAGAATGCAGGTGCATGGCTGTGTAAACTTTACTAGCTTAAAATGCAGTTAGATCATTCTTTTTTCTCAATTTCGATTTGAGTGAAAACACAGTATTTCATAAGAGAGAACAGAACAGTAGATATGGGTTGTTGCAAACATGTGTTCACTGCATTTCAAACTGGCAGCAGAGGCGGTTTTAGGGTAGCATGACCGGTTTGGCTGCACTGGGAGCCATGGTGTAGGGAGTGCCACAACAATGCTGTAGAACTGAGTGTGAGATGTGAGGGGGCACCAAATTTTGAGAGGCTCAAGTCTGCCACTCTTGGCAGTCAGAGTGCACTGAATGTAGAGTAAATGGGAGCGTGTAAGGTAAAGGTAAAGATAAAGATAAAGGATCCCTGAACGGTTAAGTCCAGTCAAAGGCGATGATAGGGTTGCGGCGCTCAACTTGCTTTCAGGCCAAGGAAGCCAGTGTTTGTCCACGAACAGCTTTCCGGGTCAGCATGACTAAACCACTTCTAGCACAACGGAACATCGTGACGTAAGCCAGAGTGCATGGAAACGCCGTTTACCTTCCCACCACAGCGGTACCTATTTATTTACTTGCACTGGTGTGCTTTCGAACTGCTAGGCTGGCAGGAGCTGGGACAGAGCAATGGGCTGTGTACACAGCCTGTATCTGTATGTATATAGAAAGTTGTATAACTGAATGTCAACTGAACCACATCAGAAACCAGCATATCAGGGAGAAGGATTCCAACCTAACTTTCTCCCTGCAGAGTTGCTTGTCTTTGTGCAGAGAGCTTTTGTTTGGGTACTTCTCATGTAAAAGAAGCAACTAAACAAACAGATGCTTCTCCACTTGTGTTCTGAACTAGTATCAGTACAATACTCTCTCCCCACTCTTCCAATAATTCTGAATTCTGCCAATTCTAGCAGTTGAACATCCAGTCCTTAGCCTCAGAGCATGTCTTCATTGCTGGCAGCTCAAGCCTTAAACAAGTGGAATGGAAATAACTGGGTGTCTTTGAGCATGTGCAGAATGCCTTTCAACACTAAGTAATCGCTGTCATTCCCCCAACACCTAACATAATGATCACGTATTCACTTCTTGAAACCAGAAGGTATGGTGATAAAATCTCCATTATAATAACTGTGTAGGTAGCTCTTGGAGGATATGTGTCAGCTGCATGAAAGTGGAGCGTGTACAGGTTTATCTGCATGACTTTAGGTGAGGGACATTTAATGGCCACTAATCAAGGAAATCTAAAGTCAGGAAGAATTAGAGGAGCTCTTTTTCTTTCCCTGACTTCCTTCTCTGTGTTGGCTTTTCTAAGGCCACCTTCCTTTATCTTTATCTAAGTTCTAATAAAAATAGACAGTTTTACATTATGGAAATCATCTTGTACTTCATGAGCAGTCAATGTTTTTACATATTCATATTAGACTAGAAGGCAAATATGAGAATATGAATGATATCATATTAATAAATGTATCAGGGTTTACAAAAAACCCCTCTCTGCTTAGTATTAAAGTTTTTGTGGTTTTTTAAAGTTACTTCAGGAAGACAGCATGCATGAACATTTATTATTAATTATCATTATTATGGCATCTGCAGCCTACCCTTCTTTCAAGGATTTTAAGGGGGTGTTCTTGGGATGATCCACTATTCTACTCAGGACTTTCTCAGTAGTGGTGCCCACCCTGTGGAATGCCCTCCCATCAGATGACAAGGAAATAAACAACAACCTGACTTTTAGAAGACATCTGAAGGCAGCCCTGTTTAAGGAAGTTCTTAATGTTTGATGTTTTATTGTGTTCATAATATTCTGTTGGGAGTCACCCAGAATGGCTGGGGAAACCCAGCCAGATGGGTGGGGTATTATTATTATTATTATTATTACTATTAATATCAACCCTGTGTGCTAAGGTCATAAAAACATACAAAGAGCCCTACAGGTGTCTCCCCACTTCACAAGGGGGTTATTGTTCCCAGGTACTGTGTGTATACATGAGAAATCGCACACACCATCTAAAAAGCCTGTAAACACTCTCTAAACCAGGCATGACCAAACTTGGCCCTCCAGATGTTTTGGGACTACAATTCCCATCATCCCTGACCACGGGTCCTGTTAACTAGGGATGATGGGAGTTATAGTCCTAAAACATCTGGAGGGCCAAGTTTGGCCATGCCTACTTTTGGTAACCCTTGAAAAACCGTTTTTTTAAAAAAACCAGCAGCATTTACTACACTGTCCAAACTCCACCACAATCGCTTTCCCCAAACCTCCTTTCTCAAGCTCCAACTCTCCACACGCCTTCCAGGTTGGTGCAAAGGCTCCTGGGATTGCAGTTGCAAAGGATCCTGGGGATTGCCAGCTGTTTCCCCATGCTTTTTGTGCCATTTTTGCGGGTTATATTGATTTATTTAATTATATCCCGGCACTGTTCATATACACGGTCGGATGCAAGTCGAATGCGTGCAAGTGGGGAGACACCTGTACTTGATGCGGCCAAAGACCTATCTAGTCCAGCCTCCTGTTCTCACAGGGAACAGCCAGAGATGCCTGTGGGAATCTCCAAAACAGGACTTGAGTGCAACAGCACTCTTTTCACATGTACCTATCATGGTAGGCTAAGGTTTCGTGGCTATGTGAAGATTTGAACCTGATCTCCCTGGACTCGTTACACTGCCTCAGATGTAAACCTCTTATCATCTTTCTGTGTATTCCGTTTATATATCAGAAAAAAGAGAACTCAACAGGGCAGGAGGCATGCAAATAAAGCCATATAAATATCTCCCTTTGTCAGCAATTGCCTCCAATGCTTTCTTTGACCTCTACCTATAATATTATTGTGTCACACATTTTTGAGAACTGTGGGATCTGTTATTGCTGACACAAAGAAGTCTGATCTGAGTAAGCAGGGTTATTTCCCCATCCCTTAGATTTAAAAAGAACTTTAGGAGTTAAGTTTTAAAACGATGAGTCTTCTTGTCCTCTCTTGGGAGGTGGATGCCGCAGAACCAAATTGGAAAGCCCACCAAGAGTCCTGCCACTAAATTCTGGCTTATTTATTACAAAATAATATGTGTTTGTCAAGGGAGCCATCTATTCAGCTTCTCTAAGCCATTATCATTTACAAAAGGAGGTGGGAGGATCTTCCCCAACACATCAATAAATTATTTTATGGCAGCTCGTGTGAGAACTACAAAAACATGAGCTTCTTTTATATTCATATCATAATGGCAAACAGATCCCCAAGCATAGCTGAGTGCCCTGCTCCTTTCTATCCCTAGAAGTCTGAGTGTCTGACTATATTGGTGTTGACTGTAGATATTTCTGTAGCTCCGTGTAATGGAATTGTGATACATTCCTGTTCTGCAAAAACAGTTTTGGATTAATGAATTTTAATGCCGGGTTGGAGGTGCATAAATTATGTAAATCCTCCATAATTTCAATGGTCAGCTTGCTGTGGCAGTACACTCATCATATTTCTGACACATGCGCTTATTTTTTTCATGGGCTGGGCACAAGGGGTTGTGCAGAAGCCAGATTAGCAAGGTGCTAATTAGCCAGAACTTGTGCCATTCATTATTATTTATTCTCTCATTATGGCATTTCCTATTAGCACAGCCCTAATTGGCTAGCCATTGTGCTAGTCACAGAGCCAGTGTGTGAGGTCCAAGTCCCAGAGAACTTGTCTGACAGAGAATAATGTCCATGTGAACATGTTGCCTTTCACCTCCAATCTCCTCAGCTGTGGGGAGCTGCCAAACTCACAGTGGTCATTTCCATAGCACCATGGCAGGGGAGAAGCACTATCCTAGCCTTGGCGAGCGCCACTACATTGCAGAGATTATAGAACCAGCAAGGCCCTAGTTGTTAAGGCCTTTGGCCAAGAGGCTCAGGAATTTTCCAGCCAGATGACCTGCCCCAATAGCGCATGTTCAACATGCCAGGGTGTGGTCCGGTGGCTTCAACTCCCAACAGCCACTTTCCCCTATCTTCAGATAAGTTTTCAAAGTACAGTGGTACCTCAGGTTACATACGCTTCAGGTTACAGACTCCGCTAACCCAGAAATAGTGCTTCAGGTTAAGAACTTTGCTTCAGGATGAGAACAGAAATCGTGCTCTGGCGGCACGGCGGCAGCAGGAGGCCCCATTAGCTAAAGTGGTGCTTCAGGTTAAGAACCGTTTCACGTTAAGTACGGACCTCTGGAACGTACTGGAAGTACTTAACCCGAGGTACCATTGTACAGTAGGAAAAACACAGAGGAAAAGCATTACAAAATAAGATGCTCAATGAACCTGTTATCTGATTATTATGTAGGTGCTTGAGAAACAAAGCAGAACAAATTAGCTTTCTGTTGAGAGCCAGCGGAAAGGTAGGGTTGTTGGTGAGTAAGCAGAGCTCACACTGCTGCAAAAATCTTGCACCCATTCCTGCTTCTAAGGAGTGTAGGCAGCCTAGATGCAAAGGGCTGCGGGAGGCCTCTTCCTCATACATTTAGTCTAAACACTGCAGCAAGCAGTTGTGATCCCAGTTTCTTCTGGAAGGGAAAGACCTTTTCATTTAAGGAAGTTCTTCTATGCCAGGAGACAAGGATGGGGATCCTTTTAGCTGGCATTTCTGTTTTATTTTATTTCTAATGGTTATACCCAGCTCCATAGGCTTTAGGGGTTAAGACTACTTTTTTAAAAAAATCAAAGAGTAAAATAAAATGAACAAATAAACAAGGTGGGTCAAGAGAGGACATAGAATGAGAGAACTTGTCATGGTGCTGTTTAGTTCCACCACTGTTGTTGTACAGTGTCGGGCAGAAGCAAGGACATGTCAAGTAGCAATTCTGCTGTACTATTGAAAGAGTGCAGCAAAATTCCAAAGACAATGAGAAATGCTACAAATGTTCTAGGGCTCATTAGCACTGGGAAGCCCATGCCCATGCCGCCTGATCTGCTCACCCACAGTCATGATGCTCTCGCAGCTGCCTTTTCTTTGCCCTTTGAGGTTTGGAGAGGCAGCTGGGATGACTAGCTGCTCCACTGAGAAAACAGCAGTACAATATGATGGGGAGGAGGCTGAGCTTTTCTCTCCCACTGTCACGCTTTCTTCTGCCAACTTGAAAGGACTACTGTGAATGGTCTTCTGAACCTTCACAACTACCAAAACATTGCCCTTTTACCCCACCCACTATCAGTAGCATTTCTTAGCTAGGAAAGAAGGTTGGGTGAACAGAGAGCAGGATGGGCCTCATGGAGGAAGGACTATTTGTCAAGAACAGGGATGGAAAGATCTGTCAATTTTGCCTCTCTCGGTTTCTCACTCCCCCCCAGTCTTAAATCTGGTTCTCCACATTTCTGCAGGAGTTTGCAAAATTTCTTTTCTCATGAAAATTCTCCAGCATTTTTGTGTTGATTTCTCCCAATAAACACATTCCTGTATGCAGCTTTAGCAAATGTTATACGTTTTTGGAATGCATTCCAAACCAGATCATTATAAGTGACATCACTTCCAGTGCTACTGAAAGTCCTTGCAGGCCAGCACTGCATTACTTTCCTGAGATCACAGCTAGCGTTAAGTTGGAAGGGATCTGCACCCAGCCATTGGGCCAGAGGCTGGGGGGAAGGGGAGTGAGGAAGCTACTACTCACTAGTGGGCTTTTACAAGTCCTCTGTTGTTAGCAGAATGTTATAGTAAGAAGAGCCCCTCTCAGTGCCTCAGGATCTGGCTGCAACCCATTCCAGATGACACTACACAGCCAGGGAAATGAAGCCTCTGAATCAAACTGAGAATCTGTCTCCATATCTACTCCAAAAGTAACACCTCCTTCCACCTTGTAAGCTTAAGCATGTCATTTTCTTGAAATGGCAAATCCTAGTTTCTATTCCCCTCTCACTATTGTCATTATCTGACACCCTCTTCCCATATCCAAATGTCCTCTTGAGGCAGAGATGCACTGGCAATATCAAACTAGAGGAAGGAAATAACTCGATAGCCTGAAAATCCCTCAGAAATTTCACTGATATCTGCATTAGCTTACCTAAATCTTCACAGTGAGTTAAGTCACAAGCTGCTGCTTTATAAGCCATGATCCAGGATTTCTGTGTTCACCTCTAAGATTATTGCATTGTTTGTATACTGATTTCTTCTCTCTCTCTCTCTCTCTCTCTCTCTCTCTCTGTGTGTGTGTGTGTGTGTGCATGCATAACTATAGATTTATAGAAATAATTGACAGTCTTCCCGGTAGTTTACGATTAATAATTCTTCTACCACAGCAGCAATGCAGCAGTAATTGCTGCCATTTAATTTAATCTATCATTAATGCCATGAGGCAGCTGGGGATTCCATGTGAACCAATGAGCATTAATGTAGTATTTATTTATTTATTCACTAGCAGTAACATTTTTCCTCCCTCTCTCACTCTGTGGAGACAAGGATGGAAAATGGAGTAAAATTATGTGGAGGTTGGGGTTTCTGGAAGTCAAATTTGCAGCAAGAGAAGGTCACCCCTTAATTGCCCCTGCAACTGTAACAGACACACAAATGTGCATTCTGTTTGTGTACACAGAGCTGGTTCACACACTGGCATTTTAATGACGTTTATGTGCATAGTTTGAGCACCTGAAATCCTGTTGGAAGCTACCCTGCAGCAACTAACCACAAAATCCTATAATGTCTTCTTAGAAGTAAACCTGACTGAATTCAACAGGGCCTACTTCCAGGGAAGTGAGTATAGGATTGTAGCCTAAATGGGAAGCAAGTATCAAGTACCCGCCACTCCCAGAACTTCCCTCTGCCTGCAAGAGGGGGGGGGGAGCAGGTGCTAGAACTACTTGTGAGTAGGGATGAGGAAGAAATTCAATTCATTTCATATGTATAGTTGAGCTTATGTAATTTGTACTTTGTGAAACAATATGCAAACTGAAACACAGCCATCTTTTCAAATTTACAGTGGTGCCTCGCAAGACGAAAAGAATCTGTTCCGCGATTCTCTTCATCTAGCGGTTTTTTCGTCTTGCGAAGCAACCCCATTAGCGGCTAAGCGGATTAGCGCTATTAGCGATTTAGCGGCTTAGCGACTATTAAAGGCTTAGCGGCTAAGCTGTTAAAAGGCTATTAATGGCTTAGCGGCTTTGAAAAAGGGGGGGGAAGCGGGGGGAAATGGCGAGACTCGCAAGACGTTGCAAGCCCATAGGGAAATTCGTCTTGCGAAGCGCCTCCGAAACGGAAAACCCTTTCGTCTTGCAGGTTTTTCGTCTTGCGAGGCATTCGTCTTGCGGGGCACCACTGTACTTTTCTCTGAATTTTGCAGTACAGTTTTCCAGCCAAGCAATGCACATACAGTCGTACCTTGGCTCCCAAGCGCCTTGGGAGTTGAACGTTCTGGCTCCTGAATGATCGAAAACCGGAAGTGAGTGTTCCGGATTCCGAATGTTCTTTTGGAAGCCAAATGTCCGCTGGGGCTTCCGCAGCTTCTGGTTGGTTGCAGAAGCTTCTGTTTGACTTCCGAGGTACGACTGTATTGGGATAAATCGTGCACATAAATGCATATAATAATGAAAATGGCAAACAAAGGTCATTATATGAGGGGAAATCGTTTTGCAAAAATGTGTATATTAAGCAAAATTTCATAGAAATAAATTTGTGTAAATATGCTGCCGAATTTTCATGAATTTTTAAAGGGGTTTTTAAAATCACAAACTGTTGTGAAAATGTGAAGAGAGCATTCTGCACTGTAGCATTTTGTTGCAGGTCCCATTTGTACTGTTTGGAATCAAAATCAGAAAATTATGTTCTCTAGCTATCCCCATCCTAAGCTGTAAAATTATAAAACTCAAACTTTGTAGATAATACTTGGTGCTGGAATAACATATTTAAATGTACTATAGCCGAACTACTTAAGCACAACCCAAAACAAATACACAAGTGGATACACACATTCATTTTTTTGTATATATTTAGGAAACGTTATGCTCAAATCCAGAGTTCATTCATCTGGGTTGGCAAGGAAACCAGTTCCATTGTTCTGTCAAGCCAATTCATGTACTCATACATACAAGTGCTTCAAGCTGAAAGAAGACAAAGATTTAATCTCCCCTTGCCTGCAGTCATGAATATTGCCCCTTGTATTTCAGACTGGATGATGCAATATCATGTATACTCTTAGCAATTCCAGGAATACCAGGAAATGTACGGTAATGGGTGACATTACAGAGGTACAAAATAGAGGTTATGTAAGCGTTAATTTTGTATTGAGCTAAATACCAAGGCCGGTATGTGTGGGTGTTATCTTTAAGTGCAGCACATTTTTTGCAGGTTAAATAGCATATGTAGTTGTTCTATGTAGGTGTTCTTGCCGGAAACACTGAACTCCATTTTTCATTCTTTTGCAGATATAAAATTTAGATCATTAGTGCTGATAGTATAACAGCCATAATTGACAATACAGCATTATGCTCTCTTTAAATGTATGGGTCCCTCCCCACACTATTTCAACAGCTTGAAAATCTGAGATGCATGATTCGTAACCCTAACAATGTGAGTTTGTTATTTCCTTTTACCACCTCTCTTTACCGTCTATATCTCCAGCTCATTCATCCACTATTGCTCATGCAATTGATCAATCTTATCTTACTTTTTCTTTCTTTAGGGATAGTACACTGCAGTGTCTGTCAAAAAGCCACATGAGCATGTGACAAAGACATAAAACAGATAACGTACACATGCTTTGACAATATTTTCCTGTGTGTGGCCAAAACTGAGGGTTAAATAGGGTCCCTCCAATACTATGACACTATGCAAGGGTCTAGAGATGAATGATAAACCAACAAGAAAGAGGCTTCCTTGTTTGTGCTCAAAATCTGAAGCAAGAATTCCCTTGATGCAGTTATCCTTGATCTGTTGTCCCTGGGGCTGCTGAATTTAATGCATTGGCAGATGGTAAATTCCACATAGAGGTATGTTGTAGCAAACAAATTCCAACGAAACAAAATCTTGCAATCACAAAAGGGGTTATTCATTCTGCAGCTCTAGACATTCCAGAGTACTGTAAGAGAAGAACTGCTCTCTACAATACTTTGGGAGCTTCAAACATGTGAGGAATTGATAAGATACTTCAGGCAGAACACTACGACCTCAGAATTCTCTCTTAATGCCTGCAGTCAAAGACAAAAGTGCAGTTCTGTGTAGCAATGTGCAAACTCTCCCATCTACATTTCTGTTTACTTTTTTCAATCTTTCCCAGCTCTTCAAGAAACCAAAACCAAAAAGACAACAAGCCCTCAGGTTCTGGGGGGCTGCTTTGCAAAAAAAGAGAGAATGAATTGTTTTGTTGTTGTTTAGTCGTTTAGCCATGTCCGACTCTTTGTGACCCCATGGACCAGAGCACGCCAGGCACTCCTGTCTTCCACTACCTCCCGCAGTTTGGTCAAACTCATGCTGGTAGCTTTGAGAACAATGTCCAACCATCTCGTCATCTGTCGTCCCCTTCTCCTTGTGCCCTCTATCTTTCCCAACATCAGGGTCTTTTCCAGGTAGTCTTCTCTTCTCATGAGGTGGCCAAAGTATTGGAGCCTCAGCTTCACGACCTGTCCTTCCAGTGAGCACTCAGGGCTGATTTCCTTAAGAATGGAGAGAATGAATTAGGCAGTTCCTATTTCCCCAACCACTGCATCAATCTTTAGATACCTCCCTGCTGCCTGTTCCCTTCTTGCCAACTTATTGGGTGGTGTGCAGAGCAGCAACAGCAAAAACAGCAATATCTCTCCATCTGTCTCTGTCCTCCCACTTTGTCTAGTAGAGGCTTCTTTCACCCTATCTTTTCTCCTTTCCTGTTTCTGGCATTCTGAATGGTGCAAAAGCAACATCCCAGGTTGTTGGGATTTTGCCAGGGCTCCCAAATCCAGAGTGTTACCAAAGGGGAGGATAACATATGGTAAGGACTCCCAGAAAAAATATATATGCACACATGTAATCACAACTGGAAAAGACCCTGATGTTGGGAAAGATGGAGGGCACAAGGAGAAGGGGACAACAGAGGACGAGATGGTTGGATAGTGTTCTCGAAGCTACCAGCATGAATTTGACCAAACTGCGGGAGGCAGTGGAAGACAGGAGTGCCTGGCGTGCTCTGGTCCATGGGGTCACGAAGAGTCGGACATGACTAAACGACTAAACAACAACAACAATCACAACTATTTGATACATCCTACATTCTTTGTTTCATTGTATACATAACTTTGGGTACGTTATGGAGAAAATGCCAGCTAACTTTAATAATTAAACTTTTTTAGTTTTGACTGTGCCATATTTCACCGAAGAGGTCCTGCAACTCTACTATAGTTGTTTGTTACTTCTCTGGGGCTTTGTCATTGGATAGGCTTCTTTAGCGATTATGTATTTTTATTGCAATGCGATAGTTTTATGCTTATGCCAGCATGCCATTCTCAGTGGTTCAAGGGGAGAGATGACAAGGGAAGAAGCATATTATGTTATAAGTTTTGAAAAGCCTTTTGAGAGGAGCTACTTACTTTCCCCTACATAATAAAGCTGATCTGAGCGAACTAATTTCTTCTAGGTAAATAGCAACTGGAACATCAATTTCCTGTCAACAGCAGCAGCTTCAACAGTTTCAGACCTTCATTCAAATGTGTGAATGCTTTGCCTAAATTGCACATTTTTCATTTAGCGCACCTTGAAGGAGTTTTCTGTCATTCACTCATAAGCTCAGCAAAGGATATTTGGCTGTACACTGGATGACCCTAGGAAGGATCTGCAAAGTAGCTAACTGGGGACATTAGAACATACCTAAGTCTGGCACTCGTAGGGGATCTATTTTTGATAATAAAACACCCAGCAACTTAATTTGGGTGGGCTACTAAACTTGGACGAAAAACCATATGTTAAGCTTCTCCAATTTTTATAATTCCCACACAGCTCCAAGCATCTTTCTCAGTATGAAAAGTTCCATCTAAAAACAATTTGGAGAAAATTTAAATTAGAAAGCCCCAGGAAAGGCTCTAAAGTGAAGGTGTGGAAACTACAAACATTTTATTCCTTGTAGAACGGGCCTAATTTCCCCTACCCACTGTCATGAACTAGCAGGACGATGGGGTAGATCCCAGAGAGGGGTGTAGTGGGGACTGGGACACACCAGGGAAAGCAGAGGATGGGGAAGGAAGTACTCACAGAGTGATGGAGGTCAATGTACAGCAACCAGAGCAGCAAGCAGGACGCATTGGCAGAGCCAGAGGGGCCCCTGCTCCATGAACACAGGGGGCTCTGAGGCATAGGGAGCAGCAGGAGTGGTGCTCTAGGAGGCTGAGGCAGGCAAGGGCCCACAGCCCAGCTCCCTAGTTCCCCAGGTGGGGCTCACTAGCTCTAGGAGGAGAGATGTGATTCCTCAGCTGGAGAAGGCCTGCAACAGCATGCAAAACGCAAAAGGGAAGCAGAGCTGAGGTGCTGTGTCTGCTCAAGTGCCCATATTGATAGGCATTAGCTTGCATGCTACTGGACTTAATATGGGACTGTGCTTCGGGTTTGACTCTGGATTGGATTCCAACTGCTAGACTTCAGACTTGGCTACTTGGATTGATCCTCGTTTGTGTTTCCTGATCTTTGGACTTTGCTTGTGTTGCTTGACCCCCAGACTTTGGGCTTGATGTGCAATGCAAGCTACCATCTCTAATCTTCACTACAGTTCTCTGTCAAGGGATCAGGTAAATTATTTCCCATCACTCATCAAAAAGTATTAATTAACTTTTTTGTTTGCTTTTTTCCTACTTTGTTTTTTGCTTAGTGTACATTTTCTCTCTTTTTTAAAATAGACTGCAGAGCAAACGCACACAAAATCACAGGAACTTGTATTGCAGGTCACACATTGAAACTCATAGTTTACAGGCCTCCAGAGACTGCTTTTGCCAGACAGAGCCTAGTAATGGCTTTGATATGCCTACCATGCATTCACTTTATTTCTAAATACATACACATAATCTTTTCTAAACTGATTCCGCCCCCACTCAAAAAGAAGTAGTCACTAGTGTCCAAGTCACTTAGGATATTCAGGAGGGTGTTCCTAACTAACCACTAATGATCTCACCTAGGGAAAGGAAATTCCAGTGGAGAATAGTTTGACAGGTAGGGCTTCTTTTTAATGAAATTTTTAGTATTCAGTCTTGTGCACTTGACAGTGAAATTGCTCATCCTTTATTTATTCTACAAAACAATGAGAAGAGATGCATGAGGGTAGTAGAGTCCTGGGATTAATTATTAGGTTCTTTATCAACAGTACATCAATGGAACCAATCAACTTGTACAGTGCAAAGTATTTCTGCCAAGAAACTGGTCTGAATAGCATGGCATTGATAGGCTTTGATTCACTAGCAGTAAACATTCCAAACTGATAGAAGCCAAACTGGAATTCTTAATTCTATTTTTAAATATGTGGGATATAGATTGATCATTACCTATTAGGCATGATAGCTAAGTGGAATCTCCCATCTTCAGAGGAAGTATTCCACTGCTCAACAGTTGCTCAGGGAAAACTATGTGGGATAGTTGTTTTGTTCAAGCTCTGTTTGTGGATTTCCTGGAGGCATGTGCTTCGCCACAGCGGAAAACAGGATGTTAGACTAGAAGGCCGCATCCAGGAAGGCTTTCCTCATGTTCTTATGCTGTTAATTAGCAGCCAAAAAATAGGCATGTTTGTGGAAAGTCAGTGAGGCAAAGCGTCCACGGTCACAGAGAAAACAAAAAACTGAAGCAGAGAAAACTGGTTATACTTAAAATATTAAGGACTGTTCTTTCCTGAAGGGGAAAAAACCCTCCTCCACTGCAACTTGTGGGACTGCAAGTGGCTGTTGAGGCTGGCAGTGTGGAAGGCCGGGATGCCAACAGTATGTGGACATAGAACCAATGACAGGCAAAGCTGACTCGTTCTGGGTTTGCCCCCCTCCTCCTCCTGAGTCCTTTCCACAAGGGCAACAATGGGAGTAAGGAGATGCAAAAAATTCATTCAGCTTCTCTGCAATCTCCTTATCCTCATTTTGCACATCATTGACTCCTTTGTCATCCAAGGGTCCAACAGCCTCCTTTGATGGTCTGCTCCTACTAAGGCATTTCAGCAGTTTTTTGTTGCTGGTCTTAATGTGTTTAGCAATGCACGCCTCATTTTTGTTATTGTCCACATGCATTTTTTTATTTGGTCAAATTCTGTGTTCCTTTTTCTTCTCATTTGGTCAAAACTTCAATTTTTTGGGGAAGGAGAAACCTTCTTGCCTCTAATAGAGGCTTTGACTATGTAAACTGCCCAGGGAGCTCTTCTTAGAGCAGAACTAATTTATAAATAAAATGTTTAAAAACCTTCAGTATTCCTGCCATAGTTGTTGGCAAGTAGTAAATGAATCAATACAAGCAAGGGGGAAGAAAGTAGAGCAGAAAAAGCTTTGAACACAAGATGCCACATCCCCCCTCCCCTTGGCTGCCCACTGTTGCTATTGATACAAGATAGGTGTTGAGGATATCCAAGCAGGTTATTCCACTTGGGAGGGACAAAGGTCAAGCACTTTAAGTGTAAAAGATCAATGAAGTGTTTTATGAGAATGCATAGGGGGTTGGAAAATGAGTTCGAAGTTTAACAGCCCTGCTGTCAAAGAAATCCCTGATGCTAAGATATTACACTTCAGACATATATGTTCATGTCACAACAACTCTTATTCCCAGTGGAAAGTAGCTTCAGCTGACTGTAAAATCAGTAAAGTATCACCCTCTTGGTGCTAATCGGCACACAAAATGAATGACCGCAGATACAAGCCAGTTAGGAGAAATGAAAATGCCTTGGTTCAAGTGGCAAAATATTCCATAACAGAATTTCATAGAATTGTAGAGTTAGAAGTGAAGCCGGAGGTCTCCTAGTCCAACCCCCTGCAATGCAGGAATCTCAACTAAAGCATCCATGACAGATGGCCATCCAGCTTCTGCTTAAAAAGGAAGGAGAGCCCACAATTTCCTGAAGGAGTCCATTCTACTGTTGAACAGCTCTTACTTTCAGAAATTTCTTCCTGATATTTAGTCAGAATCTCTGTGCTGGTCCAGGGGGGAGGTTACCGTGGGGCAAGGTCCAGGACCTGAGTCGAGGGTCAGCAGACAGTCCTCCACGGGCGAAGCGGGGTCCACAGCGAGGAGCCGGGCAAGGACAGGAACTCTGGGGGAACCGGATTGGGTGCTGTCCGAAACAGCTCTTCAACGATGTTGCTCCCACAACCTGGGACCGGGCTGACTGGCCTTTATCTTCTCTGAGGCCAGGGGCGGTCCCGGCCCCCACGAGCCCCGCCTCTCCTGGCCTTAAGGCGATCACTCCTCCTGGGAGAAACCAGTTCCCTCCGCCTCTCTGCCCTGAGCCTCTGCAGTTCAGGAGAGGCTGAAGGGTTACTGGACCCAGAGGGAGACTCACCTGTAGGCACTGGGTCCTCAACCACCTCCGGAGCTAGAGTGGATTCACCTGGTGCCTGCTCCTGAGGATCCGGCTCAGGTGCAGGCACTTCAGAATCAAGGCCCTGCCCCAGTTCAGCCGGCCCTGGAGGCGGGGACTCCTGTGCAGGCTGGGATTCCTCCAGTTCAGCCTTTGAATCGGATTCCCAGGCCATCACAATCTCCATTATTGTAACTTTAATCCATGGATTCGAGTCTTACCCTCTGGAGCAAGAGAAAACAAGCTTGCTCCATCTTCCAAGTGACAGCCCTTTAGATATTTCAAGATGGCTATCACATCTCTTCTCAGTCTCCTCTTTTCCAGGCTAAACATACCCAGCTCCATCAACCATTCCTCATAAGGCTTGGTTTCCAGGCCCCTGATCATCTTGGTCGCTCTCCTCTGCATACCCTCATGCTTGTCAATATCCTCCTTAAATTGTAGTGTGCAGAACTTAACATATTATGCCAGATGTTGGCTGACCAAGGGAAAATAGAGTAGCACTATGACTTCCCTTGATCTGGATAATAGACTTCTGTTGATGCAGCCTAGATTAGCATTCAATTTTCCAGGTCACTAAAACCAGCTAAGGTAAGCTGCAATTCTAAGCAGAGTGTTCTCTGTGGCCACAAGTCACTGAAATCACTAAAGATTTATATGTGTGTAACAGTGTGCAGTGTTGCTACTATAAAATTCATTATTTCATTAATAATTCCAGATCCAATGCAAGATTTAGTTGCTGTGAAATAAAGTACATAAAGCAGAGCTGTGACAGTTACTAACCTTAATTTACTACACTTATGAGTATCGTACTGAGTGTGCTCACTAAGACAAGCCAGCAGCTCATGTGACTGTCCACTGGGTTCCGTAACATTATCAGTGGACACTGGGGGGCCACAACAAACGTGGCACTGTTAATTTTCAGGAACTGGCAGCTTGCATTTTATGAGTCTCACAGGGGATCAGAAATGGCAGCAGCTTTCTCTGGGATGGAGAATGGAAGAGAAAACAGCAGAGGTACCAAGGATAGAGCAGGAAGAAGGAAAAAGCAGCCAAACGGATGGTTCTCGAGATAGGATGGACAGAGGCAGGATCTGATGTGAACAACTCTTAAGTGTTTATGATTCCAGGAGGAAGCTGGAGTGGACTTACTTAACTCTGGGCTCATCCACACTTCTGCTTGGTCCATATTTTGATTGTATTGCGTACCGACTAATTCCCCTGGATCTGAGAGCTTTACTTGTTGTTCCATGGCTGTGTCTTGCAAAAATCTTATCTTAACTCACTGAACTGAAGCTTGCTTTAGCAAAATCTCTCATTGGATTTTCCATGCATCTGATAAGATCGGATTCAGCAGATAAGATCGGATTTTCAAGGGCACAGTTGCAGAACAAGGGGGGGAAAGCAAAAAAAGCTCCCAGACCCAGGAGATTTAATTCGTACACAATACGATCAAAATACAGGTCAAGCAGAAGTAATAATAATGTATTAGTTATACCCTGCCCATCTGACTGGGTTTCCCCAGCCACTCTGGGCGACTCCCAACAGAATATTAAAAACACAATAAAACATCAAACATTAAACTTCCCTAAACAGGGTTGCTTTCAAATGTCTTCTAAAAGTCAGATAGTTGTTGATTTCTTTGACAGCTGATGGGAAGGTGTTCCACAGGGACCTGACTACTGAGAAGGTGTGGATGGCCCTCTTTGAAATTCACACATGATCATACAAACCAATGGCTGCTTTGATTTCTTTCCATCCACTTCTGAAGACTTTCCCAAAACTGCTTCCATTGGTGCTGTCCCTGTATCAATCTGGCTTCTGCTCCAACTATTCAGCTGAGACTGTTCTAACTTATTTCTTAGTTAATTCTCATAGCCGTTACTCAAGTCTTTTTTTTTTTATCCTCCTTCAGCTTTTCATACAGTTGATTAATCTATTATTCTCACCTCCTTGAACTCTTTGCATTTTCATGGCCAAGTGCTTTAATAGTTGTATCCTCTCCAATCACAAGTGATAAGTTTGCAGGGATCGGCGTGGTTTTGCCACTTGCATCAACACAGGTAACTAGACCAAGATGTTAATTCTGGCCTGATGTTTCCATCCTATCTTTAAAAGAGAGATCTGGAGAATATTCCTTGTGCTGGAAATGATTATTTGATCATGGGGCATATAGAGGAGGCCATGCTAAAGCCCACAGTACGTATATAAACCCAAAATTGAATTCAGAACAGTGATTGCAGTGACACATACCCCCCCCCCCAATATCTATATCTTGCATCAATACATACCCATCTTATGCACATATAAATACAAATTTTTATATAATGTGTAGATATCTAAATGCACATGTACACAATGTGTAAATGTCTAAATGCACATATACAACGAGCACACATAATGTATTATCCCGGCATCTTTGAGTCACTTTACATAATTTTTATGAATTTCCTTTGGGCCTGCATATAGAGGCACATGTAAGTTATTCTCATTAATATTAAATAAAAATATTCAACTAGGTTTTAGTTGCAGTGAACACTTGTTTTTTTCCTTTCGTTGCATATTCCATTTGGTTTCTCTTGCTGATGTCTGTGTTTGCATCAGCTCCTTCTGTTCAGCAGGCAGAAAGAGAGAACATTTTGCTTTGAAGCTGGTGTGAAGACTATTCCATAAATCATTCAGTGGAGGCTATAGCAATGCTGCTCTATCATCCCACGGCCCATGCTAGAACTCGACTTTGGAATCCATTGCCAAAAACGTGAACAGTACAATATGTCTCTTTAGCCAAGATAAGCAAGGGGTTGGTGAAGCTTACAGTGAAATATCCTATAACCTAATCTGATCTACACTATAATAAACCCTACTTAATATTCACAAGGTTCCATTTTAAACACAGTTAATAAATTGAAATCACAGATTTATCTCTCTAGAGAGCCTAAAAATATTTTCCTCCATTGTACTGCAAATGGAAAATAATCCTCCAGTGTCCAGGCACATTCCACTGGAGATTTTCTCTGCTTTAAATCAAAGCAGCAAAAACAAGACTTTTATTGTAGCTGCCCACGAGGGAAGCATCATTTCCAATATCATGATTCTTTGCAGCTGCTCACACCCTACGGATATAGCCTGGGCATAATGCAGTAACAAAACAATCCCACCAATTCTTGCTCTCCACCCCCCCCCAAAAAAATATGATCTATGGATCTTTAAACCCCACACTTTATGTTCTAAGAGAATGAAGAGTAGACATTCACAACAACCCTATTAACATATTTTATGAATCAGAACAGCACCTTTCCAGTGACATTTATTTCCACTCTCTGAAACCGAATGCTTTGCAGTCCATCTATATGAGCATTACACACACACACACACACACACACACACGCACGCACACACACACACACACACACACACACACACACACACTTATTCTACTAAGGATAAGACAGAACTTCAAATAAGGGAAAGTTAGAAAGCAAGTAATGGGAACTTTGCTCAGAGTATAGAAAATTGTATAACCTGCAGCACAAGCATAAGCATATTTATTCAGCAGTAAGACCCACTGGGACGCGGGTGGCACTGTGGGTAAAACCTCAGCACCTAGGACTTGCCGATCGAAAGGTCGGCGGTTCGAATCCCCGCGGCGGGGTGCGCTCCCGTTGCTCGGTCCCAGCGCCTGCCAACCTAGCAGTTCGAAAGCACCCTCGGGTGCAAGTAGATAAATAGGGACCGCTTACTAGCGGGAAGGTAAACGGCGTTTCCGTGTGCTGCGCTGGCTCGCCAGATGCAGCTTGTCACGCTGGCCACGTGACCCGGAAGTGTCTGCGGACAGCGCTGGCTCCTGGCCTATAGAGTGAGATGAGCGCACAACCCTAGAGTCTGTCAAGACTGGCCCATACGGGCAGGGGTACCTTTACCTTTACCTTTAAGACCCACTGAGTCCAATTGGATTTCCTCTCTAGTACACATGTGTGGGATTGATGTTCCAGGGACAAGTTTGGTGTAGCTATTAAAGTGTTGGATTCCGTAGTGTGGTTTGGGTGTAGTTATTAAAATGTTGGATTTGAAGATGTGGCTTCAAATTCACACCCTGCCATTAAGATCACTGGATGACCTTGAGTCAGTGACACACACCCCAACAATGTCAAGATAAAATGGGTGAGTTGAGGAAACCCTTGTGCCACAGTGAGCTCCTTGGAAGCGTAAAACTGTAATAAAGAACATGTATACATTAAATTTATGCTGATTTATTTCTGAGTAAACATGTGAAAACATAACACATTGTATAGTTTCATGCTTTTAGTTTAGCCTGTAGAGAACTTTTACTTTGGAAACTTCAACTTTAGATTTTCTCCTGGAGCAAATTATCCTGGAGGTTTGTTGTACAACAGAGATGTTGTCAAGTGAAAGCGTGGATTATATATATATAATCCCTATACCACTCAGTATTTCACCCCATTTAAGCTTTTCTGCCATGGGCATATTCCACTGGATTACATTTTTTTAAAAATGACAGTGGCATATATAGCATTCAGATGAGTTAGTTGTACTCCTATAGCCCCTCAGCCAGCAGATCTTCAGTATAGCATCACACCCAAAGAGGTCTCAAGGTAGCTGTACACATATCTGATAGCATACCTCAAATATGAATCAAACTACCTTTCAAAAAGTTCAGTTATGTCTTGTTAAAGATTTACAGGTAGTCTCTGCAAGTGAGATTCCCCACCACCACCCTTACATCTAAAATATGAATGTTGACAATAACTAAGAAGCATTCATAAAACATGCCTTGGAGTGATTACATTGTCACAAGTTGGGAGGAACAGGCGATGAAGAGTGGATTCAAACCGTGTTTCCAAGTCTCAGTCAAGTATTATTTGTTTAAATCCCTTAGAAATCATAATGAAATATATATATAGGGAGAGAGAGAGAACAGGATTTGGAATGTGCTCAGCATAACTGCTGGACCCACCAGACCTTTACTTACATCCTGAAGCATTTTATCTCATTATATGGTCCGATTTTCATTCCTCACAAAGCTCCTTGCATCTTATGAAAACACCCCATTGGAGTTTTTAAATAGATGTTCAAGCCCATATTCTTTTATTTATTTCAGTTACTTATATGCTGCATTTCAGGATACAAATCCTTCAAAGGAGGCTTACAAATAACATTAAATTGCTTTTTTAAAAAGAGAGGAAGAGGACACAACAAACAAGGAATACATAAGTGTTATCAAGATGTTTCTCTCAGGACAGTTACTGGTATAAAACGTCGGGGGAGGTGGAATCATTCTGTGGAGGCAGGACTGAGGTGCTCTTCACATGCACCCTTCTCTCTACTGGAATTCTTTCTATGGGGCAGCAGGTGGCAGATGAGCTCGTGGAGCCAGGGAGAAGGGGGAATCCAGATAGGGCAGGCACTGAGGTTTGGGGTTTTGTATTATTATCAGTTACCATTGCATCCCATCCTTCCTTAAAGGAACCAAGTTTGACATTCGTGGCATTTCTCCGTCTTGCCAATAAAACACCCCCATGTTGATTAGATCAAGAGAATGACTAATCTTAGGTCACCCAAAAGACTTAGGTTGAGATTTTCACTCAGCTCCACCAGTCAACCACCACCACTTTATCTACTAAATCCAATTGGCTTCCTCATATCTGTAGAGTGTTCCTGGACAAATATATTTCTAACTCAGTTTCTCTTATGGTCTCGTTGGCCAGACTGAAAACCTGCAAAATTGCCTCATTCACCATTTCACTGCCCCTTCACCCAGTCTGTGGAGAGTTTTTTAATGGTCCTTTAGTGGTGTAGTGCTTAGAGTGTTGGAGTAGGACATGGGAGAGCAGGGTTCAAATCTGGTCTCTCAGCCAGGGTCTATGGCTCCTAGCGGCCGAGCCCTTTGCGCCCAACAATATTTTTGGGGTGGGGGTCAGGGCCCCCAGTGTACAAAAAGCACAGAGGCAAAGCGCAGAGCCAAGCACAGAATGGCTCCAGTGACCGGTTCCTTCTCCTCCTCCTGCTGCTGTGGCAGGGAAGGGGGCCAAAATCACCACCTGTCTGTGGCAGTGCCAGTAGGCAGTAGAGGAGGACCTGCCAGCCAACGGAACTGTGCAGCTGTCGCTTTCGGCTCTGACCCCATGGCTCCTGATGTCACACGCACATTGGGACTGTGATGTCACACACGTGGCATTGGGTCCCTCAATCACCCCCACAAGCTGGCGCCTCTGTTCTACCAAACAAGGTGGTTGTTGTGAGGATAAAATAAGGAGGTAAAGAACCAATTCTGCCACTTTGAGCTGCTTGTTGGAAAGGTGGGATCTCTCTCGAGTTTACAAGGAAGGTGATGTCACCAGGACGTTGAGCGCATTGTTTTCTCATTACTGGTTCCAGTGCTCGGAGCCACTGGTTTAACATTGGCCCTCAGGGAGCTGAATCAACTGGCTGAGTTCCAGTTTGTTTATATAGAAGAGCTCATTCAATATAAAAAGCAATGTGATCTTCAATTATATTTTCCTTCCCAGAATGTTTGGGAGAGGTATTACAAGTATGTAATGCAGATCAGATTCAGAAGGAGGCAATGTGTTGCCAACGCCCCATGGTAAATTCACTATTAGTAATGGCATCTGGAATAAACTCAGGATGAACTGAAGTACCTTTGCATTGCCAGCACACTCTCTCCTGTGGGTTAAAGGATATGGCTTATGGTAAATTATTTAAGTAGCTTTAATAATTCTAGAGCATTGTTGTTATGTTAATAAATTATTCAACAGATTTAAATGCTTTGGAACTTTTTAAAATATCTGATATCCATTTAGGAAAGGAAAGGAAAAATAAGCAGATCACTGCAAGCTAGACAGAATTAATTTCGCTGTGAAGGCTTGTGGCAAAGATACTGAAATGTCTTGGTGAAATGGTTACAATACAGCTTCCCAAAATACCTGCATTTTCTCTGTGTAAAATATCAATTTTCAAAGGATTCACAGTACACCAATAAACAAGATAAAGGGGTCTGTTAGTATCGATGCAACTCTGCGCAGTATTATTAGTATTGAATATGGCATATTGATAGAACTAACTTGCTTAAAATATTAACAGTGAAAGAATCCCCGGGTTCACCTTAGACATAAATGTAGCATTCAACACTGCTAAGTAAATATAGAGCCAGCTCAGCAGAAATACTCCAGAACTGGGCATTTTCAGTGATCACATTTACACACACATTCATGGACGGTCATGCATAGACTTTCCTCAAAGAGATGATGACTAATGTTATGCAATTATCATACCTACAGGCACTAAAAGTAAAGCAGTGGTGTATAAACTGTGATTACTGTCTAGAGATAAAGATAGATTTCCTTTTAAATTACATGTTTTGCTTTTAGATTCTGCACACAGTAATTGTCAGGGATGTTAGGGTCATGATTCAGTGCTGTGCAAGCAAAATCAGTAGGAAAGGAAAGATGTTGAGCAGTAGTAGCACATAAGAACATCAGAAGAAACCTGATAGATGAGGCCAAAGGTCCATCTAGTTCAGTATTCTGTTCTCACAGTGGCCAACCAGATTTCACTGGGAATCCCCAAAGTAGGACGTGAGTGCAATAATACTCATATCAACCACAGTTCAGCTAGGATCCAGAGAGATCAGAGGACATCAGAAAAGGACTCAACTGAATGCAAAATTCAGAACTGAGTACAGGCATCCCTCACAGGCGGGAGAGAGCTGGAGAGTCCTCATGGCTCGTGAGGAGACCCTTCCCAGAATCCAAAGAGGATGTCAATGAGGGGGAAGAAGCCCCAAAGAGACTGGAGGCACAGCGGGGCTTTGTTTGGCTGTTCTTCCTCCCTGCTCAGCCACTTTCCCATGTGTACTCCAGCCTCCAGGAGGCTCCAGAGCTTCAATTCTAGTTGTGGATATTTTTGGATAAGTATTTTTGATATGGATTGTAGAGAGAAAGCGGCAGAGAGGGCATTTAAAGGGTTTTTAGAGGGTGCTCTCCAACAACACGATTTTTGCTTATGCTCATGTGGGCCTGGAACATAAAATACATAGGAAACTATATTAAACCAGGTACCAGGAGGCTATGGGAACATTGGATACATACAGTAAGAGGCATTCAGGAATAAAGAGATAAGGTAATATAAGACAGAGGCACAGTGGGCCTAGAGGAGATAGATATGATGAAATTACCCAGATATGAACCATTTTTGGTTTGTGGCATTGTCTTGCTTCGGGTACCATTCAATACAAGGCTGTTGTCAAGAGGCAAACAGCTGCAGTTATTTAGCTGGTTTCTGTAATGCTGTGAACCACTTGTGGGACAGGCAAAGTGATTGTAGAGAGCTCTAGAGAGGCAACAAGTAACAGGAGGCCATAGATCAGGCATAGGCAAACTCAGCCCTCCAGATGTTTTGGGACCACAACTCCCATAATCCCTGACCACTAGTTCTGTTAGCTAGGGATGGTGGGAGTTGTAGTCCCAAAACATCTGGAGGGCCGAGTTTACCTAGGCCTGCCATAGATGCAAGAAGGGCACATATTACACATTGTGCCCACTGTATGCGTATTTCTCTGGCTAAGCAGGGAATTCAGACACTTGGAAAAGACTCAGGAGATCATGGCAGGTGGACCTGAGGGAAGGCTGCCTCCCTCAGGTCAGGTCCCCATGCCCTGTCCCCCCTGCAACTGCTGCAAATTGGGTCATTTGGGTGGACAGGTTTTGGCGGGAACCCGTGAGCCGCTGAGGGGGACGGGGAGACAGGCAAAGATGGTGTGGCACACCCGAGGGGAGACGAGGGGCCACGTTAGGCCACAACCACTGCTCTCCAGGAAGGGCAGTAAACGTCCATTATTGTATACTGCCTAGAAACATATGGCAAGGCAACTCAAATAATAATAAAATAATTTGCCTTTGTCCCTTATAGCACAAAATTAAGTTCTACAAGGCATTATTGGTGGGGAGAGAAAAAATCTCTTGACAGCCACTCCTACTGCTTATAAAGTGCAGAACCAGCTGCTGCTTAATGATATAAATGGTCCATCCCACAAACATCAGCTACTCCTTCCATAATATAAACCAAGTATATCACACCATTCTTACGTACCTCTCAGGCCTCCCCTGTTCTGCCCTTCCCTTAGCTCATCTTTCAACCGCTTCTTCATCCTCTCAGTGCCTCAGCCAAGGGATTTGCCCACGTTCCTAACCAACATATGGTGGGGATGGCGGGTAGCAGTTTTCCCATGCTTTCCCCTGTTCCATCTGCCTCGGTGGATACCACCATTTGCATGAGGGAACTAAATAATGGAAGCAGCTGCGAGAGATCTAATACAGACATCAGAGGGCTTTAGCAGTGGCTGAGAGACGTCTCCCCCCCCCCCCCCGTCCTCTTACTCCTCATGCTCATCTGTAGATTCCTTCATCCTCTGCACAAGACAAATAGTGAAAACATTCCCAGTTTTCATAGTTATAAAGCAGGGCATGTATTTACACTCATTTGCTTTCAAAAGCTTACGCAGCTCATGTTTATTGTGTTGTATGACAAATAGCGTTCTGTAGCAAAACCACCCGAAAAGTTCTATAGCAAGACTTGACAGGAACTGTGCAGCTCCTTGTGACACAGACATTGAAACCACAATTACAACAATGGTGGCACCCATCTCTAATTATGCAAATCAGCAGTGCAGTGCTGCAACAGTAGTTGGTTTAGAGAGGATGGACAATAATAGAATTATGACCCCTGCTCCGCTACTCAGTGTGACAAAACAAAATGCTTACAGCAAAACACCATTATGTATCTGGCCTTTGAGATTCTTCCCAGGCCTGCTCCCACCCTGCCCAGGCCACCACCTGCTTACTGGTTGTCCTCCACACCTTCCTCAAGTGCTTTTGCTTGGATGGAATATGTATTTGAACTGTAAGAACTGCAATTACATCTTTGTGTACATAAAAATTGACTTTTAAAGGCTCCTATATAGACTATTGCACCAAGTCACATCTCTTGCTTTGGCCACTTTTGCCTCTGGCCTGCACCAGGGCCGGCCCACCCATGAGGCAAGGTGAGACGAACACCTCGGGCAGTAGGGTCCACCCAGGACAGTGGATCCAGATGTAGATCTTTCTTTTCTCCCTTGTTCCCAATCTAGATCTTCCCTGACCCTTTCTTTCCTGGTGGAGAAGAGGGCAGCACCATTTTGTGGTCTATCTCAGGTGCCAAAATATATTGGGCCTGCCGTGCCCTGCACTCCACTGGCAGGTACACCCCATAAAGTAGTGCACGAGACTGATGGAGACTTCCCTTTTCACTTATTGTGTACTTACGCTGAGAGAGAAATTTGTAAACCATAATTTTTGGAAAAGGCATCACTGCTTGTCAGCCATCTCTTTTGTTACATATATTTTGGGTTAATAACCCCAAATGGTCCTGGTGATAGCTAACCGTGAAGAGATAGTTTAGCTATTTCTCAGCATGTGTAGGAATAAAATATTCATCAGAGCTTGTGGAAGCAGATACATGCACACAAATCCCAGGTAAGAGGAAGGAGCAGGTGTTTATGTAGAAAGACAGAGGCAGGCAGAATATATGAGTTGGGTAAAGCCTCCTTGAGGGCTTTTCTCTAAGACTGATGTGGGGCAGCAAATCTGTTGCCCTGTAGGAATGCCAGCTAAGCACCACCACTTATGCTCTGCTTGTATATTTGTAAATCAAGCAAATATTGGAGAAACACAAGTGATATTTCAGTCAGTGCAAACCATCTGGAATGCCTCACCTCTCAGGGAGGTGAGAAGCAATAGACCATAAGCCTCATATATGTAGCTCCACACATTGAACCATCTGTGTACAGCAGCTCACAATCTGGGTCAGCCACTGCCCCACAGTTTGCCTACAAGCCACTGCGAGGTATACAAGTTAGAGATGTGCAGGGGAAAAGGTTGAATGGCATGTGGTACGTCATTGCACATGAATGGCTTGCTGTATGGTGCCACGCAGAATGTAGCTTCAAGTGACCTCCATCGGGGAGCCATGGCATATGATGCAGGATCTCGACTCAATTCATCACCTTTCAAGACCCTCTTGTCTGCAGGGCAGACTCTGTAGGCCAGTCATACACTCTGTAAGCCTGTGACCCACCAGTCATAAGTGCAGATGCAGCAGTGAGCAGTGCTGAAATATTACTTGAAGGATGAAGAAGTTACCTAAATTGTAAAATTATGTTCATTAATTCATGACCCTCTAAAATGCTCTATGACTTCAGCTGGATTATTCATGAGTGTGGAGAGATTGAGGTCAATATTTGCTAGTTATGCCAATGCTTCTTGTACTGTGATCTATTGCAGGGTACCTTTTACTTTTTAAAAGACGTGATTAACTGATTTTTCCTGATATAGCCATGTGAAATTGGAAGTGAATAAAAAATGTTGTTTCAGCTAGAATGAAGAGAGAGAAATTAAACCGGGCAATAAATTATAAATTGTGCCTCGTTTTAAGGACAATAACTGTGAAATAAGACTCACAGACCTGAAATTGTGCAGAGATTATGCTGCAATACCTACACTATAACTGGAATTAACATCATATGAAGTGTGCATTTTTTTAATGTGTTAAACTAATTTAGCAATGTTTGCAAAGTAAGTTATTGGTGCAAAAAATAAAATAAAATTCAATCTCCAGCAGTTCCAGCTGTAGAAAGTATTCTTTCAGGCTGATGCTGAGAACTGATATAGTAAATAAACCCTACCTCTTATTCCCAGCTGGGATAGTACAGTCGGTAGAGCTGGAGACTCTTAATCTCAGGATTGTGGGTTTGGGCCCCATGTTGGGTGAAAGGTTCCTTCATTGCAGGGGGTTGGACTAGATGATCCTCGGGGTCCCTTCCAGCTCTAAAGTTCTGTGATTCTCTTGCCTTAAATAGGCAGCTATGGAATGAATATTGATTCTCACCATTGGTAGTCAAGCCCCTGACCTACCCTTGTATGTCTTTATCATGACCTAGGAAACAAAAATGCATTAGCTTGTTTTTAACCAGCCCATTAAGTAATCTAACCTGGAAAATGAAAACGATTGATTTGCAAAATGATTTAAAAAAACACACCAGCCAGATCCTGGAAATGCCGCTGGGCAATGAAAAAATTGCTAAGCTAATAAAATGTGAGTTCAAACAAACAAGAAGGCGCCTGCTGCCTGGAGCATGTCAGTTATTAAGCTTTGTGTCTTCGAACTTCAGTCCCGTCCCCCCCACATTGCTAAATAGTGACATCCTGCTAGCACTACTAACTCCCCTTATGCGCAATCCCGAAAAGGGGGGAAATAACTCTGCAGCATTTCCAATAGTTACAATTCGGTTACAGAGACACTCCAAATAGTTTTATGATCATAAGGTCCATATATCACAGGCTTTATATCAAGTCAGGCAGTTGGTCCATCCAGCTTGTGTATCTAATGGCAATGTAAACTTCATGTCCTGTGCCTCAATCAGTATGCCATTAATTTTGTGATATAGTAAGTTCTTTGAACGGGCCATTAGTTAGCAGGGACTAATTTATATGAAAACGACCATTTCAGGAAAATGCTGTTCAAGCTGGTATAGATCACAGTGACAGATGGCAGAGTTCTTCAGTGAAGAAACTTCCTCAGGGTTTGGTGGCATGACCACAGAAGTGAGCAATGTAGTGAGTTGCCTTTTGAAGGCTCTGTGGTGGAAATCATTCACCTAGCCCTTCCCGTATGAACATGCATGCAAAACTGCCTAGCTCTTTCGGAGTTAATGTTTTAGGAGAGCCATCTGGTTCCTAGAGGTGTTTGGGGAGTAGAATCTGCTAGAAACATTCTAAAACGGTTGTCTGTGTTGGAGTGTGTGAAATGCCATAGTGTGGCGGTCATACCCCGACCCACGCCACTTCCCATGGCTTTCAACTCTCTGACAATTCCCACTTAAAATTAAAAAGCAATTGCTGTCTCCCTGATGGTACTTGTTGTCACTTGCCACCATCGCCACAGATAGGACACTGCCTTTTCCAGGAATGTTTCACTTTCACATCTAAATCCCACTCCTACTCCCAACTAAGCTTAGCAGTCATGGAATAAGAGGAGAGGTCCTCTTGTGGATTGGTAACCGGTTGAGAAATAAGAAGCAGGAATAAAAGGGCAGCTCTCCCAATGTAGGAATGAAGCAAGTGGAATGAATCATCCTCTGAGGATGATTATTAGGACTTGTAATTTTTAACTCATTAACAAATAAGCTAGAGTTAGGAGTGAGCAGTAATGGAGCTAGGTTTGCTGACCATAACAAATTCTTCAGGATGGTTAAAGCAAAAAGGGATTATGAAGTGCTCCAGCCAGGGCCAGCCCAGCCATGAGGCAGAGTGAAGCAGCCCTCCTCAGGCGGTGGAATCTCATGAGGTGGTGCTTCTACAGGTATACTGCATGCCTCTGCTGCCTCCTGGGTTGTGTGGTTGCGGCAGCTGCTTCCAGAGAGATCTTGCTTGATTTCAACTATCACAAGCTCTTCCTAGAACCCACAACATCAGTGCAACCCATGTTAGCGAAGCTTCAAAGGCATGGGGTATATGTGTGCCACATGGCCAGCACCTTTCTGCTTTGCCTCAGGCGGCGAAATGGGACAGGGTGCCCCTGGCTTCAGCTGGGACCACAGCAGAGGGCAAGGTCTTGAAATTTCTGGGTTGGAGCTAGACACGTCAAAGCATAGCTGTCAACTGTTTCCTTCTTTTAAGGGAAATTCCCTTATTCCGAATAGGATTCCTCACAAGAAAAGGGAAAAGTTTACAGCTATGCGTCAAAGCAGCATTTCAGTTCAATGGGTTATAAACTCATACAGAGAAATCAGTAGGGAAAGATGGGACTCCACAGCACCATCTGGTGTCACAGTGTTATATCGCGTATACAACGCATATAAAATGCTTTTTCTTTACGAATCTAGCTGAGTCCCTGTCCTCCCCCCACCTGGGTCCCAATTTAGTTCAGCGCTCATGCAATTAGTAATTGCTAGTCATACAACTGGTGTCTTGTCTAGATATCCACATTTTTTTGCTGCACCAAATGGCTTCTAATAATGCCAACACATAAACATAGAAGGTTGAAAAGTTTGGTGTGAGAATATTGATGGAACCAAACTTTTTAAAAAGAGACACAGAGAGAGAGACTCAGCTAAAGAACACCTACAAAAGGAATAGCAAATGATTCACTGACCTCCTCTCTGTCTGAGGTTATTTTCCTTTCTGTCTGAAGGATAGACATATGTGCTGGGGCATCATGACAAAACTCAGTGGGTTCGAGAATGGGATGTCTCAAGGCCATCTTCTGGAAACCTTACTGCAGTATCTGAAGTCTAATATTTGCCGATTAGAAAGAAATTTCCAGGCCTTACTGCCTGCTGATAATCTGAAGACATTACTTCAGAAGACAGTGTGAAAGTTTGGTGTGGAAGGATTTTATTAATGGAAAATGAGAAATTTAGGTACCACATCTGAAAGAAGCTCATGCATATGGGTAAAGCAAGCTGTGCAAATAGAGAATACTAAATACTTTAAAACTGAATAAGGCCACGTGATTGATGGAGTGTCATGACCGATATATTTGCTTATGCTCTACTATTTACTCGTTAAGTACTTTTGTTAAGTACTTTGTTAAGCACATTGACAATTAAGCACAGTTTCAATTATAGGAAACTGAGGCACAGTAGACATTTGCACAATATTATCCCAATTTTACATATGGAAAACTGAGGCAGACATAGAAATTTGACTAAGGCAGAAGACTGGGAATGAGTAAAAAATGAGAAATCATTTAACACTTGTAAGATGATTTACATGAGAAATGTATGGCCTTGGTTTCGACGAATGGCATAAAAAAGCCCCCAAACAGCTAGCACCTACCTAGGAATTAGAGGTCACTTTCTAGCAAAGAAGGTCCTACAAAGATTTGGTGCTGCTAATCAAATCTGGTTATTTAGTCATTCATTTATTTAAGGAATCCATTCAGTGCTATTCTCTTGGACAACCTCAGATTTATTACTAAAAAGCTTTAAAATCATTTTATGCAGACAAGAATATACAGCAAAATCAAAGTGAAGCAGAACAACAGTCACGTTAAGACAATTATGTGGGATAACATTTCTTCAGCTTTTGCATTAACTGGATTAAATGTGGCTGTCCTTCCTCGCTCTCTCTTTTAAGCTGCCTTACAATTTTAGACCACTTTTGCGTAACTTTCTGAGACTTGCCTCTAAATGCCCGAAGCTAGTTAACATTACTGTCCCCGAACCATTTCTCTGTATTATAAAATGCAAGATAAACTGCAGACTTTAGTGGGGAACAAATTTTCCATTTACCCTAATTTTGGCATGGGCCTAGCTAGCTAGACCAGTTTGGAGTGGGAGGTAATGACCTGGATTGCCCAGGCCCAGCATGATAACGGAATTTCAAAAAATAATTACTTTTCCCTTCCCTTTCCATTTTTTTTTAACACTGTACCGAATCATCTCACTTTCCAGGGGGGAGTCAAGTGGTAACTATACATATTTGGCAGCTCTTTCTATTCATGATATGTGGTTGAGCATATCCACAAAGGATATATAAAGGTACAAGATGGGAACCATTAAAGAGAAAGCACCATATAACACTGAGCTGGAACCTGTAAAAAAGAGAAAAGAGGATTCAGTCAGGAGAAATGGTTCGCTGACTGAAAATTCAAAGCTGACAAAAATATACAATCTTTGAGACAAATGTATAGTAGGGAGGGAGGAATCTAAAGAAAAGAGAGATGGGCAAACAGAGCCTCTAATAAAAGGAAATGAATCCAGTACCTTGGTAGGACTGGGGTTTTTTTCCACGGTATGTTAGGCTCATTGCCAATGGTAATAACTTTCACTGAAGATCAGCCTTCAATTCACTGACTCATACAAATAAGAACAGTAGTGACTTGGCACTACAAGGCCATAAATTCAAAATAGAAGAAAAGAGCATTCACAAGAGGTCAGTTTAGAATATATTTTCAGATGATGCAAAGGCATATTCTAATTAAAAGACTGCAGGAGGGGAGCGGGGACTCTGAGGGTCCATGTTTTGAACATTTAACCTGGAGGGTGTTAAGCAACAATTGGGAATTAAAAAATTATTTAAAAAAATGTAAAAAAAATATATGACTGCCTCAAAGAAAAGCTCTCTCCTTGAAAAAGGAGAACAGAAACAGAAAAGCATAGCAGCTGCAGAAACAGAACCATTTCCCTTGGCTGAACTACAGCGTAACAAAATTGCCCCCTTAGTCTGAAAGACAGGTGACCTTTTCCAGGGCGCGTCTGGGCCATTTGATTGGCCACATTTTAGAGACTATATAATACTAACCAGATATAAGCACCTGGAATACCAATGAATCATTTAGAACTTAAGTCTTCAAGAAGAAGAAGAAGAAATAGTGATAAACCTGAGAACAACAAATCGTGTCCTCCCTAAAAGAGGGCATGTGTTGTGGTGAGACCTGGAGAATGACTTCCTGTGTTGTGGGTGGGTTGGATTGGTTTGCCACAACACCTGACTGGTAGGTCCCTCGATGTTGGGTTCAATCTGACCAATGGGGCACAGTCCAGATGGATCGAGGGACCTATTTATACCCATGCATGTGACCCAGAGCTTCCTCTTTCAGCTCGTGCATTCGGTACACCCTCCCACCTCTCCCTAATTTTAGGGATTTGTGCAATTGACCTTGCTATGCTGTCGTGTGTCTGTCGTTGGGACAGGGGCAGGGTAGGAATTTCCCCACTTGGCTGATTGGCTGTTGCCATTTGGGTTTCGCCTGCCGCATAGCAAATTGTCACAACTTGTAAGGTTGCGGATAGGCACTGGTTCAGATGATAGGGATGGGGGAGCAGTCTCACCATCCCTATGTGAAGGGTATTCCGTTAAAGGAATCCAGGGACTCAACTGGTTTGGTCAACCCCTGAGAGGGGGTTGTGCCCGTACCTGAGTCCAGGGGGGCTTCTGGGTGGTGAACAGTCTGTTCCTGGCTTTTCACCTTCCCAGGTGTTCACCCTTGGCTGACCTATGCTGGTGCCCTGGGTCAGCCCTGCCTGCAAGAGTTCAGGAAGCTAGTCGAACCTATTCAACCACTCACTTTCTGTAATCAATAAAATTGTGGCCTAAATTCTGCCAAAAACCAAAACTAAAATTTGAGTCATGTGTGAATTTATTTAGGGGGGAGGTTTCTGGGTCTGAACACGCAAATAAGGAAATCTATGAAAATCCACTCTTGCCAGTTCAAATAAAGCTGCTGTCTTGAATGGGACTTGTAATAGCTCAACGGTGTGCTGCATTAATTTATTTTATGGTCCTTGGAAATGGGTTGAAGGAGTGGGTTCTGTTTATCTCTCCTACACCAAGATAAACTTGGCTGTATTTCGCCATAATTTCATCATTCTCAGGAAATACAGAAAGCAGTCATCTTCTGTGAATCTGCATTTAGCCCTGTTATTGGCAAGTGCCTAAAACATGTAGAAACGGCATTGAAAAGATATGAAGGCAGACTGACTCATACACTGTGATTAAAAGGCAGACTGCAGCTTACTCTGCATTTTCTGAAAAGTGGCAGACAGTAGTGATTGTCCAGCCAGCTGCATTCATTTGGTGTGCATGAGAAGTCATGAGAGTCTCATAATTTCTTAAAACTTGATTTTGGCAAGGCAGCAAACAACAGTTTGCTGGAGATGCCTGTGCTAGCTCTGTGAGTAGCTTATGATAAACAACAACAACAGAGCTATCTTTGCTCATCATGTGCACTCTCATTTTATTTTGTCCACCAATAGATCTGGTCAAATGGCTTTTCCAACTCTGTCCCAAAGTTATGACCCAATGGAGCCTTGCCCACATCACAGTGCCTATTGAATCAAACTCCTGTTTATGCCCAAGTTACTCATGCATTGTGAGTTGTGTGTGTTTTAATATCCTAGTTAATTATATGCAAAAAATTGTGGAGGTATTTGATAGTCCTGCTTTGTCAGCTTTGTACATGCCGACTGAAATCAAGAAAATAATTAGATTTCAGATTCTGGTTTAATTGCAGTGGTATGAAACTGCTTTGGACATCATTGCTGGAGAGAATTCTATCCCTATGCCTTATTTCATAAACTAGGATGTTCCTATTGACTTGAAATATGAGTATTCATTTCTATTTGGCTCCTCGGGAACAGAATCCAATATGGTGCAGAAGTCTGCAGTATGTGTGTAGGAGGCAGTGCAAATCAGATGTCTTGAACTACATCAGCAGAAATATTTTCTACCAAGGCAAATTGAGCACTGGATGTAACCTATGGTATCTATGTCACTGAATTTACAAAAAGGAAGGAAAGAGCAATGATTCAGTCTGTCCATTTACAATAAAATACATACAAATGTTTTCCAAAGGGGGGGGATGTATGCTGTCACCTAATGACCGCTCCCCGCTTAAAACGGGGGGCGCCCTTTGCGTGGACGCGTGCAGCCCCTAGATCTGGAGCGGCTCCAACAGCATAGGCTTGGCTTTGCCTTCCCTCAGGTGGGATACCTGGAGGTCTCCGCCTACCTCAGTCAGTTGTCCAATCCCACCTGGGGGAAGTGTTGCCAAGGAGACCAGGCCAGGTAGGGGAGGGATTACCTGCCCACACAATAGAGGGATGTATGCTGCCACCTAATATATTATATGCCTTTGCCTTGGACATCATGATAGAAAGAAATAAGTACAGAGCAGACATAACCAATGAGAAAGTTAGAGGTCTCTGAAAGGTCATGTACTTTATGAAAAAAATTAGTTTCAAACTTAGGGGGAAAAAAGCATTGCAACCGAGTAAAATCAAAGATAGCATATATTCTGGCCAGTTAAATGTCAACATTCAATAAGCCTAGATGAGAAGTAGCTCGAAGACCTGCTCACTAAAGACCAAATAAACAAAACAAAGTATTTTTAAAATTTCATTGGAAGCATGAAGCTTGTCAGAAAATTGGTGGGGCCATTAAACATCCAAGATGTAAAAGGAGTCTTCAAGGACAAAGGTATTGCAGGGAAACTAAATGAATTCTTTTCATGGTTCTTCATTCCGGAGACTTTTGGGAATTTATCCTCATGTAAGCTTTCCTTTTAAAGTGATAAATCTGAATAATTGCTTGAAGTTGAAATGCCGGTTGAAAACGTTTTAAAGAAAATTGATAGATTAAACAGTGATAACTCATTCAGAATTACTGTGGGTAAATGTAAAAGAATGGTAATCTGTCCTGAATATGGTACCAACCAGCATAGCTTCACTTCTTACTGTAGAGGGAAATCTTCAATGTGGGATTAACAAGAGAAGAGAAGTGGGTCTGTCTCTGTCATTTTAAGGAGTTCAGGCAGAGAACCTGGTATGCTAATTGTAAGTAAGGCAAGTAATACTGAAGACTTTTGTTCAGTAGAGGGTCTCCGCATATCATCAAACCAACATAGTGCCCTACGGATGTTGTTGGACAAACTTCCATTGGTTCCAGTCAATGGTGAGAAAGAGTGGAATGACTGACGTCTAGCAATGTCTGGCCAGCTCCAAGTTGGCTACCCCTAATTTCAACCAATGTTCACAGTAGAACTACAACATTAATCCAAACTCTAGAAACGACAAAAAGTATACATGCCCATTCTAATAGGGAACCTTGCCTGCTGCTTTTTCACTGGCAGTATGTAATGGAGGACAAAAAAACAATAGCACGGAACCTCTTTTTCTAGAAAAATAGCACTGCGTGATAGTACAGTGGTACCTCGGGTTACAAACACCTCAGGTTACAAACACTTCGAGTTACAGACTCCGCTAACCCAGATGTAGTACCTCGGGTTAAGAACTTTACCTCAGGATGAGAACAGAAATCGCACGGCGGCAGTGGGAGGCCCCATTAGCTAAAGTGGTACCTCAGGTTAAGAATGGTTTCAGGCTAAGAACGGACCTCCGGAACGAATTAAGTTCTCAACCAGAGGTACCACTGTATTACTTTCCCCAGCTCAAGTTTGCTACTGCTACATTTGATGGGCTGGGCTAGACACACTGATATATTAACAGGAAAGCAGTCTTCCAGAATTTCTTCTGGGCACTATGCTTCACATCCCAACTCATCTCTAAATCTACTGTTGGTAAACAGAGTTGACAAAGGAAAAATTAAGCTTCTAACTTTCCCTAAGCATAAATGCTCTTTCTTGGTTGCCTAGAGTGTATCCATAGTACACATTTAAACTGGGTTGAAACAGGTTAATTGTTACAAAATCTTTCAAAGCCCCTCAGGTATCGACACTTTGCAGGCCTTCAGAGGATTCTTGTTACAGATCCCTAGTCCTTCACAAAATTACAATTCTCAGAGTACCTTAGTTGAAAATCGCATTAGGCTTCAAATAGGCTTAACAGTCCTATGCTCGTAAACAAAGCACTTTACTAATAAGATAGTAGGGTCAACCCTGTGGGATCAATGCCAAATTGTTACAGTTTGGGGTGTTCCTGGTTAGGGTTCCAGCTAGCCATGCCTCCCCTCCCCTCACAATTCTCCATTCCATTCCCTCTTTCACTCCAGGTTTTCCATTCCTCACCCCAACATACACTCCGATTCTGTGGCTACTGGATCAGTCCACATTGGGTTGTTTGGGGAAAGTTTGCCACTTCAGTCCTCCCCCCCAATATATTGTTTCTACTTCTAAAAATTATGCAGTTTCCCAGGCCATACTTGTTTATAAGTAGCCACATTTGGGCTAGACAGCTGTCATAACTCAACATTTGAATTTGCTATATGTCAGGGGTATCAATCTAGTGCTTTTATTCATTTATTTTTCCAAGCAGTCTGCCATCAGTTGCCACTGGGAGGACTGCTGCTGCTGCTGCTGCCGCCACTGGTGAGTTTCCCTTCACCTCCAGCTTTGCACATATTATTTCCTCCTCACCCAACTGATGGGGGGTTTCATGTAAGAACTTTTATCTCCTACACAGTCCTTTAAAATAATAATAATACTGAACCGCTAACATCTCCTTATCTTAATTACATACTCTACTGTGTTGTTAAATGAGAGTTTTCATCCTGTATTACCTAATATCTTCTGTGTTGTCTGTTGAATCTGACTAAGGCATTTGCGTTCCACATAATTTAATGGGCTTAATAATGGAGTTTTATACAACCTTTGTGGCAGGGGCTCTCAATGCCAGGAATGCTGCAGTTTCTTACTGGGCAGAGAGGGAATGGCAATCTGGGTTTCTATCTATTTATTTATTTATAAAAGTGTATGTACCACCATCTTATAAAATAGCAGGGCTGTGTCTGTTTGTAATAAAACACAAAACACCATTTAAAAACTGTACAAAACAATCATTAAAATAACTGGCTTATCAAGGTTTTCATGAAGGCCTGTGAAGATAAAAAAAAGCCTTCCAATGATGCCTGAAAGTCAAAAGCCTGTCAGCTCTATGATTCTATAACTTTTTGCAGGCAGTGTTCCACATTATGGTGATACATGGCAATACTTATTGCATGGCTTCAAGAAAACAGCTCTGAGCATGCTCAGCTCCTGAGTCCGCCAGATCAGTTAACCTCATAGATCCTGGTTGGATTGACATAATGACAAGAGAAGGGGGTGGGAAAGCTGCACAGTTGGAGCAAACTGGATATGGAACAACTGATTGGTTCAAAATTGGGAAAGGAGTACGACAAGGCTGTATATTGTCTCCCTGCTTATTTAACTTATATGCAGAATTCATCATGCGAAAGGCTGGGCTGGATGAATCCCTAGCCGGAATTAAGATCGCAGGAAGAAATATCAACAACCACAGATATGCAGATGACACAACATTGATGGCAGAAAGTGAGGAGGAATTAAAGAACCTTTTAATGAGGGTGAAAGAGGAGAGCGCAAAATATGGTCTGAAGCTCAACATCAAAAAAACGAAGATCATGGCCACTGGTTCCATCACCTCCTGGCAAATAGAAGGGGAAGAAATGGAGGCAGTGAGAGATTTTACTTTCTTGGGCTCCATGATCACTGCAGATGGTGACAGCAGCCACGAAATTAAAAGACGCCTGCTTCTTCAGAGAAAAGCAATGACAAACCTAGACAGCATCTCAAAAAGCAGAGACATCACCTTGCCAACAAAGGTCCATATAGTTAAAGCTATGGTTTTCCCAGTAGTGATGTATGGAAGTGAGAGCTGGACCATAAAGAAGGCTGATCGCCAAAGAATTGATGCTTTTGAATTATGGTGCTGGAGGAGACTCTTGAGAGTCCCATGGACTGCAAGAAGATCAAACCTCTCCATTCTTAAGGAAATCAGCGCTGAGTGCTCACTGGAAGGACAGATCGTGAAGCTGAGGCTCCAATACTTTGGCCACCTCATGAGAAGAGAAGACTCCCTGGAAAAGACCCTGATGTTGGGAAAGATGGAGGGCACAAGGAGAAGGGGATGACAGAGGACAAGATGGTTGGACAGTGTTCTCGAAGCTATCAGCATGAGTTTGACTAAATTGCAGGAGGCAGTGGAAGACAGAAGTGCCTGGCGTGCTCTGGTCCATGAAGTCACGAAGAGTCAGACATGACTAAACGACTAAACAACAACAAAAACAACAAAATAAAAATTGGAGGCTGATGGGTGGCACCTCCTGGCTACAGCAATGCTTTTGGACTGAGATTGGCTTAGTGGTGCAGAGAGCTGGTTGGCCAGAGAATGGGAGATTGACAGAAAATATATCCAGGACTCTCTCTACATGTATATTATAAAAGGACCTGTGGAACAGAAAAGAACAGGGCTTTGAGATTGGGGGCGGGCTTTAAAATAAATTGCTGGGCGTTTCACTTGGTAGGGCTCAGCCTTAATAGATCAGCCTCTGCTGATGTGGTCACATTGGGGAAGCACTGGGGAATAAACTGAAGCAGAATAAATCCACCAAGGATGCATTATTATGTTGCAGAAAACACCTGGGATAAAATACCTGTCCTGGGGGCGGGGGCTTTTAGTGTTTCATTCCACCTCCCTTCATTGGGGTCTGAGCAACGCAAATCCATTTTCATGAAATCTTCAAATTAAATCGAACATCTGCCCCCCCCGCCCCAAAATATGTGGAAGTGGCATTGCACTTATGAGAGTGGTAAGAAGCAAAGGTTGTCCAGAGGATAACACCAAAAGGAGGGAGAAGTTCTGTGCTCTTCACTTTCCTTTTGCCATGCAAGGAGGCAGGGGATCCAATGAACCATCTTCCCACCTTGCAGCATACAATTATCTATAAAGAGGGGGGAAAACATTTAGTATTTGGCCAGGAGCAACAGAGCCAAGGAGGTATTTTTATTCATACTAAATGTGTCTATTTCACTATTTGTGTGCGATTAAGGTGAGATTCTCAGCTGCTTGATGCATGGTTTTAAAAAACAAGAAAAGATTTCTCTTTCTCTTTTTCTTTTTGGCAATGGAGGGTGTCTTTGATGTAGGACTCCACTGTACTTTCCAAAGGAGTAAGAATGTCAGTGGGAGGATTTACAGCTGTTTGAAGTATTCCTCCACCCCTGCGATTGATTTTAATGGAAACAAGTGAAATAATATCCTGTACACATGCAAGGGCTGTTCTGAATTGCTGGCCTCTGTACGGAAGGAAGGTGCTTTTATTAAAGTAAAAATAGGTTGCGATGATATCTGTTTCGGAGGGTCTGCTGAATTTAAAACTTGCTAAGGGAAAGAAGGAAAATCTGCTTGTTCAGAAAAAAGAAGAAAAAAGACAAAAGGGGCCACTCTAAAGTGGATGATGCCTCTGTTTCGGTTTCCGGTCATGCATGAGATTATTGCCTTTTTGTTGTTCTGGAACAACTCTTCATTGAGTGGAATGGTGATTTCTGGGGACCTTGTGCTGGTTAAGTATTTCTGCAGGAATATAGCAGTGGTTTTAATGTGCAGTGTTCCATTTTAATAGCCAATTGAAATTACTATTAAGCTGCAGCATTGCACATTTAGTTTCTATGGCCCAAGTAAATAAGACTGCCGAATGTGTGTAGTCTCCAAAAAGCACTATTCATCTTAATGGAGAGGTGCTGCCTGCAACAAAGGGAGGAAGAAGAAAAATCCTTAATAAAAACGGAAAATGGGGAGGAGAAAGTCAGCAAACTAGCGAGACTGTGCCCTGTTTGCAAGAGAAAATTCTATTTGCTCTGCATTCCTAGCTGCTGAAACCTCTTCACATTGGCCTTAGCCTGCTATTTTATTGTGTTTTCTATTGAGGAAAATGGTAGTCTATAGCTGCAAGGTTTCAGCGCCCTATAGTGCTCAAGTTACACTCTAGTTGGAGCACAGAAGGTAATAAAATGTGATACTTGTCTTAGCTGATATTTCTGGAAGACTAATGTGTTTGTGTGTCTCCAAGACCAGTATCTAGGGGGTTCTGTTTTGGTTTCGTTGCCTGCACAACGATACCACATCCTAGAGCAGAGGTGATACTTCCTCTCCAGTCAAGGCAAAGACCTGGCTTCTAATATTATACAAAAGTCAAGTCTCTGGTTAGCTATTTGCAGACATCAAGCAGATATTTGTAATTCTAGCCAGGTGCTAATAGTTTAAAGGAATGAAGATGTGAGAGGTGTAGCTAAAAACCTGGACTCTGATATTACAAGAAGACAGTTCTGGACGCCATTAATGTGCAACACAGTTTCCTACTGAGTAGAATCGATATGGTCCAACTGAGTCCTGTAAAAGTTGCTTTCAACCATTTTACAGCAGATCTTATTTTCTGTATGCACACACATGAATGGAGAAAACTAGTAAGTCTTTTTTTTAACCACAAGAGCAGAGGCATTTTTGAATGTTAAAAGCAGCTTCACATATATTATCTCAGTAATCCTTACAGCAGTGCTGTAAAATAGATAGGTTTGTTATTCACAAACTGAGGACAAGAGTGATTTCCAGCTAATGATTTCGTGGTTGAATGTAAGATTCGAATGCAGGACTTTAAAGCAAACAGTCCACACTCTGGCAGTGGAACCCGATGGGCTTATTCTCAGGTAAGTGTAGATGGGGTTGCAGCCTTAGTCACTATAACTAAGCAGTGTTTCGATTATTTGGAGTTGGTGCAGATGTTACCACAGCTAGTTTAGCTATATAAATAATGATTCACACAAGTCAGGAGTGGTTAATCAGGCCCAGGGCAGAATGTGACTCTCCAAGGCTCTCTCTGAACCTTGGAACTTCAGGCCAAGCCTCCTTGCAAAGGTACACTCCTCATCACCTCTGCTCCACACACTTCCCAAGTCATAGGTGTCAACTCCTAGGGGTTCAGCTCTTGCCAATATTATTTTGGGGAGCCAGCCCCCCTAAAGTGTTCAGGCGGTGGAGGAGGCTGAGCACGGCACAGCTTCAGTGACCGGTGGCTGATCCTTCTGTTACTGCCATGGAGGGGAAGGAGGGGGAAGCCACAGCAGGAGGAGGAAGAGGAACTGAGCACGGCACAGCTTCAGTTGCTGGTGGCTCCTTCTCCTTTATAAGAGAAAAACAAGGGAAGCAGTCCCCAGCTGGTGGCGGCAGCATGAGGAGGCCAGGAGTGTCATAGGCCCCCTCAATCTTAGGTTCAAGTTGGTGCCTCTGCCCCTAATGCTTTTGTTTGCCTGGATGGAACCCTGGTATTGCTTCTTGTTTGCCTGGATAGATGATAAACTCAGGGGTGCAGCCCTGCTGTGACAAAGTGGGAGGCTGTTCAGAGGTGTCTCTGAGCAAAGAGAAGAGGGGAGACTTATCCCCAAAGATGAGTGCCTGACTACAGGTCAGGAATTCCCACAAGGACAGGGATTCTCGCAAGGAGCTGAACTTTCACTGCCTCTGCTTAAAAGCCTGGCAGATAGGTGGGGAAACTTGCTGGAACAACTTTCAAATATGCTTTCTACCAATTTGGATTCCTGAACCTTGGCCTTTGCTCTAAGATCGGCTATGAAGTTGATATTCCTTGCCTTGTAAGATCACTTGGATTAGATTCTACCACTTCCTCATCACCGGATTTGTACTATTAGACTGCTGTAATAAAAGTTTACTGCTTTACTTACACATAAACACCTCTGCGGTGTGGCCTTGGGTAAGAGCCAGTACAGTATCTGGAATCCCAGATGGAACTACACTTGCATTTAGGTCAACATCTGCTCTGTGTTTCCACACCAATTGGGACATGGTGGTCTGACATTTGAGAGCAACAGAGCCTTTCTGGTTGTGGCGCCTAAACAATGGAGCATGAGGGACCGATCTGACCGCATCAGTGCTGGTCTTCATTGGCAGGCAATGAAGATGTGGCTCTTTCAGCTGACATTGGGGTTGTAAATTAATTGACACAGGATTTGTTTGCTCCATTATGGTTTCATCATTGTTTTTAATTGGGTTGTTAATTGGCTTCGATAGCCTTTTTAGCTAAGAAACAGGGGCATTTCAAGTAGAAATAAACAAACAGAAAAAACTCTGTCATGTGGTTAATCTCTAATTGCACGATGTGAGAGCACTTTCTGAACAAATACTTATGCAAAAATGATGAAGTTGTCTCAGGGTTGCTCTACCATGACAGAAATAAAAGTGAGAATTGGGTCTAAGACAATGTTCTTAAAATGAGATGGCCTTGGCTGTGTCTCAAAGAAGTGAACTAATTAGCAGAGAGCAGTGGAATGAGAGTTAAAGAAATGTTACAGATCTGCCTTGCTCCTACGAGTGCACATTAAAATAGCAGATGGTGGGCATTTTGAAACAGGGTCAATTGCTTCTATTGCAAGGTTCCGTTTTTAAAGTGCCTATTTTTATTATATGGGTTTGTTCATTCTTACTAATTAAATATGGTCTTTATATATATATTTAAAGACATTAAATGGCTGTCTAGAAATTAATTCGCCTTCTGAAATTAGGCAAACATGAGACAATGTGACCTCTGTCTTTATTATTATTATTCTCTAGCAACTTCCCAGGAATAATTTACTTTTTGCTTCTGGCTTCTTCTTGCAGTTGGGCTTCATATTGATTCAGCTGTACATGACCATTGATATTCAACATAACAGATTCAAAATGTGGGTGTGATCAATAGGTACTTGGAAGTTCTTGCTCCTCTGTGGTATATGGGAAAGAGGGAAAGAGGGCAAATGATTGCTTTTCTTTTGAGCTTTAAAAACAAAAATGTTTTGAATGAGTTTCAAAAAATAGAGCAGAAAGAAGCCCCTTTTTTAAAAATAAAAAAGGCACAACTCTCTCCTTATCTAGCTCCTCTGGGAGAACTCTTGTGACAGTTTGTCAGGTGTGAGTATCCTGTATGCATATTAAAAGTGCCTGACTCATCCTACTAAGCAGAACTGCCAGGCAATAGTATTTAAAACACAGGGATATGATAAACAAGCTGCAGACTCTGCAAGAGGCTCAGAGAAAAAGAAGGGGGCAGAGGTTCTTGCAAAGTGTGTCCTCCCTAAAAGAGGGCACGTGTTGTGGTGAGACCTGGAGACTGACCTCCTGGTTGTGGGTGGGTATACTGGATAGCCACAACCCCTGACTGGTAGGTCCCTCGTTGCTGGGTTTAATCTGGTCAATGGCGAGCTGTCTAAACAGACCGAGGGACCTATATATACCTATGCACATGACCCAGAGCTTCCTCTTTCGGCTTGTGCATCGGAACAGTTAACAGCGTGTCCTCTGTGCAGCTGAGAGACTTGCCTTTGACGATCGTCTTGGTGATATCTTTCCGTTATCCCCTTCTTTTTCTTTGTTAATTCATTTCTTTAATTTCCTTCCTCCCCCCACCCCATCTCAGCCCAGCCGCCATTTTGGGTTCCCTTTCGCTTGGGAGAGGTCCCCCCCGCACTGCGTGTGGGCGAAGTGGTGCTGGAGTCAGCACAAGGAGGGTTCTCCAGGGGCTTGTTATTGCAGGATGTTCAGCTTTCTGAGGGGGAGCTATTTCTCACCATCCAAAATTCCAAAATGGACCAGTTGGGCAGGGGTGCCTTGATAAGCCTGCCTGCCACTGGTAAGCCCAGCCCTTGTCCAGTCAAAGATGCCAGGAAGTATTTGTCACGTCGTCCACCTGGAGATGGTCCCTTCCTGATTCACGAGGATAGGAACCCATTAAGGAGGCATCAATTTGCTGCAGTAATGCACAAGGCGCTGGGAACGTGTGGCCTGCTGGGCAGTGATATTGCACCTCATTCTTTCCGCATTGGCGCAGCTACTACCACTGCGCACTGGGGTCTGTACGTTGACAGGATCAAGGATCTGGGCCACTGGAAGTCTGATGTATACAGGGATTATGTACGGAAGCAGCGCTGAGGTGCAGTTATTAATATTGTTTTGCTCATTCCTATGTCCGCCTGCCCTGCACGTCTGGATAGTCAGGCACAGCATTGTCCACTGGGCCGGCAGAAGGGCAGCGGAGTCTGGATTCGGACGCAGGCTCGGACTCCCCGACCACACGTGCCTCTCCTGGGTGTCCAGATGAGGAATGCGTTGGGAGGAGCTCCTCCCAATGGTGCGGGCGAAGGTGTCTGCAGAAGGCACGCCTGCGGCGATGGTGGTGTAGCTGGGTGAGAACGATTTGCCAGAAGCTCCCGGCTTGAGTCTGCGCACCTGCATGCAGGAGGACTTGGAAGAGTTGAAGGCAGCTCTTCCTGGACTCAAAATTTTTTGGTTGCAGAGATGTGTGTGGCGTGGTAGCCAGTGTCCAGTTGCCACCGAGAGGGCCAGGAAGCGCGTCCAGAGCGCTGTGGCCAAGAAGGTTTTCCATCACCCAGGCATTACCTTCCATAATGCGTCCCTTTACAGGCTTGATGGGGTTCATCTGTCTGTGATTGGGAATGATTTGTGGCTGACACCAGTGTCAGCTTGGTTAAGGGATTGGTTACAGGTGTGAGTGGTTGGCGGTGAGCGCGGGTGCTCGTGTGGTGGATGGGCACTGGTTCAAGTGATAGGGATGGGAGAACGGTCTCACCATCCCTATGTGAAGGGTATTCCATTAAAGGAATCCAGGGACTCAACTTGGTTTGGTCAACCCCCAAGAGGGGGTTGTCCCCGTGCCTGATTCCAGGGGTGCATCTGGGGAGTGGACATAGTCTGTTCCTGGGCTTTCCACCTACCTCAGGTGTTCATCCTTGGCTGACCTATAGAGCTCTGGGTCAGCGCTACCTGCAAGAGTGCAGGGAGCTAGTCAAACCAGAGCCTGTGCAACCACTCACTTTCTATAATCAAAACAAAAAAAATTCCTTCCAGTAGCACCTTAAAGACCAACTAAGTTAGTTCTTGGTATGAGCTTTCGTGTGCATGCACACTTCTTCAGATACACAGATGCTACTGGAAGGAAATTTTTTTGTTTTGACTATGGCAGACCAACACGGCTTTCTATAATCAGTAAAGTTGTGGCCTAAATTCTGCTAAAAACCAAAACTAAAATTTGAGTCAAATGTGTGTTTATTTAGTGGGGAGGTCTCTGGGTCTGAACACGCAAAGAGCCCCAGCCCCAAGACCTTCCAAATCAGGTGATGATTTCTTGGATTATTTATCTATTTGACCAGGAGTGATGGCATGGTGGGGCGATGGCACTCGCCTGATCTCTCGACATTTAAGTCACTGCCGCTTACAAGGACTGAGAGGGAGAAGACTGTGGGGAGTGTTGTGCAAAATAAATTGTAGGATGTTGGTTGGGTGTGTCAACTGAACTAGCAGGATACTCCAAGGACCAGGAGAGAAAGGTCGGGCTCTGTAGGACAGAAATGCCACAGGAACCACAGTCTTTGAGTAGGGCTCAACTTCACTTCCCAAGTGTCCCCAGCCACAAGACACTAATATGACCAGGACCTCTGACTAGTGGGTGGATGAATGCATTGATTTTAGTTCCTCTCAGTTTCTCAGTCTTTCCCACATTTATGCATCATTCTCCAGAAGGATTTGTTTGCATTTTAGTGTGCCTTTCTCCTAATGTATGCAGCCAAGCTGATGCCAAACGTAACGCTCTGCTTTCCTTTGGACCACATCAGTGAGGCTGAGAAGGAGGGTCTTGTCGTCTGGGCAGTCCAGGACCTCCATACACACTGCCCAGGCTTGCACCTCAGAGAGGTCACTTCAGTGCTGCTAATGCGGCAGTTTGACTTCACACTTCATTCTCTCTCGAGACAGATGGATGCCATCCATGCCAACGTAATATACATATGTTTGCAAGCAATTTTCTCTGCTATAAAGTCTTGTGTATGTTTTCACTAACATGCATGTTTTTTAATGCACACTTTTATCTAATATATGCATTTTTTTACACATCATTTGGTTGGAGAACTGCATAGAAGAATTCAGGGTTTTGAAAGATAGCTGCATTTCTGTTCACATATTGTTTAGGAAAGTACAGACAGGCCATCTCTCATTAGAATGTGACCAGACCTGAATTTCCCTCCCATCCCTACCTGTGAGGAGTTATTGCTGAACCATGCTATCCTTCTGCCTCTTCCACTGAAGAGAGAGCAGCACTTAAGAGGCTAAGTAAAACTATTCCTTACCTCCTACCCTCCATCTTCAGGATACAGCAAACCATGCAGGAAGAAATTCTACCCTTATCCTCCAAAGGTACAGCCAAACATTTCAATATTACCACTAACAGTGGTGTTATCAGTAGCAGTAGCAGCTGTAGTACATCTCACTGCAGGGTTTTTTTTTTACCTTACTGCTTTAATTGTGTCTAAGGTGTAAATGTTTACAGCAAAATCGATATCATCCATACTGCTCTAATCTGGTGACCATAAATTTTTAGATATGGTTTGTAAACCTGTCTGAAATTTATATCCCTCTGTTTGGGTTTATTCCATATCCTTAGCTGGTGTGGATGTATGAGAAATATCCTGTTAGCTGTGTTGTCAACATGTTAGGACACTCTGGCACAGGAAAAAATAGATCCTCATTCTTCCTCAAAGGCCAAATATAGGGCATTTTGTTTATTACAGAAATGCTACGGAGCCATATCCATAATGGTAGAAAAGATAAATTGGATGATGTTTTCATTCTGCTGCTCATGAAAATCTTTTTCTGACTGCAGAGTATTTTCCCAGTGTTTTGTTGCACTGGCTTAAATTATAGTCATTGAGGTTTCTAGTACTGCCCTTGGAATGTGTTTCCTTCATTTAACCAATCTGTTGGCTATAGAATATTTCCAAACATTAAATTCTGAACTCATATTTTTCAGTCTGATGCTACTCTTCAAGTAATTCCACATAATCAAGAGTACAGATGTAGTCTCTCTGGCTATTGCTACAAACACTTGAAGAGTGATCGTCAGGTCTGTATTAAACATTTGAACTGCTGCATCTCTACAGCACCAGCCGAAAGCTACATTTTGTGACATTTGGCTGAAGTCAGTGGGAAGCTACTATAGACATGTTTGAATTGTTCCCAGTTTAGGGATATATTGACTAGCTCATTTCGTTAATTGTTGTTTAAATCTTTTTAGTAAACATGTCTGTTTTTAATAATAAAACTCATTTTCCTTAATATAGCCCACTGGTGTCTCTAAAAGTCAACACAAACCCTTAGACAACGTTCCCTCTGCATTACAGATGGAAATGAATATTCACAGATGAACGTCATTTTCAATTAATTCATTCATTTACATTTGATGATTGGACAAAGTAAACAAGTATGGAAAGTAAAGTTCAATTTGGCTCTAATTATAATGGTGACAGTTTCCTATTAACTTAAGAGGAGATTGTTAGACCTTGTTTGTATATTGACAGAACTACTTTGCTGTGAGGATATGATTTATTTTATCTTAAATTCCTTCGCTGCAAACACTGTCATATACTGTCACTGTCTATACATACAGACCAAATGCCCTTTCTTTTAGTAGCAAAGGAATGAGAAATATGTGCATGTAGTAAAGCTATGTTTCAACTATGGGCTAAAACGAGTATAGTTAACATTTGTGTCAAAACAGGAGGGAGTTCAGACTTTTAATTTTTACAGAGAAGTGTCACTGCAAGATGAAAAACTCCTGCTGATTCTGCCATGGTTGCTTCTTCCTATAAATGAAGAAATAATAGGTGACACTTCTTTCACAAAAGTTGGTGACAGAGAACAAATTCAAACGAATGAGTAAGCAAATGAATTGCAGATATTTCCTACCTCCTGGTGACACTTCCTTGTAAAAAGGGATAGTTTAAGATTGAAGGTAGAGAGCAACACCAACCTGGCAGATTTAAACAAATCATGGCTAAACAAAGATGTCAATATATAAAGGCAATGCCTGGTTGAATTAAAAACCTGGGATAGCAAAGCTCATGGATATGCCAGCCAGACTTTCTTGGCACCATTACTAATGAGGTGGTTGTTGGGTCGGCCTTTGTGCCAAGTGAGTCTGTTATTCTACCAACACTATTTCAGTTTTCTTATCTGCTGGGACACAGGCCTGCTCTCTTCCTTGGGAACAAACCCTTCCAGTTCTGAAGCGAATGTTATTCTTCTCGCATTAGTGCCATGTGCAGAAGGCAGAGGTTTTTCACCTTTAATAGTTGTGTAGAAGAATCTCAACTATTAAAGGTGCCTGCAGGTGCACTGTCATCTTGCATCTGGCTTAAAGTCTCTGGAAATCCCAGATGGAAATTATAAAAATAACTAATGGCATTCAGCCATGCATCTTTTTTTAGCTGGTGACAAAGTGAAGGCTACGTTGCATTGTGGCATATTCCATTATGGCTGCGTATAGAGTCACTGGGCTTGCCTCCTCTCCCAGGACGCTTCCATCCTTGATTCAGCCTCATTTTGGAGAGAATAAAGTTTCCCCACTTGACAAGGTGTCCAGGCAACAAGCAAATCAGGCAAACTGTAAGTTCAGCAGCAGTATGACCTAACAAAACCCAAGCTCCCCAAACCTCTCAGAAAAAAAATAATTGTAATAATAACCAATTTTAAAAGGTAAAGGGACTACTGACTGTTAGGTCCAGTCGTGGACGACTCTGGGGTTGCTGCGCCCATCTCGCTTTATTGACCGAGGGAGCCGGCGTACAGCTTCCGGGTCATGTGGCCAGCATGACTAAGCCGCTTCTGGAGAACCGGAGCAGCACACAGAGACACTGTTTACCTTCCCGCCGGAGCGGTACCTATTTATCTACTTGTACTTTGATGTGCTTTCGAACTGCTAGGTGGGCAGGAGCTGGGACCAAACAATGGGGGCTCACCCCGTCATGGGGATTTGAACCACAAACCTTCTGATCAGCAAGCCCAAGAGGCTCGGTGGTTTAGACCACAGCACCACCCACGTCCCTAATAAATAACCAGTTTAGATGATGTTCAAAAGAGGATTAGACAACTTTGCGCAGGATGAAGCTATCAGTGGCAGCTACTGCAACAATTAATATTATTTATCTTTATTAGTCACTTTTGTTCAGAATAAAGAACTCCAACCAACTTACAAAAACCATTTAAGTGTAAAAACAAGAATGAAATGCCCTAAAATACATACGCAATATTATGCTGGATGGATGTGTTCTACCTCCATAGCTGGAGACAGTATGCTTCTGAATACCATTTGCTGGGTACCACAGGAGGGGAGAGTGCTGTTGTTCTCATATCTTGCTTGTGGGCTTCTCTGGTTGGCCACTGTGAAAACAGGATGCTGCAATAGATGGACCACTGGCCTGATTCAGCAGGCTCTTCTTACATTTGCAGTTATACGAAGGGTGCAACCCTATCCTTAGCTGGGAGTTGAACACCACATTGAACCAGAGCTTTTTTTCCCCTGAGGGTACTCAACGGTACAAAGTGGTACCGACACCTTTTTTATTCTAAAAGAAAAGCACTGCATTAAACATAGTAGTACTTCTTTTTTTTTTTTTAATAGTTTTTATTGTATTTTTTCAAACATAGACAGAAGAAAAAAGAAAGAAGAGAAGAAAAAAAAAAAAAAAAGACAAAAAGAAGATAAAAAGAATCATAACCCTTCAACAACTTATTTCAACTTTCTATCGAACTTCCCCACATCTCCCGCACAATGCATTCTTAACAATAAATTTATCAGCAAGTTATAACCTTGTTTCATGTGTTTCTTTTATACTTTCAATTGAAGTTTAAGTTTAAATCCCTTATTGCCCATTTACTCTAAAAACAAAACATATTATCATTTTTAACATTTAAACTTTGATTCTTTCAGTAATGTTATCCAATTTCATAAATGTTACACACTCATTGCTGGGGCTAGCATTTCAAATTATGCGTCATTTTATAATTCATATAACTTATAAAATTTTTGCAGATAGTTCTTAAATTTTTTCCAGTCCTCCTCCATTGCTTCTTCTCCCAGGTCTCGGATTCTGGCAGTCATTTCGGCCAACTCCATGTAGTCAATCAGTTGCGTTTGCCACTCTTCCAGTGTGGGCAAATCTTGAGTCTTCCAATATTTGGCGATCAAAATTCTTGCTGCCGTGGTGGCATACATAAAAAACGTTCTGTCCTTCTTTAACACCCCTTGGCCGACAATACCCAAGAGGAAGGCCTCCGGTTTTTTAGGAAAGGTGTACTTAAACACCTTTTTTAACTCGTTGTAGATCATTTCCCAGAAGGCCTTCACTCTTGGGCAAGTCCACCAAAGGTGAAAGAATGTTCCTTCAGCCTCCTTGCACTTCCAACATTTGTTATCAGACAAATGGTATATCTTAGCAAGCTTGACTGGGGTCATGTACCACCTGTATATCATTTTCATGATATTTTCTTTCAAGGCATTACATGCCGTAAATTTCATACCGGTGGTCCATAACCTTTCCCAGTCTTCAAACATGATATTGTAACCAATGTCTTGAGCCCACTTTATCATGGCTGATTTAACTGTCTCATCCTGTGTATTCCATTTAAGCAGCAAGTTATACATTCTCGATAATACCTTGGTCTTTGGTTCTAACAGCTCTGTCTCAAGTTTCGATTTTTCCACCTGGAATCCTGTTTTTTTGTCTAACTTAACAACCTCGGAAACATAGTAGTACTTCTAAGTAAGTATGCATAGGCTTGTGCTGTAAGGTTACCTTTAATGAAAGAAGCAAATAATAATGATTTTTGAAAATCTCCATGCTGTGTAGGATTTTTAGTGATACTTGGTTAGACATCTATAAATATATTCTACCCTTGGAATACTTTGTAAATACTTATTATTATTATTATTTCCTGCATTCTATACTGCCCCTCATCCGAGGATCACAGGATGGTTTACAATATATACATATATGTCTTTACACATGTAATTTTTAAACTAGATTAATTTTAATGATTGATCTCTTTTTGAGATTACCCCGATGAAGCATGTTTATGTTAAAATATTCTGAGATCTGACATTTCCTGAGAATGACCCTCCAGACCAGCTCCTTGAAAAACCATGCAGTTTTTTTTTTTGTTTTTGTTTTTGTTTTGGGAGGCCTATAAATTTTTTAAAATATATATATGTATATAGTGCTAATCCTATTCCCAAGATTGCTTTTTGACAATCATTTCTGCTTTCCTTTCCATCCATTTATTTTTCCTGGGGCATTTTGTACCATGCTCCTTCAAAAAAGGGAATTGCCACCAGCTGCATGATGACAAGCTCCTATGGATACACATTTTTTCTATATATATATACAGAAAACCTCCCACTTCCTTGGCATTTTAGCAGCGAACAATGACTAGCTCTCAGAAGGCAGGAAACTGTTACATAGCTGGATGAAATCCTCTTGTCCTTGAATAGGAAAATATAGCAATACAAATATGATGTGTTTAGTACATAGTCAAAGCCACTTTCATTCTCTCACTCTTTGACATGATCTAACCCAAATCCCTTCTGCTTCAATAAATAAAGTAAGAGAATGTTGTGGCTTTTGCTGCAACACACTAGCACAGCTACTCTCAAAGAAATGTTACTTTTTTGAAACCCCAGAGCCTTTAATTTCATTGTTATAAAGTTTCTGGCTCCTTCATCTTACGGCTCATCAACATTTCCGCTTGTCCTGTGCCTAAAGAGCGTGCCTCTGAGTGGTTTTCCTTTTGTCCAGCTCCTTTCCCAGCGAAAACCAACTCTTTAGCTCTAAACTGGAGCATACAGCAACCCCTGGGAAACCCGATTGCAGTTTGATCCGATTGAACGCTAAGTAGCAGTTTTACCCAGGGGAAAAGCAGCGGGGCAAGAGAAAATGTGGATAAGCCCTTAACACTGGAATGTGGGATGTGTCATTAATTGATTAATTATAAAGGTTTATTGATGGTTTGCGTTGATTTGTTTGTGGGGCAAAAAAGACCAAAATAAAAATTAGGGCTCTGAGGCAGGGAACCTATGGCCCTCCATATGTTCTTGGACTCCCAGTTCCCTTCAGCTCTAGCCAGCATGACTAATATGCTGAGAGTTGTGGTCCAAAACATTATGGGGGGGGGGGGAAGGATGAGTCTTGTATCCCTGCTTTAAACCACATATTAAGCACAGAAACCACTTTGGTCACCCTGTACAATTACCTAGATCAGGAGAGAGACAGAGGTGTGATGATTTTCCTTGATCTCTCAACAGCTGCAATACCATCGTTGATGATATTCCTCTGAGGTGATTGTTTGAACTGGACACACTATTCTGTGGTGTTTCAGCTCCAGTCTGCATAGTGTAGGAAGTGGTATTTTGGGGGGAGAACCCCTGAGTCCCCACAGGCCATCCCCCCCCCATGCAATTTAACATCTCATTGTGTAGAATCACCCGGTGGTTGGGTGTGTTCTGTCATCAATATACTGATGAGGTGCAACTGTGTTTCTCCTTTTCATCTTCAGCAGGTATGGCAAGCTCAACCAGGGCTTGCTTGAAGTAATGGACTGGGCATTTCATGGAATTTGAAAAGTTTTTAAACTTGATTTTTCCACACATGTATCTGTGTATCCACAGATACATTTTAAGCACATTTAAAATATGTGGCTTTCCCCCAAAGACTCTTGGGAACTGTAGTTTGTTGAGGGTGCCAGGACTCTGTGGGATAAACTACAGTTCCCATGATTTCTTTTCTTTCTTTCTTTGGGGGGTGGGGAGTGCTGTGCTTTAAATGCATGGTATGGATATGACCTATCTCACCTAAAGAAACATCCTGTGTTAGGCAACAAACAAACAAACAAACAAACAAACAAACAAACAAACATAAAGTCACTGTAACATATAAACGTACCAACTTTATCTTAGTTTTATCAAACTTTAAATTCTGCCTGTTCCATCTAGTTTGTGTCCGAAAGCACCAGGAAAAAAATACTATAGCTTTACCAAGAAAAATGCAAGCTTGATTTGAAATCTCTTCTCCAAAAGCATGATAACCATCTTCCTGAAAATAGGATTGCATCCATGGATTTGCTGTTCAAAGCCTCTTATATTCTCTGTTGTGCAGAGTCCTCACTTGTTATGAAACCACAAATGCACCTGATGTGCAGACCCTTTTATAGCCTAAACAGAACCATCCATGTGCAATAGGAATGCATCCACAGGCTTGAAGGAACCCTGAGGTTTGTGGAAGACAGTCATTTATTTATGGTTCATAGACTACAAATAGTAGAACATCATATAAACAGAATTTGATTACACCAAATGTGTAAAAATTACAGCAGTAGATAAAATTGAATTAAATCTTGAATTAAGCTGAATAGTTTTATTTAAGTAATGCAACCATAGAGCAATGCTAATATATTATTGTTATTATTTCACAATTTGATTTGTTATTAAAATATTAGTCAAGTAAAATGGTCAGCATTCTGAAGAATGACCTGGAGGAAGATGCATAAAGGAATACTGTGTTATTATTTTTTAAAAAGTCTAACATCCTGCAGAATACTAAGTTTTAACAAAATATGTGAGACCTTCTTCACCTCATCTCTGTTGCAGGGGCCACATATATTATTTACTGGGACCCTCATACAGTGGTGCCTCGCAAGACGAAATGAATCCGTTCCACAAGTCTCTTCGTCTTGCGGTTTTTTCGTCTTGCGAAGCACGGCTATTAGCAGCTTAGCGGGTATTAACGGCTTAGCGGCTTTAAGAAAAAGGAAACAAACTCGCAAGAACTCGCAAGACATTTTCGTCTTGCGAAGCAAGCCCATAGGGAAATTCGTCTTGCGAAGCACCTCAAAAAACGAAAAGCCCTTTCGTCTAGCGAGTTTTTTGTCTTGCGAGGCATTTGTCTTGTGGGGCACCACTGTATCTGCCTTCTGAGAGCTTAGATAGTAAGACATTAATATGTGCTCCTGAAAAAGCTTTTATATACTGTGGAGCAGATAGCCAGCATAAGAAAGGCATCCCATTCTTGGAGTCTGTTGAACTCTGAACAAGGCAGACCCAATGACCAGAAGAACATAGCTCCCAGTCTCTTACGAAACAATAAAGAAATGTCTGTGGTAGTAAATCTGGCCAGTAAAAAAAGATAAAGGGACCCCTGACCATTAGGTCCAGTTGTGGCTGACTCTGGGGTTGTGGCGCTCATCTCGCTTTATTGGCCGAGGAAGCCGGCGTACAGCTTCCGGGTCATGTGGCCAGCATGACTAAGCCGCTTCTGGCGAACCAGAGCAGCGCATGGAAACACCGTTTACCTTCCCACCGGAGCAGTACCTATTTATCTACTTGCACTTTGACATGCTTTTGAACTGCTAGGTTGGCAGGAGCAGGGACCGAGCAACGGGAGCTCACCCCGTCACAGAGATTTGAACCACCAACCTTCTGATCGGCAAGTCCTAGGCTTTGTGGTTTAACCCACAGCGGCACCTCTGGCCGGTACCCATTCATAAATAACAAATAAGGAGGACGCAGCCCACCCAGGAAGATTTCTTTCATTCTTTTCCTCTTCCAGGTATATTCCTAACTGCCCATCATCACTTGCACTATGAAGGCCAGTCACAAAGTCAAAAGTGAGTAGAGCCTGTCCAAGCCAGATTACTTAAGGAGTCAAGACCGGCTTCCAAACTGAGAGCAGCACTGGCACCACATCAAGGCATGCCAAATATAGATCTGAGAAAGAAGGACTGAACTTCTAAAGAGACTTTAAGGCCTGGAAACCATATAGGAGCTCCAAAGAGAATATGAGATACAGTGTTGGCTCTGAAAACTGAGGGGAGGGATTTCTTGCCCTTTGCAAATAAAAAAATAAATAATACTATTGCTGCAGTACTTTGGCTTTAGCATTTCCCAGTTTCACTAGGACTCCCCAGTTATCTGAGTCATGATACCAAACAACCAAATATGTATATGGATTAACTTGATTGAGTCTATAGTCAGGCAAGACCTAAGAACATCTAACCTTCTTCTTATAAAATGTTGTAACCAAATTTCTAGCGAACAATGGTTAGAGATTCAAATCCAGTCAGTGAATGCTTAAGACCCAGATGTGTCTGTGAGATCAAAACTGCATCTTCTGCATAAATCTTTCATTCAAAGTAAGCAGGTGAGCAGATTCTGGGAGCACAGAGAGGGCAAGCCGAGCAGAGTCCCACTTGTGGCTTGTGGTTACTTTGACAGTGTTCCACACACAAGCAAAATTCTATACCCAGTTGCATCTGCTGCTATACTATTAAACTGCCTTTGTCTGGCAACCTTGTTGGCAATCTCTGGAAAGAAGCAGCTACTGAAAGTACATGGGGGGCAAGCCACATTCTTGCTCTCTAAGTGATCCTGCTAAATCAGAACCGAAAAAGGAAGCTTGCAAGAAGTTTAAATTGTCAGAGTCAAATGCAACACAGATTTTGCAATCTTTAGTGGTGTCAAAATTGATTTGCTTTAAGTTTTTATTATAAAAATAATTCATGTTGATTTCCTGCCCCCTCAAGCCTGTTTTGAATGTGTTAGCTATTTGGATACTGTTAGGAGGGTACTACTGCTTAAGGAGACATGGCACTGGTCATAATTGTTTTTTTCCTGTCTTTCTGTCTGCATTTGGCTATTTTCCCTGACAACAAATATTTCTGTAGTTATTGATGTAAACAATTAAATTAGCAAAAATGTTTCAGTTTTATATGTTGTACAGTGGTACCTAGGGTTAAGAACTTAATTCGTTCTGGAGGTCTGTTCTTAACCTGAAACTGTTCTTAACCTGAAGCACCACTTTAGCTAATGGGGCCTCCTGCTGCTGACACACCACTGGAGCATGATTTCTGTTCTCATCCTGAGGTAAAGTTCTTAACCCGAGGTCCTATTTCTGGGTTAGCGGAGTCTGTAACCTGAAGCGTCTGTAAACTGAGGTACCTCTATATTCATGTTCATTCAAGCTACAAAATGCTGGTAAACTAAAGCTCTTAAGGGCTATGCCTTAAAGGTTATGCCCTTTAGAGATGTGCGATTTAGGCAAAATTGATGTGGTAAGGTATTATGCCCTGTGGTTAGTTCAAGCTTCACCAATACTTTGGAGCTGGATGACTCTGTGTAGAGTGGTAAAACAAATTTGCCTGGTCATTGCAAAGGACACCTGAAGTCTATACAACTTGAAGCTACACTAAATAACATGTCAGTGCAACAGCTGTATCCTATAACTGAATGGGTTCAAATTTCTCCTCTTTTAAAAGAAGTGATTATTTGACCTATTGATAACATTGCTGTAGTTATCAAAAGGTAATCACAAAACAGCTCTTAGATCTTTCACCCTCCAGAATTTTCATGGGCTGCAACTTTCATTAGCCTGAGGCAGCATGACAACAGTCAGGGATGATGGGAGTTGTGGTCCAACAATATCTGGAAGCCACTACATTGGCAGCACCTGCTTTTATGGCTTGCTGTTAATAATGTGCTGCCACCACTAACAGGGAAGGTAAAATGAGATCTGGAATGGAATCTTTGAAAGTTACAGGATAGGGTTTTCTTAGAGGGTCTGAAGTCATGAGGATGCTATTCTTCCTAGCGGAGTCCTCCTACCTGTTAGTTTTGTCTAACTAGATTTTCAGTGGACCTTTTGAATTGGCACATTTTTAAAGGCCTTCTGCTTGCCTGAGTCACTTAGCATGCAGTGCGGAAACATCCCACACTCTGTTAATAGAAGCACGGGAGTAGACCAAACTGCACAATGATTCTTGAAGAGCCTGACAATAGCTACACAATGAAATTATGCTTTTGTGTTGCCTTATGCATTCATCCCATTTGTCTTAATTGCATGTTCTCAGCATGTTAATTATCAATGCACTATACTGTACAGTTGGTCTCTGGTGAAACAGGGATTTGACTATGAAACTATTGTCTTGCAGACAATTTGAGGTAGATGAGATTTTTCTTTTGGCAATAAATAAATTGAAATTCCAGTATTTTACACATTTTACAAATATCATTTTGCAACCCATATAAAATATTTAATAAAAATTATAAAAAAAAATTAAAAAATCATTTTGTAAAAACGATACATTATTGTGCAGCTTCAGGGACTGTCACTTGAATTCTACCATTGATTTTTCAGCAGGTAGATCACTGAAACCAGGGAGGTTTTTCCCCCAGCTGTCAGTGAAGCAGTAAGATCCAAAATAAGAGCAGTAGAAGTCATTCAGATATTGGGTTCTTATCAGATTTCTGTGAACGGGGATATCACTGGAGAATTGATATCCCCCTGCCCCCTTTTCAGGAAAGCCTTGCAGACTTCAGTGTTGGTAGCACACAAAATTCATGTGGTATGTCCTCATGGGAGCTAAGATGGCCTATGATGGTTAAATGAGATGGCTCATCCTTATTCCTATCCCCCATCTAGCCTGGGTGTGTATAGAGTTATGTCTGTGTGCAGTCTGTGAGTCAGACAGAGTTAGGGCTTAGTATGCAAGGATGTGAGTTGTTTGTCTGGAGATCTGGTGTGGGAGCAGTGGCTACTAACTGTCTGCTGGTGTATTTAAACAGTTCCTCTACTTATGCTCAACCTGCATATTTGTAAATAAACCCAAATACAAAATGCCAAAAAGACTCTGTGCCTTCATTCCAACAGGCCCTAAGTCCAAGCAAGTGTGCTTCTCTGAACTTCTTACTGCTCAGAGAAGTGTACTTAACATAGCCGTACATTTGTAGGGCTGCTTGGTTTTTCTTTTCTTTTTAAAAATGGTATTCAAAATTCCCTCACATATTCTTCTCCATATAATCCTCTGGGGGAGGGGGGCATCCTGTTAGAATTGTCTCCAAAAGGCTCAGCAGAAGAGAAACTTAAATGAAGGAATAACTGTGCTCACACACTCCTTAGGAATTATAACACATCATTACAGCAAAATGAGCAGCAAAGCTGGCAAAGTCAATCAGTAGGATACCCTTAGGTAACGTAGCAGCTCCTATTGATTTTTACCTCTTGTGCAGAAGCTGTGAGGTGCTGAGAGCCCACTTCAGATTAAAGCAGCTATGAGCTGGATATGCTTTTGCTTCTACCAGATCTGGCTCAGCATCTCTCAGGATCCACAGCCCTCTTGTATAAATGGGATGGAAGGTGTTTAGAGAAAAGATAAGCATGGAGGAGAATGAAGCCTGAATATTTATATCTTCCTAATTAAGCAAGTGCTTGAGGAGAAGCAGATGTACATGTTTTCGACATTTGTAGCCAGTTAAATCTGTGCTACTGCTAATCAGAACCCGACTGGTTTCAACCCTGAAGATATGTGATGCAAAAGATAGCATTGAATAATTCAACAAACAGTAGTCCTGAACTCACGTTTTGTTTCATAAGGAAACACCTCAGGCAAAAAGTTTCAGTCTATCAGGCCTTGGTTATTCTTTTCACGCCTCTGCTCCTAAGTGTAGTGTAAGCGTGAAAGGCTGTATTACTGTATAATTTTGCTGGGATCCAGCTTCCAGGTGCCTGTTTTTGCTTCACTTCCATACAAACAGACACACCCAAATCGGAATCCTTTTCATTTCCCGACAATAGACAATTTTGCTCTAATTATTCCCAAAGTGTGAAATTTCAAAGAATGGTGCTCAAGTGATTTCTGATATTTCTCTTATCTACACATGAATAAAATAGCAATGCATTTTCCCATAATGAACTTTGAGATAAACAACTGAAAAAAGTAATTTGTTTTTTTGACAATGCTGAACCTTTGAATAGAGAAAATCACAGAGTCGAACACAAGAGTGCAGTCCTGTGTGGTAAGTGGTCTCCATAGCAACCAATAGATTTTATGCTAAGTCTGGCCTTTAAAAACATTTCACGTTTACCACTGAGAAAAAGATGGCCTTGATTTAAAAATGATACAAGTATCTCGAATGAGCATGCTCCCCTGTTTTCTGCCGCAAATAAAATTAACAGCCATCTCTTTAGCGTGGAAGCATCTCAGTGCTCATGTCTGTGTCACCACTGATGCCCATGTGCGGCCAGTTTTAAAACAATAAATTGCCTCCCCCCCCCTTTTTTTTTGCTGAGGACTGCATATTAAGTGTGCTTTTGAAACGAAAACAAAAACATTGCATTCTGAGCATAAATAATCAGCTCTAATCTTACTCTGTGAGAAACTATAAAAAATACAATTTGCTTATTGATTTACTTACTTTGCAAGATTTATATACTGCTTGATTGTAAGAAAATCTCAAAGCAGTTTACAAAAAAAACCCAGTAAAATTATCTGTAAAAAAAGTTTAAAACAACTATTTAAAGTTTTCAAAAAAAAATAAAAATTAAAATCAACAATAAGCTGTGGTGGTCTTGTAGTAAGCTTAAAGCTTACTGGGAAATGATATATAACGAATTAAACAGGATGTTCAAAATAACTTTTATTTAAAAAAAAACCCAGAAGCTTTTCTTTTGGGAATTATAGGGACAGGACTACTTGAATTGTATAGAAATTTATTTATGTATGTTACTTGCCCCGAAATGGAAAGAAGCAGAAGTCCCAGTAAAGGAAGAATGGATACAAAAACTTATGGCATATGCAGAAACGGCAAAAATTACTGGAAGAATAAGAAATCAAGATAACAAACTTTTTATAAAAGAAAGAAAATGGCATATTGAATATTTACAGATAAACTGTAAACCGATAAAAACATCAGTAAGATTATTGTAACAACCTGCAGTTTTATAAGACTATATATTTACAGTAGATAATTAAATGAGCAAGTTAAATGAATTTGGATATGTAGAAGATATGAAAAAATAAATTTAAGGAACCTCAGAAAGAGGGGAGAGGAAGTCAAATTTTGAAATGTTAAATGGATGGTAAAATTAATGAAATGTATATATTTGAAAAGTATAAATAAAAAACTAAAAATAAAAAATCAACAATAAGCTAAAAACCAGATTAAAACACATGTCAACTGAGGCGATCTCGCAAGTAAACTGGTTCCATCTTACCGCAGTTCCATTCCTCAAGGCTTACAGTAACTGGCAATAATAGACGCAGCAGTAGTAACTATAGCTACAGAGCCTGTGACTGCCTAAGCATCCCAATTCACTTTCTCTCCACATCCAAATAACAGAGTGCCAAGAAAATGAAATGTGTTTTTAATAAGGGAGTCCATCTTGAAAATTAATTGATATATAATTACTGATAGTGCATGTAACAGCTAACCGCAGTGATAATAATGATTAGCACTTAAGCAGGAAGTAAAAGGGTTTGATCAGCACTACAGTAGGATAGAAAATCTGTGACTTAACCAAGCTTGATTTGCTATTTAAAACACAGCTTTCTTTGATCAGTTGTCTCTTGGGGGGAGTGTTCTCTTAGGTCGTTTTATTTTGGACAGCTCAAATCTGTACGCTGAAGATTCTGAAACCGAAGGATCCACTATCAAGAGATTTGTGAATATAAGGGCCGCATCCACACCATGCATTTAAAGCACTCTTATACCAGTTTAACAGCAGAGAATTCTGGGAACCCAAGTTCATTAAGGGTTATGGAAAATGTAGCTCTGTGAGATCAGCACCCTAAACAAACTACAGTTCCCAGAATTCCCCATTGTTAAGGTAGCATAAGAGTGCTTCAAATGTTTGGTGTGGATGTGAACATAATGTTGTTTTACTGCTATTGTTATGAAGGCAGCTGACCAGCACCAAAGGAGACCTAGCACACAATCGTGTATATTTATTCTAACTTCTACAATTTGAGCAAAAGCAGCTTTGGGAGGCTGACAGTTAAGGTGGAGAGAAGGCTAGAAGTGGAGGTATTTAACTGTTTCCTCCTTTCTGTTGTACTTCTCAATTACCTCCTCATAGCTGCTCTTCATCCCATGGGAAAATCACATCCAGTTTTTTCTCCTGTCAAAGTCTCTTCTCATGCATGCAGGGTACATGAGTGGAAAGTCCAGCCTAAAACCATTCCCTCATGCGCTGGCCTTTTAAATGCAGAGCATGCTTGATGTGTATCTGCCCAGTGTGGTGTAGTGGTGAAGAGCGGTAGTCCCGTAATCTGGGGAACCGGGTTCGCGTCTCCGCTCCTCCACATGCAGCTGCTGGGTGACCTTGGGCTAGTCACACTTCTCTGAAGTCTCTCAGCCCCACTCACCCCCACTCACCTGTTGTGGGGGAGGAAGGGAAAGGAGATTGTTAGCCGCTTTGAGACTCCTTAGGGTAGTGATAAAGCGGGATATCAAATCCAAACTACTACTACTACTACTACTACTACTACTACTCTTCTTCTTCTTTCTTCCCACCACCACCACCACCTTCTGAAGTGTTGCAGTCCAGAGAGACTGGGATATATGCATTTTTTAGATAAACAAAAGTTGGGTCTGATTGCATAGAAGGAACATAGGAAGCTTTCTTATGGCCGTTGGCCCATCTAACTCTGTACTGTTGACACTGGCTGACAGCAGCAGCTCTCCACGGCTTCAGGCAAAGTCTTCCCAGCCCTACCTGGAGATGGCAGGAATTGAACCTGGTATGTGCTATGGCCCTTCTCATATTATGCAGTGGGAAAGTTAAACTGAACATAGCAATCCTGTTAAAAATATGGAAGCATTCAGGTTAATTTTATCCATACTAACATAAAGAAGGCTGATCGCCGAAAAATTGATGCTTTTGAATTATGGTGCTGGAGGAGAATCTTGACTGCAAGAAGATCAAACCTATCCATTCTTAAGGAAATCAACCATGAGTGCTCACTGGAAGGACAGATCCTGAAGCTGAGGCTCCAATACTTTGGCCACCTCATGAGAAGAGAAGACTCCCTGGAAAAGACCCTGATGTTGGGAAGGATTGAGGGCACAAGGAGAAGGGGACGACAGAGGACAAGATGGTTGGACGGTGTTCTCGAGGCTACCAGCATGAGTTTGACCAAGCTGCAGGAGGCGGTGGAGAACAGGGTGCCTGGGGTGCTCTGGTCCATGGGGTCATGAAGAGTCAGACACGACTAAACAACAACAAATTATATTCACCCATCTCTTAGTATAAACAGTTTCAGGATTAGTTTTTAATGCTAAAAACAGAGGATGGAGAGAGATGACAAGAAGTCATAGAAAGCATAGTATAGTAGTTAGAATTTTATACTAGGGCCCAAGATACCTGCATTCTATTTCCTATTCAACCATGAAGCTTATGGGATTAATCTTGGACCTACCATTACATCTTTGCCTAACCTACCTGCCAGGCAAGTGAGGTGGTGCCACTGTCAGTGCAGCCAGTGCACTCTCTGGTGCATGACTGGACCAGAACTGGTCGGGTGGTTGGGGCATCAGTGGATGCTCTCCTGCTTCCACTGCAGCTATGTAAACGGTAGCCTGTTGAAATGGGAAAGAAGCACAGCAGAATTTCAGTCAAAGAAGATGCTAAATGTTCATAAATGCTAGCTGATACATTTGGCGAGGGATATGGATTTGGAAAGCCTGACTGCTACTTTTGCCCTGCAAAGCTGCTGATGTACAGTGGAGACCCAATAGAATGCTTACTCCTTCCTTCCCATGTTTAGTACTTCCCTTCCAGCGGCATTCTCAGTTCTTTGTTTCTCCTTGTCCATGCAGATCAGGAGAGTGGAAAAACTATGGGCATCCAGATGATGTTGGACTTCAACTCCCATCTGCTCCAGCCAGCATGATCAGGGATGATCCACAAGTCCACAAGTCCCCCATACCTGATGTGGGTTGGCAGTGTCTCCACAGCTCATGAACTGTTTGTAGGACACATCATAATAGGCAATAGATATAGTACTTCCTACCCTTGTTCTTCCTCAGCTTTGACTGAAGGAAAGAATGCTAATGCAGCAATATGAGTGTCTTCTATGCCAAACCTCATGCAAGAATTGGGTCACTACCCAAAGGTACACGTTGTTCCATATTATCTGCACCTGACAGCTCTACCTGGACTTATTAGTCATGAACTTACTAGTTCAGCATGGAGTCCTGGGGCAGATTCACACCTGACAGGTGCTGCCCCATAACAAACTATAGGTCCCAGGATTCTTTGGTGGGGAGTCGGGTGCTTGAAATATGCACTGGGTGTGCTTTCAATGTTTTGTGTGGTTCTGCACACAGATTCCTCCCCCCTCCATTCATTCCAAATTAACGTGAAAAAATAAAACTTTCCCAAGTATAATAATGAAACTGCCACCAGTAGACAATAAAAACTACTAGCCCCAAACAGAAATTTCATAAACTATTTTTACATGACCAAACACTTTGGATCATGTGACCCTGTGCTATAAAAACAGTGTCATCATAAAAACAGCCAAGTCAGATTCAATATACCGGTACATAAATTCTGTGTTAAGTGTTGCTCTTCAAAGGCAAGCAAATAGCTCTCTTTGCCCAGTGGTGTGAAAGTTGATTGTTTCACACTGTGAATCATAAATCCTTCAGCCTTAAGATTCTGTTAACTTTTACTTATAAACTGTTTTAATGTAGAAATGTCAGGAACCTGTGAAAATAATATGTAGTGACAGGTTTAGGATTAAAACATTCTCTGGCAGTTAGGATGCTGAGTTAGACTGCAAGCTAAGTACAAAGAGCAAAGCCATGATACAACAGGAGCTTCAGAAAGTTCCTACAACCCGACACCCAGCATGGCAGCTGAATGCTAGTAATTCATCTTAATTATTTGTCAGCAAAGCTGCCTTAATAGGATGTGTCTTTCATTTTGATTAAAATGACCCACACAAATGCAGTCTTCATACAAAGCTGTCAGCCAGAAGTAGAAGTTTGAGCCACCTGGCACTACCAATTTTATGTCAAGAAACCAAGAAATGAATTTCTAAATACACATATCTAACTAGTCGTTCTTGCTTTGCTTAGTTTGGTGGATTTCTGCCCTGTGACATTAGAAGAGTTCTGCTGTCTCTTCAGTGACTGAAAACTCACATGACAAACTGAGGCTTATTTGACATCCATCTGATTTCCACTAGTATCCCTTTCTGCAGCATCGCTGCCTGGCCTTGTCAGTGTACGCTCAATGGTTCCATAGAGTTTGACGCTATTTAAGTGCACAAGATTCAACATTTTTATTTAGCAATGCTTATGTTTCTGTGTATCCCCTGCCCCCGCTGGATGGATTCTTTTTTTTTGGGGGGGGGGGGTTGCTGCCACATTTTGTGTTAAGTCAGTCCCTCATGCAAGAACAGAGTGTGTCCTCTTATTAACAGTGCCACCTCATTGACAGTTGATTTTTGTGAGAGGGTCAGTGCTGGGTGTGATCTCAACTCTCTAAAAACAGTGGACTACAAAGGGTCACTTCTCACACATGGTTCCAGCCAAAACCTATAAACTGCTGATCTTTGCCATTGCTTCCTCACTCCTTCTTCTGCTTCAGCCATTTCTCCTTCTTCTTCTTCAAAGCACTGTGTCCTTGTGCAATCACATAGGCAAATCCAAGTCAGTTCAGAATTACACAGTAAAGGGGACAATGCAACTTGTCAATAGCCAAGCAGCTTTGGTTAGTGTACAATGTCACTAAGGGCTAATGAAGCCAGTTTGGAGTGATAGCAGTGCTTCTTACAGCCTATTAGAGGTGTTGTCCTCGTTCTGAATAGGCTTTGTTTCTTTTCAGTGACAGTGTCAGATCTGATAGTCACATTCATCATCTTAATTTTTGCAGACAGAAAGTAGGAGACCACTGCTGAATTCCAGCTGTTGAGGCAGTTCCTTAGCTGTAACTCCCCTGTAAATGTGGAGTCTTCCATGTCAACCATTGTGCAGCTGATGGGTCCTTTTGTTTTCCACCCAGATTTTCAGTTCAGAAGCCTGATAACTCTCCTCGGATTCCCTTCTTCTGTCACAAAAGGCCTTCTATGACAGAAGCCATTCCTTTTATTTCAAATAGCCCTTTCCTCAGCTAACACTTCCTTACTTCCTCCTTAAATTCCTCCCTGGGGCATTTTTACTCTCTTTTCTGAGTCCTCTGGTTTCCATGACAACCTGTTGCATTTCTCCCTATAACTTTTAGATGGCCACTATTTATACAGGGTATATTGGGCCCCACTTAGAATCTCTGGTTAGCAGTGTCCAGTTAGTCTTACAACCTATCTAGATGAAGCAGAAATACATTTATGAGGTAAAACCTCAAGATCATATTGTAGCTGGAACAGATATACTGTATGAACTAAGCCTGTGCTGGTCAGGGCCCCTGTAACTTTTCACAGTTGCAGCTGAAGCAATTTCAGCAGCTTGTCATGTTACAGCACTGCCAGGGTTGAGAATATGTACCTGCAAAAATCGCTCTTCTAATAGTATAGAGGCACAGGAACTGTAGTGTTGACAGGATGGACTTACCTGCTCTGAGCAGAACCTTTCGTTGCGATGTGTCAGTTTTCCTCCCCATGAAATTTGCCAGAATTTAGTGAGACCGCTCAAAACACTCTTGTCAGTAACCGAGGCTCGATTTGGTTCTCTGTCCTTCACTCTTTCTTCCTGATTGGTGTTTTCAAACATCTTTACACCCTATTGATTTGAGATCATGATTTGACTTAAAGGATAACAATTCTGACAGCTACTCAGTGGTAGAATTGTATCTGCTCTTTGCCTATTTTATTATTCAGAATAACAGTAGTGTTTTTATTCTGGTAGACTAAAATGTTCACAGATTTTCTTTTAACTGCCCCCCCCCTCCCATTTTTACTCAGAGATTTTTATTGCCTGTGTGCTGTTGCTTCACTGCCATTTCAAGGCTGTTTTTTGTTTTGTTTTTTATCTTGGAGGGATCCCAGTCTGTGATGAATCATAATGAAGTCATGAAGCTGTGTAGACAATGTCACTGAGGGCAAGAAAAGTCCATTCAGAGTGAATGCAATGTTATAAAATAAGCATTGACCTCATTCTGAATGAACTTTGTTTACTGCCACCTATCATGTCATCAGGTGGCACTATAATTCTGAAGGCAAATATTTTCATTTCCTTTTATCCTGACATTCAAAAAAATTACCAGTGGACGAGTATTTTCACGAAGTGTCCACCTTGCAGTTTAAAATATTGTTTCTCCTATTTCCTGAGACAAGTTCTGCCATGGTGCATGGCAGTGTTACTTAACAATATCATTCCTGTTCCAAGAAATCAAAATTGCCAATTATTGTGTCTTCAGGCAGCATGGATAGTGTAATGCAGAGACCACAAATTGACCACTGTGTAATTGTTCCAGCTAGTGCTTAATATCTGGAGAGACATTCATTGCTGCAGTTTTTCTGCCAGATATACCCACAGTTAATCAGAGATGTGGCTGTCCTGTGAGAGTGCTTCCTTCAGCAGTTATATCTTATGTTTTCTTCCTCTTGACTCCATGTATTGTGACTTTACCTTATTCTTCCAATCTGGGGCCTGCAGTCTTAAAATTATTTACAACTGTTGCATTAGTGGCTTAACTACCCCCCCCTCGGTAATAATTATAGATGTGAGAAACAGTTGCACATTAGTGTTCCTTTGTACCATCTGGTAAGTTATTTCTAGGTCTACTGAAAACACAATATATTTTCCATTTATAACCTTTTAAAAAATTCTGGAAAAGAATCTGTTCAGACTTCTTAAAATAGAATATATTTCTTAAGCAATGACAGCCACTCGGCCTGATTTTAAACTTTAGATCCCACCTTTTCCATTTTTTTTGTAGTGGGCTATAGTTTAAATAACTGTAAGCATGCTATGAGCACCTCCAAAGCACAGCATAAGTTTAAAGGCCTCCTTGGTTCCAAGATAGGCCAAAATAGATGACCCTTCAGAAAAACTTCACAACTGCAGGAATGACCTCCCATTCTCCTTCGTTTCCAAGCTCAAGAGAAGGATTGGGGCTTCCCCATGTTGCACTGTATTTTAAATGCATTCCAAGCACCCCAAGGGTGACATTCCTCCTGCCCCACTCCTCCTGCCAGCTCCAAAATCAAGAAGACAAAGGGACACTATCCCGTGGTGAACAAACTTGTACACCACCTCACAGAATTTATATACGTATACAAGTATAGGGTTGTATTCAAGCAAGACCTACTTCGAGTAGACCCATTGAAACTAATGAACCTAAGTTGATCATGCCAATTGACTTTAATGTGTCTAATCTGAATAGTACTAGCATTGTTCTACCATTGTTCATAGATCTTACCGATGCTTGAGGGGGTGGGGAGATTAGAGAAAAAGCACATGCAGAAATAGTACCATAGAAGTGTAAATGCCATAGATGAGGTAGATTGTGTTGGGTCTTTTAACCACTGCTTATGGCAGGATGGAGAAGCTCCCTGGTATTCTTAAAGATACAGCTAGACAGGAAGGGGGGGAGAGAGAGAGAGATTAAATAAAGCGAAACATGGTTACCCTCAAGTGTTGAATGACAGAATTCAAAAGAGGGAAATTTTCATGTGAAGTAGAAAAAGACAGGCAATAGATTGGCACAAGGGAAGCAGTTTTCAAACACACTGTTCTTCAGCTTTGACCACGTTCGGTAAATTGATGATACAGGTAAAGTGACGAATGGAACAAGACCAAAAAGTACCAATTTCTGCGGCACATTCAAGTATTTCTCATCTTGTGCAACTTTTGAGGTTCTCTGTACTATAAAACCAACTTCAGTCAATAGAGGAAGTTTCAGGGCTATTGTCAGCCCATTATAATTCAGAGCATATTCTTCTTCTGCATACCCAAGAAGCTTCAATATTCTTTTATTCCCTTGTTTTCAGTATTCTCCTTCCTCAAGCATCAAAGAGAATCCTGATAGTGAATATTGTTTTTTAGATTACAATGCTGAGCATACGTATTTGATAGCAAATTCCTTTGGAATGCATTTTGGAGCCTCAAGTTTGTTTAGATGGTTATTGAAATAAATATTGCACTGAGTTTGAGTGGCAATATAAGAAAAAATATTCCGGGCAACTTTTCTATGCACGTGAAAAGCAGCAAATTTAGCTTCTTGTGTTCCAGTATTCCTTTTGCCAGCTGTTGTTGGCAAGATTAAGCTCCATGTATGAAACTAAATCTCCCCGCCCCCTCCAAGGACAATAACAACGAAGTCAGAAATGTTACGGTGAACCTCAGATTTTGATGTGCTTACTGTTTATGAAATTTGTCATTTTGCTGCTGTTCATATCTGAGAGGTTGAAGGTAGAAGCTCTGTATCCTCAGAAGTTTATATACATGTTGATAAGCTAAGTTCCTCAAAGATTCCCCCATGGTGCTGCAGAGCAGAAACACTACTTGTGTAACAGCCTGTTTTCATTTACAGCAGCAGAAAATTCAACATTCTCCATGGAACTTCCATCTATCTATTTTACAATTAGGTAGAAAAAGATCAAAGAATTCCAGAATATTGAATTAGCAATGCTGAATACTGATCGCTGTGTTAATGCATTATCACAACTCTTCTGATGAGTTTTTATCCTTAACAAAAAGTACCCAAGGACATAGCATAAGTGCGGTAGTGTGTGGGGTGGCGCTCATACACTTGTCACAGACTAGGTTCATCATTGAGCTCATGCACAAGGTTCGTACTGGGTTACAGAGGGAAATGCCTGGGGTGTCACTTGGGACATGGACAGGTACTATCCAAGAAGCATTCCTGTTAAAACAAGAGTCACTTGAATGTTCACAGATACGCCAAAGAACCACATGGGTAGGGAATGTGCATTGTCTGAGCCAAATTTGTCTTTCTTCTGTGCAAAGAAAGCTCTGTTTTGCAGCTTCTCATGCAGGACAAACCTATGCATATTTACTTGGAAATACAGCCCAATGATTTACACGGCATAGTCCCCAGTAGTAAGTGCACAAGCTGCAGCAGTGATGGAGAACTTGTAGTCCTTCAGAAGTTCCTAGACTTCAACCACCATCAGCCTCAGCCAACATGGGGTGGGTAGGCGTGGTAGTCCAGCAATATTGGGGAGGGGTGGTGGTACAGACTAAAGGCTTGTTTATCTTATAACTGATTATGTCCTTTCTAACTATGGAATGACAAGGAGTGACAAAGGGCACCAAAACTTTCCTCTGCTGTTTCCCAGCCTTTGTGCTGGTTTCTGAGTTTCCCAATTTTTTGCCTATAAATTTCTAAGCCAAATTTGCAGCCATGACAACTAGAACTTGAAAGCTGAAACTTCCTGGATGCTTAATACCACAACCAGTATCTTGTGGTGATGATGATGATGATGATGATTTTGCAATGTGTAAGAAAAGACAGAATAAGCAAGAAAGGCAAAACCAGTATAGTTACACAGAAGCAGAAGAGTCCTACCATCTCACAAGATGTCTGGCTGCAGAACTAAGTACATTTCCTTGGAAATAAATTCCATTTAAATAAGTAGAGCTTACTTTGAATTAAATTATTTCTGCCTTTTACAAATAACACAGATTTATTCATTTTATCTAGCCAAACAGTGTGGGCCTAGACTCATTTTTTTGTGAAGCACTGAAAGGAAGAATTATAATTCCTGAGATTTACCAAAAGGTGCCTAAAGCAGCTTACTTTTTCTCTTTTGACGAGAGAAAACAGTTTTTTAAGAAAGAGAAGAAGCACTAATAGATTCCCATTTATTTCATTTTAGTGGGTTTGGTTTTTTTGCCTTCATTCTTTTTCTGTTGTATCTTTATCAAGGGATAAGGAATAGTTTTCAAAGAAGGAGGTGGATTTTCAAGGCAACACAATAAGAGAAGAATGGGAAGCGCTCAGTGGGGCCCCTCTCATTTTGTACAGCTTTGGACATTTAAAAAAGGCTGCCTGAACAGCCTGTGCTATGTGTTCATTGTTATAAATCACATGCAGACATTCAAGACACTAAATCAATACTGTTTCTAAATTCTGAAAGAGAAGCCTGCAGTCAGCGAGGAGGGAGAAATGTGCCTGCTGCCCACACTGCCTTTCCTAAATAGGCCTCCTAGCGAGGAGGATCACCCCCCTTTGCACAGACATTCATAGAGCAGGGAAGTGGAGGGGGAGATTCCACAAGTTATTGACACCCGCTTTCCTGACAGTACACAGCAGAAGCAAAAGATTCACCTTCCAGTAATTATTGATTTGAAGATTATGCTTGGAGCTGTATAATTGGCATTTCTCTAGCAACCACGTTCCTGCTTTCCAGGAAAGACACTGAAATGGGGGAGACTAGAAAATCCCAAAGAGCCGGTGACTTGGATTCTAAGATAGCTAAACTTAAGGAAGCAAAAGAATGAAAAATCCCCTCCCCTTCCTTCTCCTACAGTCTGTTGCAGGACCCCCAAAAGCCTTTTCATGGCATTGAGGGTGTTTCCTGAACTATGTGGGATGGAGCAGGGGACAGGCTGCAAAAGGAGGATAATATGAAAAACTTGCCTTTTGTTAACTTTTGCATTTTCCTTCTTAAAATGTAAAATAAAAATGTCCTGCCTGTTTTTTAGAAGAAATACATGGTGAGTTGCATTTTTTTAAAAAGGGGGATAATACAATAATCAACAGTTCAACCAAATCACAAACAAAATATTAGCATTTAAAAAACCTCAAAATGCAGTTACAAAGCAGCCACCAAAATTCAGACATCAAAATATCCAAAAGAGGAAACGTTCGGCTGAAGGCCTTTTAAAATGGTCAAGTCTTAAAGACAGCATAGACTGAGGGCCTGATGCAGCTCACTAGCCAAAGTGTGTGCCAGTAAAGACAGGACCCTAGCCCTGGTCACCACCATGTGCTTCATGATATTGAGGGAGCAGGATCCAAGGTGATAAATGGAGCATGAAGAAGGGGGGGGGGTTCCTATAGAAAAAGGGATTCCTTAAGGTACCCAGTTCCCAGGCTGCTTTGGAACCTTGAATTGACCCAAGAAACAACCTGGCAGCCTGTGGAGATCACACAAAACTGGTACAATAGGCTCAAAGCAGTAACATTCATCAGCATCTTAGCTGCAGCATTTTGCATTAGCTGCAGTTTCTAGATCTTCAAAGGCAGCCCTGCATAGAGTGCACATAGGATTCAAGTTAATATTCCTTCCATTTTTGGGTGGGGTAGGATGGACGAGTTATTGACATAAGACCAGGTATTGATCTAATATAGCTCAGCATAGCAAGAAGCCCCATTAACAAGTATGGTCATTTGGATACATCATGTGCTATGGCTGGTGGTCATTAGATGGTAGGAGCATATCTAGCTGACCTCAGCTCCAAATAAGCATTGTGTGAAGTGCTTTTTGCGAGCAACCATAGAGGCCAAACTACGTGTGCAAGTGAAATTCAAAATATTCCCAAGGGAAGCATGTTGGGTGGGAGGGACAAGCCCGCCTCATTTCTTAAGTGTTTAGAAACTGCTGATGAAAAGTTTTTCTCCTAACTTCCAGTCTTAAGATGCTCAACCTTCACAATCTACTGAAACAACCCCAGACATAAAAGTATTGAGATAAAAACATTTGCATTTAGATATACTTAACCTCACCACAAAAATGAATAGTAATTTATTGTGTGCCATGGTTATAAGATGTTCAAGGTGAGTTGTGACTCATGGGACATTATGTGCTGGCTTTTAAAAAACTTTTTTTGTACATCAGTAACTGATATTGCTGCTATTTTTTTTTCTTTCTAACTGCTTAACTGGAACAAGTACATAAATGAAGCAAAGCTATAAAGGCTGGAGGATGAAAGAGATAAAACTGGGCATTAATGTACTCACATAAAAAAGCGGGGGAGACCCAGACAAAAATGGTATATCCAATAAGTGTGTTAACTTGCTCTAAAATGTTCAACTTGGATTACTTTATGGCTTCGATCACAAACCTATTTACCCGTAAGCGTTCCTAGTAAAGTAAACAAGGCCATTTTGCTATAAGTAAATGATGGCTAGTGGTATGATATGGTCATGGTCCACAAAGCAGCTAAACTAAAATGTTTGACAAGTGCTATAGCAAACATACTGTTGCACACCACCTCAATCTCTGAGCAGGACGAGATTCCAGTGGTTCCAGGCAATTACCCAGGGTTCTTGTTTCCTTTGGAATGAGATACAACAGAGACTGTGGTGTCTTTAAGATATATGGTTTATTTACACACATATACAACCTGAATCTATGATGGAAGGGTCCACAGCATTATACCCCAAAAAAGGTCTTGCTTCTTCCATAGCTGCAGCCTATGGATTCAGGTTTGGGGACGCGGGTGGCGCTGTGGGTTAAAGCCTCAGCGCCTAGGGCTTGCCGATCGAAAGGTCGGCGGTTCGAATCCCCGCGGCGGGGTGCGCTCCCGTTGTTCGGTCCCAGCGCCTGCCAACCTAGCAGTTCGAAAGCACTCCCGGGTGCAAGTAGATAAATAGGGACCGCTTACTAGCGGGAAGGTAAACGGCGTTTCCGTGTGCGGCTCTGGCTCGCCAGAGCAGCGATGTCACGCTGGCCACGTGACCCAGAAGTGTCTCCGGACAGCGCTGGCCCCCGGCCTCTTGAGTGAGATGGGCGCACAACCCTAGAGTCTGTCAAGACTGGCCCGTACGGGCAGGGGTACCTTTATGGATTCAGGAAGAAATCAAACATCACTCTTACTCTCTGCCTTCCCAGCCTACCGCTTCTAGCTTCTAGCTCACTCAACTATCAGCTCTGGTCTTTGTCTTTCTAACTACCAGCAGATTGAAGAAGGGGGTCATTTGCTGTCTGGCACAGAGTCACCACCAGTGTGGTGTAGTGGTTAAGAGCAGTGGACTCGTAATATGGTGAACCGGGTTCGCGTTCCCGCTGCTCCACATGCAGCTGCTGGGTGACGTTGGGTTAGTCACCCTTCTCTGAAGTCTCTCAGCCTCACTCAGTTCACAGAGTGTTTATTGTGGGGGAGGAAGGGAAAGGAGATTGTTAGCTGCTTTGAGACTCCTTAGGGTAGTGATAAAGTGGGATATCAAATTTAAACTATTCTTCTTAATGGCGCTAGGCTATCACCTCACCAGCAAGCTAGCCTTGCTATTCCAGGAATTTGAATCCTTTATTATATTTTAATAGGGTCTTGGCATACAGCCTGCCCCCCACAACCTGCCAAACTCATAACAATACAGTGGGGCAGTGGGATAGCACCCACCCACCTACAACACCTCTGACCTCTTCATCCTCGCCATATAATCTACAGGTGTGTACAAATGGCACTTTATTGGCTCTGCATGTGTAGGAGTATACACACACCAATGCAGCCAATGTAAGAAGAGATTTGATCAGAGTGAATATGGGAAATTACAGACCTGTCAGTCTAGCTTTTGTCTCACATACATTGATAGATAGCAGTATTCACGTTGAAATTGTTAAAAAACAAACAAACAAATTTCCAAGAACAAGCCTTGCTAATGACAAATCAGCAAGATTGTGCAAAGGAAAGTCCTGCCTTGCCAAACCTTTTAGAATTTGTTGAGAATGACTGTCAACAAACAAGTTAATGGGGCAAACTGGTAGTTAATATATGCTCTAGTTCCTAAAAGCTTGTTAACAAAGTGCTTGATCAAAGTCTTCTTGGTAACTTAACAAACTATCTAATGGTTTAAAGGGGCAGAGTATAAGAATACCCAGTAAGTGGACAGCTGCTGAGACTGCTGCTTTTCAACATACTTAAATAATAATCCACAGTCAGAGGGGAGCCATGGAGTATGCAGATTAGTAGATGGCATCAAATTAATCAGGATGGTGAAAACTGAAGCTGCCTGCGAGGAGCTCCAAAATGATCTCTCCTACCTGGGTGAATGTGGAATGCAATGGCAAATGAGATTCCATTGGAATGAATATAAAGTGATGGACCATTGGGACAAAATCTCCTCTCTTTCACTTTCTCCATCTCCCCCCCCCTCTCTCTCTCTCTGTGTGTGTGTGTGATCTGAATTGGCTTTGACTACCCAGAAAAGACATTTTGAGGTCAAGGTGGACAGCTCACTGAAATGAGCAGCAGCAATACAAAATGGGACACTGTTTCAGGAATTATTAGGCAACCAGTTGAAAACACAATTGCCAGTATTATAATGCCTTCATAAATATATATGGTACAGCCACATCTGGAATACTGTGTACACCTACTGTTGCCGGGTCTCAAAAATAGTATCTTAGCATTGGAAAATAGATAGAAAATTGCATCTAAAGATTTGAGGAAAAGCTAAAGCAATTGGGGCTTTGTGCAGGAAAATGATAAGGGCGTCTGCATAGTAGAAGTTTATGAAGTTACGAATGGTACAAAAAGACTGGATGGCAATAGATTTTTCTCCATATCATCATAATAGAACGTAAGGTCACCCAGGGAAAATTATTCAAATTAGAGAGACCATCTACTTGTGAGTCCTGCAAGACCTGATCCCTATTCTTTGACTCATTTCTACCTAGCATGGAAGGGTAGGACTCTAAGTCCAACTACAAAGATCATTTCTGCTGCTCAAAGAGTCTAAAGTTTGTCATGATGTGGTCTTCTTTGTGGGATGCTGCTGGGGCAACATATAGTTTTGGAGTGGTGTAATTTGTGCTGTTCTTTAGAGCATGGTTTTGTATTTCCATTGTTAGTTCTTATAATACATTATTAGTGGATTTTTGATATTTGTAGGTGCCTATGAATATCAGATGTTCTTATTAGCCAAATAAGACTTGTATGACTATTTAAATTTTTCCTCTTGTAACTCTCCATGCATTGGCTTGAATTTGTTGCGTAAAGTCTTCTAATGTTGGGAGGTGCTTTGAGAAGAATTGACTGTGGAAAACTGATATATAAGTAAATGATGGTGGTGATTCAGAATAGATAAAAGAAAGTACTATTCCATACAACAGAGAGCTAATTTATGGAATTCATAGTCACAGGATGTTGGGATGAGCTTAGAGCACTTTTCAGAAGATCCATTAATACCCTCCTTAAAGCCTTTACCATTGATAGTCTTTCTACTCCTTTGATCACATATAAAAACATTAGACACATTCGTGGAGTGTAGGTCTATTAGCAGCTATGAGTCATGATATTTAAATGGAAGCACCATGGTCAGTGGGAGTAGATTCTTTCTACCAGATGCTTGCAAGGAAGGTATACAATGAGAAGCTATCTTCACAGACTGCTAGGAGGGTTCCCAGCAATCTTTGACTGGCTCTTGTTGCAAACAGGATGCTGGGCAAGATGTAATCTTGGCAGGGTGGTCATGTGTCCTTCTTTAGAAAGGATATCCCTTTATTTGGAAGAGCCCTCTAGCCCAACTTAAAAATAAACACAAATCAGATCAAAGACCTAGCTAGCACAACATTTTGTTTTCACAGTGGCCAACCAGATGCGTATGGGAAGGCCACACTCTTGCTGTTGTTCCCAGTAACTGATATTCAGAGGTATGTTGCCCTATCCTCCATTAATTTGCTAATCTGCTTTGAAATCCATTGATGATGTGGCCATCGTTACATTCTGTAATATGGAATTAGGGCTGCCATACACCTGGATTTTCCCGGACATTACTGGGATTTCAAAGGTGGAATTGACATCCGGGGGAAATTTCCAAAAGGTTATGCTCAACAATTTTGTGGTCTTCCTAAAAAAAAGCTTGGGATGTCCTGGTTTTTACTATTTGAAATACAGCAACCCTATATGGAATTCCATCATGACAAAGGAAATACAATTTTCTTTTGTATTGTCTTGCATTTCTCATTATTCAGTCTCATGAGATGATCCCAGGTTCTTGTATTATGGAAGAGGAAGAAATATATTTTTCTATCCACCTTCTCCACAGCATGCATAATGCTATGCACCTCTGTCACATCTCCTCTTACTTGTATTTTCTCTGAATGAAAATGTCCTAAACCTTGTATCCTTTCCTCAAAAGGGAGCTACTCCACCCCCTTGATCACTGGCTTTTCCAGCATCTTTTCCCTTTCTCCAGTTTCCTTTTTGAGATGAAATGACCAGAACTGAGGGTGGTATTCCAAGTGTGATTGCACCATAGATATGTATAAAGGTATTACAATATTGGCAGTTTTGTTTTTTGACCCCTTTCCTAAAGAAAGGAATTTTACTTATTTCAAAACTACCACACATTTTCACTGATAAAGATAGGACAACAAGAGCCTTGAAGCTGCTCATCAACAATTTGAACTTCCACCTGGTCACAGTTTTCCCCACTAGGGCGAGATGTTATGTAGTTCTATTTAAATCATGGCAATTATATCTAATTTTGTGTCTATACATGTAAAGGAGCATATGTAACTCTGGGTCCTCTTTGTCTCATTTTCGGGTGCTATATAAGTGGCCATCCTAACAATGATCTAATAGGATTCTTGTTGCTTATGTTCTTATATTCTTGCAATGTAGAAAATACATGCACGATGCTGGAAACAGGGCAGCCTGGCCCATGGCCCATATGCATTTACAATATTCTATATGTCAAACATGTCTATACGTCCTCTGTATGAGATTTAAAACTTTCACAGCTCAATACTTACTGACTTACAAATAAGTTATTTTCAAGATGATCCAGCTGCCAAGAAAATATTTTTAGGCTCCTAGTGTTAGCCTGCATGGGAATTATATCTTAAGTGCTTAACTGCATATTCCTTCATGAAATGTGTTCATTTTTAATTCGATGAAACACAAGTGTTATTCCCTGAACAACTGGTCCGATTTATTTCTTTTTCCAAATTTGTATTACATTTTAAAGATTGTAGCAGCAAAAGAACCTACAGAGCATATCACTAGGCCACAAACTTCCTCCTTGGCTTCCAGTGAAATCAACACATTGGAAGTTGGGCTGCAGCCAAACATTTGAAAACTAGCCGTGAAATTTCCTGGTCACTTTTAGCCCATTGGAAAGTACTTCTATTTTATGTTTTCTGATTAATCTGAACAGCCTTTGAATGCTTTTCACCCAACTGTAAAATACTATTAAAAGTCTTTCTGCTCCATTTGTAGCATATCGTTGCAGTGATGCCACCCCAATCTCCGAGTGGTGCGAAATTCCAGGGGTTCCAGGCATTTACCCAGGGTTGGTGTTTCCTTTGGGAATGAGGCACAGCGGAATCTGTGGTGTCTTTATGATATATGGCTTAGTTGCACATATATACCACCTGAGCCCACAGTGGAGGGGTTCACAGCATCAACACCCCCAAAAGGGTATTGTTTCTCCCATAGCTGCAGTCTTGGATTCAAACAAAAATCAAACATGGGTCTCAAACATTGCTTTAAGACTCTCTCTCTCTCTCTCTCTCTCTCTCCCTCCCTCCCTCCCTCCCTCCCTCCCTCCCTCCCTCCCTCCAGCTTGCTGCTTTACTTCTAGGTCACATTCTGCAGTCTTATCTGCAGAATTTAGAATTTTTAGGAGAAGAATGTCCAAACTCAGTCTGACTGTTTAAGTTGAATGAGTAGATGCCATTCAAAGTAGGGGAGTTAGCAGGGCTTCAGCTTCATGAAAATTGGGTGCCAATCCATCATAGTAGAGATGGACCATGGAGAGGCAAGGGCTAAGGCCAAAATAGCTGGGATCCAAGGCAACAGAACTTGTCAAATTGGTGAGGATTAAGGTTGAAGTAGTTTGGATTTAATAGAACCCTAGTAGTTAAGAGTGTTGGGCTTAAACTAAGGAGACCTGTCTAATCCTTCATAGGCCACAAATCTCCTAAGTGGCTGTGGGCCAGTTGCTGTCTCTCAGTCTAACCCTTCCTCACAGGATTGTTGTGGGTATTGTGCACATTACCCTGAGCTTTGCCAAACAAAAACTAAGTTTAACATGTAGTTTCCCCCTGAGATCATGGAACAAATGTTTTGGATATAGCAGTACCACTTAGGTGCCAACTGTGAATAATCTCCACCAGAAATACCATGAGAATACAGTATTGTGGGGAACGGGCCTGGAGGCACCGGAACCAAGTAATGAATTCATCCGGAAACAGCATTTGTCAGTCACAAAATAGCCCTGGTCATTGGCTAGAGCTTAGGCAGCTTATGGCAAGTCTATAAGAAGCACTGTACCAATTCCTTCCCCTTAGGCAAAAAATGCCTCTTGCCCCTGATGGATGATTATACACTGTGCTGTCTGTTTAAAAGGAAGCATTGTTCCGCTTGGAGAAACCCAAATAGTTTTAATGAGCATACACATGAAAAAGGTACTGTGTTTCGTAGCATAGTTCTAACTGAAACCCCTTGAGCCCTTTCCTCAGACAAACATGCCTCTGTTGTTTAAGTATTGGCATGCTGGAGTCCAACAAATTTTCATTTTTGTCGCCTGGAGTTACACATGTCCCATTCCAAATGCTTCCTTGGAATGCATCCCAAACTGATTTCTCTACTACTGTTTATTTTCTTTCTCCGCTACTTTGCAAGCCCACCCACTCCCCTTCCCTCTCCCAGAGATCTTTGCACTTGGAATTTCACATTGGTGATTTTCAGGTCCGATTAAGGCCCAAGAGACAGCCTTCCTGTTTGCCCCACCACCAATCGCTGCTGCTGGGAGGCATAAATTTTGGGAAAGGGAAAAGACTGGCAGCAGCTAGGAATGGGCTGAACTTATTTACAAGTCTAGTCATGTTTCTAAAGGATTTTGACTGAAATCAGAAAAAGCTTATTATTTCTGAAATGCGTTTTGTTATTCCAAAACTTGGCAACAACACTATTATAAATGCAGACTTGGAAAGACTCTGTGAGGCAAAATTTGCCCACTCCAGAAACAGATTCAAATAGTGCCCATGAAAGTCCAGTTTGGCAGCTGAGTATCAAATATGTACTACAGTAGATACCAGAGTACTATATGTACTTTAGTACCGCACAAATTCTTGTGTATCCACTCTTATGCCACCAAAACAACACTACTGGCTCAAAAGAGTGAAGTGGCTGGAACCCCCCCCCCCCCTTCTCTCACGCACATACACACAAACAAACAAACAAAAAACAAAGAAGGGAATAAAAATTAAACATAAAAGCAACCCAGTGATTCAACATAATTACACTGAGGAATAATGAATGGGTGAGCCCGTCAGTTTTGGTTTCTCTCATTTTCTCAGCTCTGCTCTCCACATTTTCACATCAGTTTGTCCTTTCTAAAAAAAAATATTTAAAATCCTCAAAATTCATTAGCATTGCAGTGTGAATTTCTCATAATACACCCATTATTATTGCAGTTTCCCTTAATATAACATTTCGCATTATTATGCTCACTAATGTGTACATTTTAATGCACACTTGAACCTAGTACATGCATGTTTGTACACACTACTTGGCCGGAGAACTGCATTATAAAATTCAGAGAAGTGTGAATTTTGAATAATCACTATGTTTTGGTTTGCATATTCCTTTGAAAGTGAGGATTTGGTAGGTGAACCTTTAGTTGTGAAACAAATCAGATTTCTTCTCTATCCCTTCCATGATCAGGACTGATAATGATTATTGTGGGGAAATGTTGTTGTAGTGAGGAAGCAAAAACCCAGGGGGGCGGATGGAGAATAGTGGCTGAACTCTGCAAGGCCCCATTTGTCTATAATATCAGTTTAGTTGGATGCTGGTCTATTAAGTGAAATAACATAATACCTTTCAGTTCAAAATTCAGCAACAAACAGGTTCATTTCTGTGGGTTGCTTCAAAATGTCAGATATATATAAATATAAAACCTGAAGAAAAACATTTTTTCCCCAAAAATCTTAAAGTTCACTTGCTTCCCTCCTCACAGAATTATTAAAAGGTTAAAATGCCCAACTGATGTGTGAAACCTTTCCTGACTCAGAATGACATTTAAATGAATTGTCCTTACTGCTTTTATCCGAAACACAACAATGTGGTTTGGCAGGTCCTTTACAAATGTTGGCTCATCTGATTTACAATATACTATCTCATTCTGATTATTTGGATAGGGGCATTTTAAATCGTTTACATGCACGACACGAGTAATATAACAGCAACACCTATCTAGAGACACCTTTTAAGTCACAGTAATGGTGCGATATGGTAGTTTTACAAAGCATTATTTGACGGCTCACTTTAAATTCAAAGCCATTCTAAGTCTAGAATTGTATGCTGAATCAAACCCGATGTCCTTCGAATGTTCCCTCAGTTGGAAAACTGCAATGTATTGTGAACATCTAAGAAGCTCATGAGCATGAAAATAGATATTAGATAGGGATGAGAAGATGAGAAACAAGGAAATTCTAATGCCTGAGGCTGACTCCTTTCTGGGAAACTTACAGCCTGCTAAAATGTTCGACTGTAGTTTGGAAAACACTCATTCATATGAAAAGGTATCATCTCTATGGCATAGCTAAAAGAACAGGGGAACAAGCTGTACCACAAAAGTCTGTTTGTATCTATGGAGAGAAAGAAATTGCATGCCCTTGCCATGAAGTAGAATTGTATAAATTCCATATTTGAAAAGAGCAAGAGCAAGATAGTAGAACACCCTCATGGGTCCTGACACAATGGAGTAGGAAATTTGTGGTGCCTGGAACCTGGCTAGTTTTACCAAGGCCTGATAGTTATTGGTTTGTGCTAACATGGAAGTAGGCTTTTTAACTGGTAGCACCAGTGTCATGGTATGCCCTCCCTGAAATATGAGATGCCTCATCTGTATTGGCATTCCACCGGCTCTTGAAGACACACTTGTAGAGGCAAGCATTCTCCTGAACTTGAACTTTTTGATCTGTTTTCATTGTTTGTTTTAACCGTTTAAAATTGTTGTGCTTTTTAACAGGCCTATTTTATAGTATATTTTAGATATTGGTGTTTTTATTATTTAATATAGTATATTTTAGATATTGGTGTTTTTATTATGTATGAATTTTATAAATGATTTTATGCTTGTAAACCACTTAGAAGACATTATGACATTTAAGTGGTATATAAATCAAATGATGGTGATAGTGATACAATCTAGTCTGCCCAGACGTGTGCATGTTATTCAAATGCCTATTTAAATGTCTGCAGTTTTTTTCAATCACAATTTGGAGAAAACAAAATATGAAACAGGAAGCTTGTGAATATTCCTGCCCCTCATCTTTTTCTTTAAAAGGTAGATCCAATTTGAACTGGGGCTTTGGTAGTGGAGAAAGCAGGGGGTCTATCCTCCCTTTGCGCTGCAGCTCTGATTTTGATTTGCTGTTACTGTAGCTATGTAGGGGAAAACAAAAAATCTCTGACAAGAGAATAGAGGAATAAGAACTATTTGTAGGGCAGTGTGGTGATCACGCAGGGTCCCCGGACGTTTCAACGGTCTTTTGAGACCTGTGCCACCACTGTGCTCGCTTCCCGGCTGCCACCAACCAGTTACTCTCTGGTAAAACACTGAGTCCAGTCAGTTGTTAAAAGTGAACAAAAAAAACCAAGTTTATTTTACAAACATTAACAAGTTTATGGTTTCTCAGATAATATTCTTGTCAGTATCTTAACTTTAGTTTCTTTACTGGCCTATGCCTTCCTAATACCTTCTGACTGATTATCTCAACTATTTGACTGACTCCTCTTAACAAATTGTCTCACTCTCTCACACCAGACTAGCCCAACCCACAGACTTATCTTCTCTGTCTCTTCTAACTCCAGACTGTCTTCTCAACCATCCTAACTCTAACTCCTAACTCCTCCAAAAAACCCTCTGTGCTTAAACCTTATACACAGTTAACTCTGCCCCCTGGGTTCCCATTGGTTAGTCATTTTACAATTAGTTAACCCTTTCCTTATGAACCCAGTATGATGTCACACACCTAGGAGGGCAAACGCCACAGGCAGTAAAAATGAAGAAATCCAATAGGTGATCCTTGGAGATACCATTGTTTTCTGGGGAATGAATGGATGCCAGCCTCAGAAGTTCAAAATGGCAACCGCTGCTATTCTCAGTAATGAATCTACAAAATAATAATAACAAATTTTATTTATATCTCGCCCTCCCCAGCCAAAGCCGGGCTCAGGGCGGCTAACAACAATAAAGTAAATATATCAAGGGTGGTTTAAAAAACAACAACCCTGTAACAATATAAGTCACTCTAAATGACATTTAGCTAACCATGCAGGTGTTGGCTTCAAGAATCTGCAAAAAACCATGCGGAAATAATCAGTGAAAATGGCAAGGATTTCTATCCATGCAAAATGCATATCACATTAATTTGGGTCTTGGCTGATTCTGAGACAGCTTCTATTTTTCAGTGAAACTATAATCAACATAATTAAAAGCTATGCATCAGACCGTGATCATCTTCAAAGCCAGCATGGACTACTGCAGCCACAGCAGAGCCATATCCTGTCTTTTGCTTAATCTAATCAGTGACTACTCTCAGAATATTGGCAGTTTGTTAGGATGGGTACCTAAGTCAATCTGTTGCTCACCTGAATAAATGTTCTCATATTGTTAGACTTTCAATATATGCCATTCGCTTTTCCTGTGGTTGCTTAAGACAGCACATTTCCTTGTAACGCTGTCTTGCTTTTCATGCTTTTTTCTCCACCATCACCCTCCACCCCAGTATTTTCACATTAGGTCAGTGTACTGAATGCTGATGAGATCATAGCTAGTCTGTCTCCAACCTTGACTTTATGTGCTGAATATCTGCCTTTTTTATTTTCTAGTTTCAGGGAAATTGCCTTGGGGCAAATCACGTATCTCAGTGTGCACAAAGAGTTCAATAGTTTAACTGGGAAGTCTGGTGTCCAAAATTCTCAACATTGGTGCTGGCATGTCTGTATTCAAAACAAAAGAAAATTAGGAGGGCTGGATTGGATGCTGTTTCTCCCTGATCTGGCCATTATGCACAGAAGGGAATGAGATTGTTGCTGACCTCTCTATTCATACCAAATACTCGCACCACTTCCAGTATTCTCAGGCAACCACTTCAAATGCAATCTGCCTATGCATGTGAAATCCAGCACATCTTAGCTCAGAACACTCAGGGTTCTTCAAGGTGGGACCTTAATATGCCAACCGGTTGTTGGGAACAGTTAGATAGATAGATATGATTTCACTGGAAAGGTTTGATGTGGATTAAATGAGGTTGGGTGAGAAATACAGGTTGGCATTTTGAAGTCAACAATGCTATATGGATACGGCAAGAAGCACAACTCCATAAGGAGCATCAATCTCACAATAAATACCAGTCCAGAAGCATTTGCAAGATTATCAGATCAATTACCTGATTTTCTCATTATATTTATAAGGTGAGTTGCAATTGAACTACATTATCTTTTAGACTGAGGTGGCTAACCCCTGGTCCAAGAGCCTCAGTGAGTCCATCAAAACCCCACAGTAGCAAAAGAAAAAGAAAAAGCCGGGGTGGGGGAGAGTTATAGAAGACACAGCACCTTTCCACCCAACCCAGCACCATGATGAAGAAGCAAATTGTCTCTTCACGGGTCATCAGACTGATCTACATGGATCAGCTGAGAAGGAAGGTTTGTGTCCTGTGTGTGGTGTGTGCATGAGACTGTGAGGTAGCCATGTCCACCACCGGCATGAAGTAATTAATGAATGCAACTACGGATGTGGAAGCAATTTGATTTAGTCCGCCATTATAAGCAAACCTACCTAACTCACACTTTCCAAAACAATATGTGAACTGAAATGTGTGTGTGGTAAAGAGTGCATAAAGTGCATATATTTGTGAAAACAACATGCAAACCTGCATGACGCAAGGGGAAAATGCTTTGCAAAAGAAAAAAGGTGTGCATTAGACAAAATTGCATAGAAGCACTGCATAATAGGAGCAAACCACATTGAAATGCTGGTGAATTTTCATGAGGCCTTTAAAAATTAGACTCAAATCTAATGTGGGAATGTGGAGAAATTGACACATCGGCTGATCACTAAATGCAGTCCTCTGGTCCCAAAAAAGGCACCCCTGGTTTAGAGATATACATTTATTTTGTATTAATTGTGTCGTACAGGTTGTCAGCCTGTACTTTGGGCTTCTATTCAGAGGGGAAAGTAGGGTACAAATCTTAAATGAAAAGAAAGGAAATGACCACACAAATGATGGGCCTGTGCAGCCAGGCTGCATCCATTCAATGCCCTATTCTAGGACAAGGGATTATTGGTTGGTTTTTCTTCTTATTTTTATGATATATTTTGTGTTCTTTACGTTGTAATTTTACATTGTGAACTGCCCTGAGATCTACGAATATAGCGCAGTACACAAATGTAGTAAATAATAGAAATAATAAAATTCAAGGAAGAATCAGTGAACTGGATGCAGTCTTTACCATAGTTAAATAATACAGTACCCACTGAAATGAATAGGGTTTAGGTTAGTCCCATTTGTTGCAGTGGGTCTGCTCTAGGTATTGCTAAGTCTCCCTTCCATCTGTATTTAAGATTTTCCTGATTTAGTGTATTTGACCAAAACAGCTATTCAGCCTGTATGCTGCTGTCATGAAGCCAGTCTGCCACACACTTAAGGTCCTGTAGATTTGTTTTCTACCACCTTGAAAGTCAAAAAGGCATTCTGTCACTGGTTTCAATGACAAGATCAGCTCCTTACGCTGATCAGAGAGAATCCAAGGAATCCCCCTCCTGACCCTCAGCAATCCTCCTCCTCTTTGCATTCATGAGTTAAGCTCATTCTTTCCATGCCAGACATATCTGCAAATCAAGCAAAGCTGATAAACATTGCCTCCGGATTTTCCCCCCCTTTGGCACAAAATAAAAACTACACTTGCTGAATGTGAGTTGGAAAGATAACTAACAGGAAAATAAAGCCTGATTGCTAAGGCACCTTAGATCTGGCAGGATGTGCATAAGATTAAAAGAGAAATTAGCTGACAAGTATCTGCTCCACTCCATGCACAATCAAACATCAAACAGATCTGAAAAGTTATTAGAGCTATGCTTTGTGGAAAGAGTGTATAATATGCCACTTTAAAACATGATTTCATTACTCAGTAGCTCATTTTGTGGCCTTGTGTCATTCTCTCAGAATCCATATGCCAAACATCAGGAAGAACAGGAAAGAGGGCTGATTGGGGACATTAGTGTTTGGGTTGTCTTTAAGAAGTTGCCCAAAATGGTTCCTGCAACTCCGCAACTGCTCCCTGCAGTGGGAGGCACTTTGGCCCACTGTTCCATTCCATTCTCCCTCCCACCTGATTTTCCAGGTTCCCCCAACAGTCAGGATGCCATGACACCTGATTTGCAGTTATCCCTTCTCATTGGCTGTTTTGAGGCTCTTCATCCAAGCAGAGTCCCCTCCCCCAGCCAAGTTAGTTTCGTACATCTGCAAACCTTTTGCATTCCCCATACCTACTGATGCCTTCCTCTTGTGTCTGGATGATGGGGCAATTACACTGTATTCTTCAGAGCCCATGTCTTCTTCATACAGTGATCAGGGTGGCCAGAAGTTACTTATCCCGCACAACACAAACCCTTTTCTGAGTGGTCAGGCTCTATGATAAAGTTGAGCCAGCTTGCTGTAAGGGCTTTACAGTTATTATGCAAAACACTAAATCTGCTAACTTATATTTGGAGTATAAAGCTGAAGGAGAAAGATATAACATCAAATTGGGGGCAATTGCTTTATTAAAATTTGGCAGAGACCTAGCGTGGCAAGGTGGGAGGCGCAGATGCAATTGCCTCATGGGGCACTGTTTGGCCATCCCTGATTGCCATCATACTGCACATTTTATAAAAAGTTCCCCATGTCTTTGTGGTATGCCACAAAGAAAGCAATCTAGGCATACAATCGTTTTGATCCAAGTATAACACATGGCAAAACAAAACATTCCAGAATATGGATAATTGCATAGTTTGACCATATCAACTATCCATTTTAAAGCTGTTAATAAGCCCTAATGAACAAAAATCTTAATGACCTTACATTTCATCAAAAGACTTGGAAACATCTAAAAGGTCAAGTAGAAACATTTCCTCTTCGTTTTATTAGATTAAGGGCAAGCAAAGGAAATAGTAATCAAATTACAAGATGATTACAAAAACTGTAACTAGAGAAATCATGAATACCAAGTGGCATTTGTTACAAGGAGCCTTGATGTAGTCTCTTTATGAAGACAAATAAACATAAAACAAGATTAGGTGACTAGTAACCCAGGGAAGTAATTTGCATCTGCTGAAATTGCTCTTTCACTTTACTATATATTTAGCTGTACTGTTCATTTATAAACTGATGAAATGTTATCCAAATAAAAGAATGTTGCTTCCACCAAAGCAGTGTTCTGGATAAATACCCAAGGATACTATAGCCCAGAATCATATCATGTGTCCTGTTTGCTACATTATGTAGACAAAATTACAGGTCTTGGAATTTCAGCTGGTTAAAAGATGTCTTAAGAATTTTCCCATGCCTTCTTGCAACTTAGGGAGTAGTTCTTGGAGCTATTATATCAAGCCATCAGGCTAGTCACTCATCACTGGAGCACCATTGTCCTCTGCATCCCCCACATCGACTCCCTTCCACTCCCGTTATCTGCATACATTGTGTCTGAGAAAAATCTATCAAACTGGATGAACTGTCTTCCCTGCTATTTATGTATCCAGAGGAAATTAAAAAGCGTTGCTCGCTGCAATATATTCAAGATGGTCTGTATTCAAATAGGAAGGTTAAATACCATAAACTTTTGTAGCAATGACTAAAGCCCCTAATTTCAGTCACATAGGTCATATGACCATTATAATTCTGTGCCAGATTGCGGGCAACCAAAATGAGAATACCCCAGATTCAGGAGGAGCTTGTGTGGAGAGGGCAGTTTCCATGAGTGTGTGCTTATCCAGGCAAGGCTAGTGAAATTCAGTGATGCAGCTTGGTAATTTTAGACCAGGAGTGGAGAACCTCAGGGTCAGGGCCTGAATGCAGCCCTCCTGACCTTTCTGTGTAGCTCTTGAAACTCTTCCCAGGCCACAGATGGCTTTAGCCTGGCTTCAATAAGAACACAAGAACATAATAAGAGCCTGTTGGGTCAAGCCAATGACTCGTCTAGTCCAGCATCCTGTTCTCACAGTGGCTGACCAGATGCCTGTGGGAAGCCTGAAAGCTGGACCTGAGCACTCTGCCCACCTGTGATTCCAGAGGCATACACAGTGAAGGCAGAACATAGCCATTGTGGGGCACTGCTCCATGGCCAGCCTCCCAGCATCAGTATTGGTGCCATTGATCGAGATGGAATGGAGATGGGTCAGTGGCAAGGTTGGGAATCTGCAAGTTCACTGACAGGAGTGCTGAATTGCATTCCTTGGTAGCAGCACAGTCCCAATCACACTACAACCCTGCCCCAGCTCTGCACCATCTTGGTAAGCAAGAGTGATGCTGCTTTCAGGAAGGTGGTGGTATTGCTCTGCCCCATCACGCCAGCTGCTGCTGCTGCTTCTGGGCAGATGACTTCTCTTGCACAGGTTATGCTATATAGAGCATGAGAAAACATATTTATTTATAGAACTGTACCTGAATTCAAGATGTCAAAAATGTAGGCTGAGCATGCAGAACAGGGTCAAGAGGTAGCAATATCTTAGTGCAGCAGTTCTGCAGAGGCAATAGTTTGAAAACATTTCCCAAAGATAACAAGTCTGGTTCTCTTGACAAAACACTTATAAACAGACAGGTTGTGTGATGGGCTGCCTAAAGTTTAGAAATGCATTCATTTCATTTATTAAGTGCTTCCCATGAAACATCCTGAAGCAATTAACGATAAAAACATTGACAATGAAACACATAAAAATTTCAAATCCAGTGCAGCTACAATCTGCATTTAAAATGTTTGTTGGAGAATGAGACATTTTCAAATATACTAAGGCTGCAGTCTGACAACACTTTTTTCCCATTTCCCCAACATTTCCTTCTCTGAGAATGTCCACTTATTTGCTTTGCCGGTGAGCAGCAGTTGCAGCCCTACGCGATGCCTCCTCTACCAGCTCGGGTGCACCACACTATATTGCTGCCGTGGAGGCTCACAGATTCCCGCCAAACCCGGTTTCAAATTGGGCCAATCCTTGGTGACCTTGGGAGGGTGTGGTTTGGCAAACGGACCTGAGTTAGGCAGGCTTCACTCAGGTCCGTCCGCCAACTATATATCCCAGCCGACGCTGCGCTCTTCATCCAGTCCACTGGGAGCGTCACCCACCCTTTCCCTCTCTACGTTAATTTCTTGCTGCTTTAACCATTTTCCTTTTCATATAGGAGGACTTTGCTTTGGTCTTATGATGGCTGCCAAATTTGGGGCTGGGAAGGTGTTATGGACTAAGCTTGGATCCTAGAACAATAGGCAACTAGTATCCTAGAATGCAACAACTGATTGGCTTGCAGGAAAAGACCAATCAGGCTATGGGAGGGAAGCAGAATCAGCCAATCAGACGGGACTCATTGTGTAAATAATGTATATAAAGGCCTGAGGTTTGGGGGGGGGGGGCAATTCAATCACTGTTTTACAAGTTGCAATAAAGAACATGAAATCACTACAGGGCTCCGAGTATATTTCAAAAGGAATTTTTGCCTTCCCCTTAACACTAGTCACAACTTGGCGGTTTAGACTTTGGTCAGAATCCTTTAGTCTTTCATCCAAAGAGTGTGGTGAAGTGGTGACACACCTACCCCTCTGTTCTCTGCGGCAGCAATAACAGGGTATCCCATTAGAGGAGTCTGGAGGGAAGTCTCTGTCGAAGGAGCCAGTTGCGTAGGCCATAGTGGGCCATAGAACTTCCCTCCACATTTCATTCATTCATTTGTTTACGGCTATTAGCCCATAAAATATGTAACCCTCCACATTTCAGCAGTGGCGAGCTTCATGCTCCAGCACCGGGGGGCAGAGAGCAGGCAGTAGCGATTGGTATGAATACTCCTATAAAGTTTTCATACCAATCAACCACTGTTTTGTGACTGTAAGACCATTGTCCTTGGGGCAAGGCAAGGTTGCAAGCAAATGTTCATTGGCAAATAATATTATAATGTGTGTGCACGATATAGACTCCAAGTTGTTGACATACCATTCCTGTCTCATTAAGACAATGTAGTTAAAAGCACACTGGTTTTATGGCTTTAAAAAGGAAGGGGGGATGTCCTTAGCAAAACAGTCTAAGAACACTGTCTCCAATCAGGAATGTGATTAATTAAGAATACCAGCTTTGTTTATCAGGAGAATCTCTTATCATATCTTAATTCTAATAGAGTTCAGGCTGCAAAATGGATCTAAGAAATTAATTATCCTTTATGCATCAGGAGGCAATGAAGAGCTAATAAGAATCTCTCTACTGTTCAACTTGTTAAATCCAAGTTGTTCGTCCATATCATTTCAATTTGAACAGCTCTTCAAAGGTTATCTCTGGGTCTTTCCCCTTGTGTTTATCCATAACTTTCCAATATATCTTCAAAGGCTGAAGTACCACAAAGCCGCCAGATTTGGTTTTTATATATTTATTTTGTTCTGCTATTATAAACAGCTGGTCAATAAATAATTCAATTGGAACTATAAAACAAATTCTCAAATGTTTTTAAAAAAATCAAAAATCCACCCAAACTTCTTTTCTTGCTTCTTTCTTTGATGGAGAATCCAACTGCCAAACCAAATTTTTAATTAAACGATGTTCTATTTCTAGAAGTGGTCATTGTAGATTTTATCTGCTGTGATATTACTTCTATTAGTTTTAATTATTTTTAGTCATCTCAGAGTCTTCATAGCAGGGGTGAAACCTGTGACCGTCTGGATGTTATGGACTGAAACTCGGAGCAACTCTGATGACTGTCTGGCCTATCTAGGACTGATGGAGATGGAATTCAACAGCTCCTGGAGGGCCACTAGTTCCCTATGCCTGCTTTATGGAAAGGCTCATCAAACAACCAGAATCCTTTGTGGAAAGTTCAAAGCAAGATAATATTTCAGAAACTGAATGCTAGTATCTGGTCAGCTCTGGTATTCACAGAATGGGAAATCTCTCTTAAGGGAAATCACAAAAAAAACAGAAACAAAGGATGCCTAGGCCTACTTTCACAAATATTTATGTCAAAAAACATTTTGATCAACAAACAGCAATCTCTTCTCCAATTGTTGAATGTCTAGGTTTTCATTACCTTCAATGCTTTTTTAATCTGAGCTAAGGCTATTATCTTCCCAATACACGTAATAAGCTAAATCTAAAGCTAAAGAGATTGAGTGTTAGCTTTGTTGACAATCCCTTAATCATTTTTTCCATGAGTTGGAATGAAGATGAATGTGCATGTCTATGCTGTGGAGTGAGGGGGAGGGAGGTTAGTATTTATTGCCTTGTCTCAACACATATATTATAAGTTTTTCTGAACCTTTATCCCTTCTCCCCTTCATAACTTCCATTTATGAGGTTATTCACCTTAGTATTCACAACAGTGCAAAGAAGGTGGCTTATCCATCTTTTCCCTTTCTAATTAATCCCACTGTTCACTCTACACAACTAAGTTTTTCCTACAACAAGCTGTGTGCTGAAATGCAACATGACCCTGTCACAGGTATGCATTATTAAGAAAGCTTTGTTATTGTGTGAAAGCAACCAGCACCAATGGAGGTGAGCTTACTAACTACCTTGGAAGTGAGTGAGTGAGTGAGTGAGTGAGTGTGTGAGTGAGTGAGTGAGTAAGTAAATAAGTAAGTAAGTAAACAGCTAGTTGATAAGTGCTAGGAAATGGAAGAAGTGGTGGTTAAATCGATATTAATAAGTTATGTCATGATTGTTTGATTTGAAAATACAGTGGTGCCCCGCAAGACGAATGCCTCGCAAGACAAAAAACCCGCTAGACGAAAGGGTTTTCCATTTTTCAATGAGCTTCGCAAGACGATTTTCCCTATGGGCTTGCTTCGCAAGACGGAAACGTCTTGCAAGTCTTGTGATTTTTTTCGCTCCCCCCCTTTTTCTAAGCCGCTAAGCCGCTAATAGCCTTTTAGCCGCTAAGCCGCTAAGCCTTTAATAGCCGCTAAGCCGCTAAACCGCTAATAGCGCTAATCCACTAAGCCGCTAATAGGGTTGCTTCGCAAGACGAAAAAACCGCTAGACGAAGAGACTCGCGGAACGGATTATTTTCGCCTTGCGAGGCACCACTGTAATAAGAGGGAGAGACCAAGCACCAATCCTGTCTACTCATCAACCACCACCCACCCCACTTGTCAAAGTCACCCACCCCTATTTACACTTCACCACGGCCACCTCCCATTCCTCCTCTTACTCCTCACCAAAGTGACCCCTTCATCTTACTCCCCACCCCAGCTTTCCGCTCCCCACCTGCCTGCCTGCCTCCATCTCTGTTGCCCAGGGCAACCCAAAGTGACTCACAACCAAACAGACAATAAACACCACATTAAAAGGAAAAGGAAAGAGAAATACATCAAAAACATCCCACCCATTTCTAAAAGGCTGATGGATGGCTGAAAGCCGAAAGCCCGGTTACAGAGGAAATATTTTGCCTGCTGCACCTAAAGATGGCGCCTGGTGAGGCTGCCTGGGAAGAGCATTCCACAAACAGTGAACTGCTGCAGAAAAATACATTTCTTGTGATGCCACCCTCTGGACCTCTCGTGGAGGAGGCACACAAAGTTAGGTTTCAGATGATGACTGCAGGGTCTGGGTTGGTTCCTACTGGGAGATGCAGTCCTCCAGGTATTGTGGTCCTGAGCCATTGAAGGTTGTGCTTACGAGGTCACCTTGAGAGTGCAAAACTATAGAAACAGAGGTGTACGTAGCTTTGACTCAAAACATTTTGGCATGAAGCAGCAACTGGGTTACATAAAGTGATGGGGAAATGTATTCTGTTAATTGAGCCTGTGGAACTGGTGTTTCCCCAAACCTGCTGGAGATTTGTGGGATCGTACAACCAGCCATGGTCTGAGTAAAGGGGACTGTACCTTGAAGGACTGTTTGGCTGCACTTGATCTAGATGCAAGTTCATACCGAGTTTTCCCCTTCCCGTCTTTTCTGAGCAGCATTTAAAATGAAGCAATAATGGGCATTATAGTAGCCATTTATCTGTCAAATAAAGAGCAAGTATAGTAGTTATGATCCTCAGGCAAGGCTGATGGTGCAATTCATTCTTATCTGACTTCTAAAGAATTGCCATCAAAATCTTTACTGGTATTATAAAACTGAATTTTTGAAAAGAAGTTAGGATTTCTTTTAAAGATCTCAAAAGACAAAGCTGCCATTTCTCAAGTGCAAGCCTGTTTTTTCTTTTTCTTTTAGAGTTGCCTAAAGAAACCAACTTGTTATTGACCCAAAGCATGGACTGCTAGAAGCCATAAGCAAAGGGCTAACCATTTGTCCACATAGCTCCTGTCTCTAGATACAGACTAGCATGCATGAACTATTTATTGAAGGACTAGCGTAAATCCCAGTAGAGTTTTGGAGGAACCATATGTCTAGGGTAAGTGGTTTGCTGATTGCATCTGAACCACAGGAAGCACATCTAACCAGTAAGGCATGTGTTCCTATAAAGTATTCAAGAGATTAGCACTTCAGGCTAGGAGTACATGACAAAACGCCTACTCGGAACAATGTGAGAAGAACTGTGCACACATTAGAAAATGGTGTGGTAGCAGCTTCCCTGAGGCAGCTTTCCACACTGCTCTGGTAAGATAGTAATGGAGAAACCACATGGGATGGATAGAATCACATTGTAAGAGTTAACTAAAACTTAGCTATCATAGCCATTATTGGACAGATTCAATCCAATCATCAAAGAAAAATGGTTCTGTTTGTGTCTGGAGCTCTTCAACATCCAAGAAGTAATGTATAAAATAATACATATTACGTCATATTTACATTAATTCTATATTGTATGTATGATTGCAGAGTTGCATACAAGGGCACAGCTGAAAGTGCTGAAAGGTGTGCACAACTTTAACAAAAATACATTAATGATGAGAATATATTTACAATAAAGTGGAAAAATATAATTACAATTGTGAAGTGTACTTTTCAGCAAGGCTGGCAGCACTGTCCTAAATATTTCTGCTAATGCATTCTTGGGGTTGGTTTAATGTAATTTGCTGGTACAGGTTTTTGTGCCCTCCTAATACGTACCCTACCTGCTGGTGGTTGGGCAGGGCAGGCAGGGCAGAGAGAGAGAGAAAGAACTAATACATTCTCTTGTAGTATTTGTCACCTGCCTGTGAATCAGCAAAGAAATATTCATGGTGTAAAATAGTCAGGATTGTTTCTCTTCCTCATTCCATCCCCTCCAAGGCATCACCTGAATTCTGAAGAGGGAACACTAAACAAATTTAGAACCTTAAATTAAAGCCATGCTCAGTAAACTCTAGGAGCAGCCAGACATTAATTTTGTCTTGGAGGAGGGAGGGAAACAGTTCTCACTTGAAATACAAGACATTTCATTATTAGAAGCTGTCTGCAACCCTTGTGCCACTTGGCTTAACTATCATTTAATTAATTTAACATTACGAGGAAAAACCCAACCTAGAGGACAGTCAAAGAACATGAAGTTGTAGTGGAAATAAATAGAAGTATGTTTTATTTACTTCCATCCCTCCCTACCCACTGACCCACCCACCCAAGAAATTTGTCAAATACAGTGGTACCTCGGGTTAAGTACTTAATTCGTTCCGGAGGTCCGTACTTAACCTGAAACTGTTCTTAAGCTGAAGCACCACTTTAGCTAATGGGGCCTCCTGCTGTTGCCACGCCGCCGGAGCCCGATTTCTGTTCTCATCCTGAAGCAAAGTTCTTAACCTGAAGCACTATTTCTGGCTTAGTGGAGTCTGTAACCTGAAGTGTATGTAACCTGAGGTACCACTGTACAGCTTATTTTAGTCAATACATCTGCACTAATTAAGAGCATCTGGAAGCAAGAGGAAAGGCCTCTCCTGCTGTAGTTCCACTTGGTAGATGTGTCTCTGCTTCCAGGGCACAGAAGGAGTGAAGGAAAGATTATTTTAAATTATTTCATTGATTTCAAAGATTGGTATGAGGTACCTCAAAGCAATCTAGAGCCTGTACATAACCAGAATGTAATTCAAAACAGGACAATTCTTCAGAATATGGGATATGTCCATTTGTAATCACAACTTTATGAAGAACAACTTTTCTTCTGTCCTACATGTGTAAATGAAACATAAAATGGACTCTACTTATCATCTAGGTTTGTAGCTCCATAAAAAGACATATCTTCCAACTGTTGAAAACCACTATCTTGAAGCTACAACAATAGGAATTTGAATTTGAACTATGTCAGCAGTGTTGTGCCCCATTTTAGAAGCTATCTTGAGCCTCAAACTTTATTTAACAGTAGCTGGGATTATTTTTGTTTCTGCATGAAAACTGATGGGTGCACACAAGCAAGATGTATTTGCATGATCAGCCATTATGTCAGAGAGCATGGTTTACTGCTGCACCTGAAGTAAACAACAAAGGTGATAAAATATCCCTGCCTTTATAAAGACCTGAGGAATGAGATTATCACCCCTCTTTTATTGTCCATTCCGGGTCGCCCACAGTGTCTTTCCTCCTGGCAGATCAAGAGGAACAGATGACAGCAAAAGTTGCAAGGTTTCAAGCTGGGGCAACCAGAATAAGGTCCACTATTTGGCTGCTGATTCAGGACCTAAACAGTGTTTTATAATTGACTTTTTATTTTGTTTTGTGTATATCACAATGTTCTTTTGTTGCTATGGCTGACGGCAGACGCAAATAAAGTTTCGTTTCATTCATTCATTAATTCATTCATATCCCTGCCATGTGTTCCTCTACAAAAGTAGAATATATCTGAATCTGCCCCATCTAGGCTACACACACTCACCTGGGAGCAGATTCTGGTGAAGTCAGTGGATCTTACTTATGAGTAGACAGGTACTAGATTGCACTGTTAATGAGATTAATGAAATTGGATTAGCAACTAAAATCTTGATCCATTTCATGCCATACCTTTTTTACTTAAAACCTGACAGATGATCACACTCTAAATTTCTGAAAGCTTTTTCCACATAAAGGAATAATAGCTCAAATGCCTTTTTAAAAAACTTTCTTTTTATGTGAATTATGACCAAGAGGTTTTGTATGTACAGTGATAATTTATGATATAAATTTATGAATAAAGCTTGCCTGATCTTCTGGAAATATATTCATCATTAATTACATTCAGCTATGCCCTGTTTCAGAATATCAATTATCTTTGCATCTTCCCAAGTTGTTTTTTTTTGGGGGGGATATGCTTTTGCATTGTTTATTCAGTGCAGTTAAGCAGAGATGTGATAATACATTTAGGAATACTTTTTAAAAATTGAGCAGAACACCCACAGGCTTACTTTCCCCCCGAATGCTACGATAATTTAGCAATTCTTCTGTTGTGATTGGATCTGGCAAATTTTCAGTGTCCTCTGTAATTAGAGGTGGGCATTCAAATTAATTTTCTCTCAGAAATATTTGTTTCCTTCTTTGTGTAGGTTCTCCAAAGTATAGTTATACATACTTAGAGGCCGTAACACAGTATCTTATTTCCCTCCTTCAGCCCAATTATTGTGTGTGTGTTTTAGCAATGATACTAAAAGCCTACCTAGTTTATTGTCTCTCTCAAACGTTCATTGTTTTAAGACAAATGTAGGTAATTTGGAGTCCCATCAGCCCCAACCAGCATAGTCAATGGTTAGGAATGATGGGCACTGTAGTCCAAAAACTTCTGAAGAGTATCCCACTGGATACTCCTGTTTCAAAAAATGTAAACTCTCCCCATCTGTTTCCATCTGAGTACAATTAATTAAGTCCAATTATTTCCTTACAGCCTTAAATGTTTTATATATATTTTCACTGAGCATGCTTCTTCATGCTCTAGCTCCAGCTGGTAAATTTGTGTAGGGAGATCATTTATATTCCACCAGCAGCAGCAGCCATTCAGGCTCTTTTTTAAATTTTGGTATAACATGATTCTATTTGAAACGTAATGTCTCCTTTATGAGGCCTCCCATATCATAACATTGTCTGTGTTGGGGGAATAATTAATTTGAAGTGTTTTAATATGTAATATGTACACAACTTCTTAGTTTCATAAAAGTACATTGTCCCTAACCCTAGCAGGTTTCTCCCTGCCAAGTGGTCATTCCAGATTTTCTTCACCAAATGTGTTAAACATAGTGAGGTAAAAAAAAAGGTTTCTTCTTGGCTATAGTAAGGAGAGCATTTAACATGAGATCTGGTTGAGTTCTGGTTCATGGTGCTGCAGTAAAAAAAAAAAAAAATTAAGGCTGAGAAGGAGCAAAGCAGCTCTAAGCTCCTCTCCAAGAGGCATAATATGGGCGTTGTGTGGACCACCATGTATCAATAAAATGTTTCTGTTATAATTGTTTTCATAAAAAAACCCTGTACATAAATATCCATCTTGACGAGCACATCTTCAACTTTCTAACTTAGTTGATTCTTCACTGTTAAATGATCCATGCTATCCGGCAGTCAGAGGGCATGGCATAGTTGATGCAACATCTAAAAGATCAGTAAAAGCAGTACAGTGGCACCTCAGGTTACATATGCTTCAGGTTACATACGCTTCTGGTTACACACTCCGCTAACCCAGAAATAGTGCTTCAGGTTAAGAACTTTGCTTCAGGATGAGAACAGAAATCATGCTCCGGTGGCGCAGCGGCAGCAGGAGGCCCCATTAGCTAAAGTGGTGCTTCAGGTTAAGAACAGTTTCAGGTTAAGAACAGACCTCCGGAACGAATTAAGTACTTAACCCGAGGTACCACTGTATCAGCTATTCCATCAGTGGAAGAAAGCCATGTGCCACATTAGCCACTGCGACAGAGAAAATCTCTTTGTCCTTCATCTCTGTCTAGGATGAAAGGGATGGGGGGCATCTAATCATTCAGTGAAAGGTGGGCTGTTTAAGGGGGCAATTTAAATGAAGGAGAGGCTGAGATAATGCAGAAAGGAACTGAGCAGGAATGCAGTCTATTCTGTATTGTGGGTTTTTGAGGTGATATTTATTTAGACTTTTCACAGGCACCATAAGTGGTATAAATGGGCACAAGCACCCACAGGTGTCATGTTGGTGATTCCTGCCATAGTAGACGTGCACCCATAAGACATTTTTACACACGAAGCAATAAATTCCACTCCCTAACCCATGTAACTACAAAACCTACATTGGCTAGAATGCTGCTTCAAATTATGCATGCCTCCTTTCCATGTTTTAACCTCTGCTATCAATAATCACAATAGCACTGGAGAGGCTAAACAGTAATTTAAACTTCATGTCTGAAAACACCCATTCGTGCAGAATTTCCCTTCATGCTGCTTTAAAAACCCAAAATATGATGACTTAGAGCTCTGTGTGGGGAGTATAAACATATTCCAGTCTCCAAAAGAATATGTGAAAAATATGTTTTCCTATTGACCTCAAAAAATGAAACACCTTAAAAGCCCTGCTGTGATATTAAAACACACACACACTGAGGCAGCTAAAATGCCTTCTCAATAAGTGAAACAGGTTTCCAGTTCACCTGTATGCTGCCATTGGTATGTATTACACACTTCCACCAAATTTTAGTCTTGCAGGTAAATAGGTTGGGTAGCGCTGGAAGCAGAGCAATGCAGACAACTGCAGAAATTTTTAAATATAAATGCTTTCAGGTGATTTGAAGTCAGGTCACTAATTGCATTCATTCTGTAGACAATAGAAGTGTGGGGTGGAAGCTGAGAAGGCAATGAGAGGAATCAAAGTATATTTAACAGAGTGCCTGGAGAATTGACAGAGTAAAGGGAAGTCAGCATTTATGCTAGGTGTGTGCAATGACTACAACATTCCTCCAGTATCTGTAGCATTTGGGAGCAGTCCAATCTGTTTCAGATCTATATTGTGTTGCTACAGTTCAATTTGTTATTCAGGTCTGAATCTGATCTGTTAAATCCAGAGCTCCATTCTGCCCCATTAACTATACAGTGGTACCTCAGGTTACATATGCTTCAGGTTACATACGCTTCAGGTTAAAGACTCCACTAACCCAGAAATAGTGCTTCAGGCTAAGAACTTTGCTTCAGGATGAGAACAGAAATCGGGCTCCGGCAGCACGGCAGCAGCAGGAGGCCCCATTAGCTCAAGTGGTGCTTCAGGTTAAGAACAGTTTCAGGTTAAGTACGGACCTCCGGAACGAATTAAGTACTTAACCCAAGGTACCACTGTAATGAGCAAACTAAAAAAGTGGCTATACCTTTTTTTCCTTTCTGTCTAAGTAGTTGAAATTTTCAAAGGAGGCCTTCCAGTGTGGATTAAGCCCCTCAGTTTTTCTTGCAGAGACTTGCGGTGTGTGTTTGTGTGTGTGTGTGTGTGTGTGTGTGTGTGTGAAGGAAGTCTGAAACTTTTTTGCCAGAATTGGCTGCAAATTGCAGGCATGGGCACTTCTGAGGGGACGAGGCCTGGCATGTTTCAGAAAGATGGGTGCAGAGGTTCTTCCAGAAGGACAGTCTTTACTGCTTAGGAAGGTTTGCCATATTTAAAAAAGTAAAAACCAGGACACCCCAAAAGTTGTTTAGCTTTTTAAAGGAAAATGCAAAAAAGAAAGAAAGAAAGAAAGAAAGAAAGAAAGAAAGAAAGAAAGAAAGAAAGAGTGAAAAGGAGACAAAGAGGACCCGGAGTTAAATATGCTCCTTTACATCTATAGTCACCCCATAGTCTAATTCTATTCATTACACTCTACTGTCATGGCCTGAACTTGGAGAATGATGATCCACATAGAATCATGGAATTGTAGAGCTGGAAGAGACCCTGAGGATAGTCCAGTCCAACCCCCTGCAATGCAGGAATATTCAGCCGCCCCATAAGGGGGTTGAACCTGCCACCTTGGTGTTATCAGCACCGTGCTCTCACCAGCTGAGCTATCCAGAAGCTGATAAGTGTGAAGAACAACTCTATTTAATTCAACATCCCTCGCCCAAATCACTTTGACTGGAGTGGCCTCAGAAAATGTGAGTAAAAGCCCGACTTGTCTGTCAAAATGAAAGGGGCTCACACCTACGCTCTGATCTACTCTACCTCTCAGAAAATATAATGTGGGGAATGACGTGTGTTTATCTTTTTTTGGGGGGGGACAAGGTCAGAGTGCCTTGGAAGCATAGGGGGATACGTGATCCACCTAGGAATGCCTTGTTAATAGTATGATTTGAGGTAGGGATGTGAAATCATTACTTGAATCATTAATTTCACCTCTTTATTCAGAGTACAAACAGAGCTGATGCACACCCCTAATATGTACTTCATTCAACCTTGCTCTTCACAGTAGAAAACCTCTGACATGTATCCAGCACCTGCCACCACAGATTTAAGTGTGTCAGGGAGCCACATATGTATATGTGGTTGTGGTCAGTGTCTGCACTGCTTCAAGAACTGGCAAGTATTCACTGGTGTGATGTAAAATCCAGTGGCTTTTGTTGAAGGCATGTTTTGATCCTAATAGAAGTATGCTTCGCTCAATGAACAAAACTCTCCCCATCCTGATTCCAGCACAAAGTGTCCCATTAACTAAAAAGTACATTTTAAATGTAGAAAGGGACGTAAAAGACTTTAAATTTTGCTTCATTCAATGAAGGGAAAGGTTTCTTTTATCCCTTTGATGAATATGCCTTGCAGGGGATGGCTGCCAGCAGATATCTGAGAAATTCTAGCCTGTTTGTTGGTTTACTGTCAGGGATTTTATTTTATTTTTCATTTTCACTGTGCCCTTGTATCTCCAAATAATAACTATGCATCTTTGCTGTTGATGAAATGTACACCCTGTCTTCCCAGGAGATCACAGTTATATAACTGCATTTTGCTCTCAATGATGTTTTACTACAGGATGTGTGTAGATGTCAGGGCAAATTGTGATCCAACCCTGCAATGGAAAAAGCAAGCGTGAATTGACTAACAATGGACCAAGTAAAGCTGTAGGCACCCTTTACAGAATGGAAGATTCTCCTCATGAACAATCTTTTGCACGGTGCTTCTTCCACACTGGGAACAACCACACTTTGATCACAAAACAAGTTGTTCAGTTTGGCGTGTATTTTCCCCACCCAAAGCTCACACCATTTCCACAGATGTGGATAGGAATGGGGGAGAAAAACTCATTCAGTGTGCAGTTTACTTCAAACCTACAAAATTCATGCTTCATTAACCACCATGCAAACCAAACCAGAGCACTCATTTGAAATTGAAGTTCTTCTAATTTTGTGATCTAATTTTTAGGTTGTCAGTTAAAAAACACATACAAAAATGATTTCTACTGAGGAGAAATTGGATACAAACTAGGCAAAAATTGTGTGCATATTAAGAGGAACACACATGAAAATGCTACAAATTCTCATGTGAACTTTCCCCCCTAAATCAGACATGTATGCAGAAATTGGGCAAACTTAAGATGGGGGCGGGGGGAGGGAGAAACTGTGAAAAGCTATGACTGGCAAGATTCATTCATCACTAAGTGTAGATAGCCCATTTTGCAGTTGTTCTGTGAGATTTAAGTGAGTTATGGCCACTGCCAATCGCTCTTGGCATCTTCTTCACATGGTTCCTCTTGCTTCTCTAGAAAGCAACTCTAACCCATTTCCAAGTAGGAAATGGGTTATATTAGTTCCTTTTCTCTCTCCCCTCACCCCTCCCCTTAATTGTAGTGAACAGAAAATCATGATCAGGAGTTCAGCAAGTAGAGAGGGAAGTTTTTTATCCTTTCACCCCCAGGCCCATTGAAAATCACCACCTCAACATTTGGTATTGGAGAACTTGGCTACAGATTGTTATCTGAATCCCAGAAGTCTAGAAGAATTGCTATTTCAGTTACAGCTTACACCAGTAGAGCAATGATGGGTGCTACTAAATCATCCATACCTGGAAGCATTACTTTGCATATTGGGGACCCTTTCTGTACAATTATGCCATCACATTTTCAACTACATTAGAGTAGGAAATCATAAATGACATATATTGCAAAAGATGAGTGGCAGCCTGGATTTCAGCGCAGAAAACATTACCAAGCTATATAGAAGTTCAATCAATAGTCTGAAATTGATTAAGAAAAATATTTAGGACCTAACAATAGCAAGACAAAACAAAAAGTATGACCTAAAATATGACCAAAAATAAAAAGGACAAGTACAAATATTCCATATTTTTCCAAAAAATAATAATAATTATAAATGGAAAATGAAAGACGAAGAAGAAAATAGAAACTCAAAGCAGAATTAGCAAGAGGCGAAGGGAAAGTGATCTTCATGTGGAGAAGGTTGGGACAGCTCCAGACCTTGTGAGGAAGACCTATAAATGCTAATCCTTGAGATACTATACCCAAAGTATAACTGTGAACATCATGCGGTTGTAACCTGAGACAATAAATCAGACCTAACAGAGAGGGAATTGTTTTATAGACCAGCTGTCTCACCATGACTTCAAAAGATGAGAGTAATGAGCCAGCATATGAAATGCTTGTGAGAGCACCCATAAACTATGATGAGTGGTTTATGCCTTGATCCCTGAATTCTCTTCCCTAAAGGCCAGCTCACATGACCTTTCAGTCTATGGAGTGAATGCAAGTACTTGCAAATCAACTTGGAAGTGGAAGAGACATGGTAAAAGTGCAAAGGCATTATCTAGGAAGTCCTCAGTTCAAATTTTACCATAGCTATGAACTCCTTAGGTGACCTTAGGCAAGATTCTATCTCTAAACCTCAGGCCCAAACTTAAGAACAGGGATTTTAAGTTTGACTTACCTTAAAAGATTATTGTAAGGTAGGGTTGCCGTATTTCAAAAAGTAAAACGCTAGGACACCCCAAGCAGAGATTTTTCCTTATTTATTATATCTATATCATCTAGATCTACAGTATATATGGCTTCTTTTCTGAGCTGGCAGGAGTCAATCATGCAACTACAGCTATTAGGGCTAGGGGCTGAGCATAGTAAGAGTACCCAGTCTAGATCAACCATACTCCTAAGAGGCTTCAGGAGTCTTCCCTCAATATCTCAGTGTTGTAGTTGGGGCTCACCTTCTCATTGTCAGCTGTTCATTTACTGTCTATAAATGAAGGTCAAAAGACCACTGTGACCCTTGGCTGGCTGTTAGGTCCTCCTAGATTGCATTCAATGTAGTGCTACAGCTAAGCTGAAGATTTTCCTCCTGCTGTGCATCCCCTAAATCTGCATAGGGCAGTGGTGGCCAAACTTGGCCCTCCAGCTGTTTCTGGACTGCAACTCCCATCATCCCTAGCTAACAGGACCAGTGGTCAGGGACGGTGTGAACTGTAGTCCCAAAACAGCTGGAGGGCCAAGTTTGGCCATCACTGGCATTGGGGAAGGAGAGATGTCCAGTTGTATGTGCAACTGTTTTGTTGAATATCACCTCCTGGATTGTCTCTATTGAGGTCTAGCTCAGTGTCCCTCATTGGCCCTAGCTCTCTGTCTGGGTCTTCACATTGTCAGCTGCCATTGTTCCATTGTTGGAATCAAGGGTCATAGTTCATGTTGGGATAAATATAGAAGAAATCACAAATTGGAGTGGGCCATTTCCTTTCCTGTTGAAGAGCTATTTTCTTGAAATCTTGTGGAATTTATATAATTGACATTAATTTATTCATTGGATTTATGTTTTCTTCCTACCTAATTAATATATTCCATATGATGGTAGCAGAAACTCCAGTCACAGGATGAAGTGAATTATGTTTCCTTGACCAAATCATACTTTGTTTATACTTTCATGAGTGATGCTTACTTTAGCAATGCCCACATACCAGGGATTAAAGGAATTAAATGAGATTCTCTTCTGATTAGACATGTCTTGCAGAGTGGCCACTTACACATCATCAAAAAAGAGGAACATCAGAGGGCACAAAATTGCAGAACATTTGCATATACTATTTTTAATCTATAGAAATAATTATTCAAATCATTTTGCCTGGAAAACAAAGGAAGGGTCACTGGTTGAACTGTACTGATCACCTTCCGTTTGACATTGTTATTCAGAGGAATTTAAAAAGTAAGTAAATACTTGGGAAATGTTCTTTATCTTCTTGAATATATCTGAGAGTGGTCTTTAGACCCCAGATCTCTCGTCTCCTCTCCAGATATGAAACGGCAGCCCTGGTTAGTTTGGGCTTCAGCTGTGCAGTCTGAATAGGAAGTGCAAGAGAAAAGCACCCCATACATATTGATCGATGCCAGGGTCCTCTGGGAAAATAATAGCCAATTAAAACTCTGGGTCACTGGACCTAGAATTCATCTACTGAAATTGATTTGTAGACTTGGCCCAGTTCATCTATTGGTGACAACAGCACAGCATGGAATCTTTGAGGAGGTTTACCTCTTATCAGGATGGAGGTAAACATACGTTGGAGTGTTGTCTCCATCATACCCTGCTTTTGAGTTAAGCACATTTGAATAGCCAGTGCCGTACAGAGAGTTCTGATATGCTTAGTCCTGAGGTTCATTAAAGTCAAACAGTGTGTATTTATTGCAGGGGTACTTTAATTCCATTCCTGTCTGTTGCCTTGTGTTACAGGAATTGCCTTATCTTCTGCGCAAAGGAAGCATTTCACTGCCGTGACTCAGCAAGATTCCAAGAGCAAATAAATTTTGTGGCGACTTCAAGCCAGCGAAAAGTGTGTTTGCAAGATGGAAGGGGGAAACAAAGTGACAGAACCTATCACTCCATTCCCTCAGTGTATAAATGCATGTGCATCCCTGAAAAAGATGCTGTAGCCACAGCATGATCGAAATTTCAAAGTGTTGATCTAGTGAATAAACACTTATCCATCTATGATAGCTGCCTATGTGGTGTTACTCTCATTTCTATTAAAGGCAGTAAATGTGTGTTATAATTTACACACTATTATCCAACAAGTAAATTACTGTCCTCAAGGAGGCTCCTGGGTAATGGATCAGAGGATCTGTGTAGTAACAAAATTTAATCTGTTTAATACCAAACTGTAGAAACAAATTGGAATAGGCATACCTTGGAAAGATACACTACTTTGCACCCCCTAAACATTTACAACAAGGGCTGTTTAGATTATGTCTGAGCACAAAAAAGAAGGAATGTATTTGCAACAAGATGAAGCCTAGCCAAGCCAGCTTCCTTCTTTTGCTGCAGAAGTCAAGCTAGACATTAACTTCAGAGAGCCATGACCAGATCTCCCTTGGTTTATTTAAAACTTAAAACAACCAGGGAAAGAGGAATCAAACTGGTGTTGATGTGTTGGGGGAGGCAGAGCTAATTCTTCTGTCCCACACCATTTTCTTGATCTAAATTGCCCTCCTCTCAAAACTGTTGTTTACCTCAGATGGAAAATATAGAAGTTGCCTGCTTTGTATGATAACTAGCATATCAAATGTTTTTAACAAATATTCTTTTTAGTTTAACAGAACAATTGTCTTAAAAATCTTCACTTCTGAATCACCCAGTCTTCCTTTCATCTGGAAATCTTAATTTGTGATTCACTTTTCTGGAAAATGACCAAATGTAGGGAAAGGATGCAGACCTCTTTATATGAAAGCAAATGATGTTAACTCAACTACTAAATACTGAATTGTAAAAAGTGTAGATTTGTAGAGTAAAAGTGAAATTCCCCCATACAGTCAGACCACATTTGTGTTGAATGGCACCTTTAAAATAAGATATACTCTTATCCTAGCCAAACAGGTTCAATGATTTGCAAATTACTATTGTATTCCAGACCCCATCTAATTAATTGAAACTTAAAGTCATCACATCCTTTTAAAGGATGTCATTTTTCTGGCATTAAAACATCTGTCATCTTGTCATGGTTAGGAACATTTTTTTTCCTAATGGTCAACTTGTCATAGTTAATTAGTTTTTAGACATATGAGCAGTCATAAACCAATGTGACTTTGAAAACCCTGTTTCTAAATAACTATAACATCAAACACTACAGGAGGAAAGAAGACATGTGATTGAGTCTTTTCTAGAGTCCTGATGTTTTATGGTAGTGATAGCCCGCTACAGCTACTCAAACATGGCTCCAATAGAGCGAATAGGTCATTCAGTTTAGGATCAGGAATGGTCTTGTTTTCCTTGTGCTTTTTACATCCTTCCTACGGAGCACCACCAATTATTTCAACCAAAAACAGGAGTTTGTTTGTACCTTGAATCATCCCATACTATTTCCTGTACATAACATGATTTGTTTTGTTCTTTTTCAAGGTTTGATTGAGCCTGTGTGCACACCATACATTTAAAACACTTTTGAAACACATGGCTCCCTGCAAAGAATCCTGGGAAGCTCTCAACGAGCTACAACTCCTAGCACCCTTAACAAACTACAGAGTGGTATCCAGTGAAGTTTTATTCATATTAGATCATTGAAATTAATGGACCTAACTTAGTCATGTTCCTTCATTTCAACAGGTCTATGCTGAGTAAAAAAAATAGCTGTCTACCACACAGTTTTCAAGATTGTTTTGGGGAAGTCATGTGCTTTAAATTTATTATGTGTACACAGCATGAGTGGTGGTGGTCCAGAAGATATTTCCTCCCCAGTTCAGATTGGCTAGAAAAGATTCTGGAAGGTTTTGTTGTGTATTGGTTGTTGCTGCTTTGTTCACTTGCTGAGTCACTTTGGAACTCACAACCTATAGCAGTCCCTGTTGCAGCATCTTTTTGCCTGTGAGTCACTGAGTTGCTTAGATGATAGGATAAGTGAATATATGCTGCAGCCTTTGGGTCGATAGTGTTCAATCAGCGTCCTTTGGGCTTGTGCTCTGTCCAGCACTACAGCTCTATGTCTTGCATTCATTGCCTACCACATCCCTGTTCCAAAAAGGATGGCAAGAACCCCTCGCACTATGATCCATCTCAAAAGAAAGAGATTTTAAGCTGGGTGGTTGGGCAAACCATTCTATTCCACAACAAAGAGGACTGTCAATAATACTCAGGAGCAAGATTCCAGCCAGGGCAGCTAACTCAGCAATGCATCTGCTGCTTGGGAGGCCTCCAGCCTCCCTCTTGAAACCGAGTAGGCTGACCCATCTGCTGAACCAGTTGATCTGCCAGATGAGGAGAGCTCCAGCTGAAGCAGAAGACTGGAGCCCTCCTGGACAGCAGATCTGCTTAAGATTGAATGTCTCTTCACGCACCACCATTGCAGGGATAGCGAGTTCATATTTTAAAGGGAGACTAACGAGTCTTCACACATTCAAAATTGGTGCACTGAAGACATGTGAAAAGTCAGGATAACAATGGAGGGCCATTGACAAAACATACGTACTTTCATCTGAAGATAGGAAGTGTCCTTACAGGAGTACCGTTTTCACAGTTCCCCACTTTATGCACTGAGCCCACAGGTACACACACAGTTTGTACACATGGAGGGTCATTTCTTACCTTCAACTAAACGCATGTAGGTTGTGGGCAGGACTTTCAATCACAATTCAGTTCCCATACATACACATTCAATGTCCCTACCTACATTAAGAGGGGTGTATGGGGTGTAGTATATCGGGGGGGGGGGAACATGTCATACTCTTTCTGGGGTAGTTTGTCCACCTTTGGTCCCCGCCCTGTACTTAGCAATCACCTGTGGCTCATAGAAGCTGTCAGCATGAGACAGCAGCCACACCCTGGGAAACAGCTTCGACTGGCCACTAAATGAGGTGAGGGTAGTCTCAAACCCTTAGTGCATTAGGGACTTCCCCTACATGTGAAGACAGGCTCCAGTGGATTGAGTAGACAAGTAGGTCCAACAGTCAAGAAGCTTTCTGCACATGCTGTAGAGCAGGCTTCCTCAACCTCAGCCCTCCAGATGTTTTTGACCTACAACTCCCATGATCCCTAGCTAGCAGGACCAGTGGTCAGGGATGATGGGAATTGTAGTCTCAAAACATCTGGAGGGCCAAGATTGAGGAAGCCTGCTGCAGAGGGAAGTTAGGGGCAGATGGGGCTTATCAACCTGAGAAGGTAGCCAATCTAGGGGAAGGAAAACTCTGATCCTAAACCCCTGCTCCCTTGCTGGATATCTTTGGCAGGAGAAAAGGCTAAGGAGTAAATCCTACACAATTTCAGAGTGGAGTCCTTAAGACAGTTGAATGGCACCTTGTACACCTCCTTCTAGCAATTACTGCAGCCAAACTGGTGCCAAATGTATTGCTCTGCTTTCCTTCAGATCACATCAGCGAGGCTGAGAGGAGGGGTTTACTGTCTGGGACCCCCATACACACGGCCCAGGCTTGCACTTCAGTGCTGCTAATGCAGCGGTTTAACTTCACCCCCAGAGGCACACTCCATTATCTCTCAAGACAGATAGATGCCCAACAAAAACATTGAAAGTGTGGTGAGTTTTTATTTTTCTCTCCAAGAATGGAAAGGAGTCACTGATGAAAAAATATTTTTAATGGTGCCCTTCCACTTTCCATCCCACATTACCATTCACTAGTGCCTCACTGCACACTCAAAGGCATTCTAAGCCACTTGTGAAAATAACCCTTGGGACAGATTTCCTGCTCATTCCACGAATTTTTCATCCATATGATGAACGAACAGAAAACGAGTGATCCCCGCCCCACCCCCTTTCCTGCTGGTCTTCCTCAGGCAGCATTTAATTCACACAAAAGTCCCCAAAGATGGAGTTATTAAATCTTTTAGAGGACAAAATGGGATATTTCCCTATAACCACGATTCAGTTTTGTATGGAGCTGCAGTCGCTTTAACAGCATTTCCCAGTCCTGCCTTGCAGCAAAACTCTCACTTCCAAATCAGACATTCTGCATGTAGCCCAGCTGCTATAGATGAGAGATCATCAACAGAATTGCATCCTCAAAACAAGTTTTATGAATCAAGCGCTGACTTCTGCTAAAGCTTCACATACACTTAACCACAGATTACGTTAAATATTTGGATTCTAGAACGGGTTGCCAAATGCTGGGATAACATAACAAAATGAGGAGCATTAATAAAATGGAAGCACAGTGCTGAGAAATGCATACGCAATGGGACATCTGAAATTGAAATCTAATGGATGTATCCTCATCTGGTGTAAGTCACTTTAGTTCGTTTTACTTCTGTTAACTTTTGCTGACAGCATCCAAGCATCTAGCCTGCCTTTTCCATGTTTCCCCCACCTTGTTCACTTACTCACTCACCTGGTGATGCATTTATTATTAGTTAGACACCATCCTTCAGTATTCTGCTCTCAATGTAGCTATCAGTTAATAAAAGCAATGTAAGACATCAAAAATATACTGGAACGGCAGAAGCAGTAAGAGCATCTTAGTGGTAGGAAAAGTTAGTTAGGTTGTCGATATGCCCTACTGTACGGAAGGCAGTCTATTTGAAAGAGTTCTCAGTCTGAAGCACTGTCTGGTCCAAGTTGAGATTTAAAGATAAAGAACTATAAGAAGGAAGGGTGGAATCGGCTTTGAAGTTGCCCATCGACAGTTAGATTCTGTCAGCAGACTGAGCAGGCACTACAGGCCAGAGCTTTTCCTCACTGTGGTAAGATGTATTTAAATTGCAGTAATTATAACTACAGTGGTACCTCAGGTTAAGTACTTAATTCATTCCGGAGGTCCGTTCTTAATCTGAAACTGTTCTTAACCTGAAGCACCACTCTAGCTAATGGGGCCTCCTGCTGCCGCCACGCCGCCGAAGCACGATTTCTGTTCTCATCCTGAAGCAAAGTTCTTAACCTGAAGCACTATTTCTGGGTTACCGGAGTCTGTAACCTGAAGCGTATGTAACCTGAAGCGCATGTAACCCGAGGTACCACTGTACTGGACTCCAGATGATAAAACTTGTAGTCCAACAATATTTTGAAAGCCACAGCTTTCCCACACTTTTGCACAGGTAATTGTTGAAATATCTCTTTTGCCCTTCTCACCTGCACGGTACATCTAAATAACTTAGTTGAAGGGGTGCAGATTTGTATCCAACTGCATTGGATTTTTAAAGTTTGTCAGCCAAACAAGCTTCTACTTCTCACAGTCTGTCTCGATCCCAGTTTCAAAACTGGAAGGGTAAAGGAAAAGATTAATCTCATCATCTGGTTACACAGTACATGTAAAAGAGAGTTTTTTTAATTAATCTTTTCCCTTTTGTCTCTCTCTTTTTTTACAGCAATGCCCAGGTTTCTAAAGAAGCTTTTCATGGGGGTTACATAACTGGTACCATTCTAGTCTGCCACAGTAGAACCCTATTCAGCTTTCTTTCTGCCCCGATTTCAATAGACTCAATGAGAATTTTCTCCAGGGGGGAAATGAGTGACTTTTGAATAAGATCCACACCTTCCCTCGCCACCCCCTCTTCCGACTCCTTCCTTGTCAGTGGGTTACTGGATGTTGCTATTGCAGGGATTTTGCAGTATTATCCAAGCCCTGCTGAAGTAAATGTGATACTTTCAATTTGCATTGATGCAAGATGAATGAAGGCCCTAAAGTACTAGGTTCTTATAAAACTCATGGCTGTATGTTCTTTTCAAACAGTCTTCTGATCCATTCATTCTATATTTGTGATGCATTTGTGATGCACTTAAGATGACTTTCACCGTAACTCCCTTTATTCCAGCTGCCATTGTTTCCTCCTAGTTGAAGAACAAAGAGTTGTCTATCAAACTAATGTACTTTGCTCACACAGCAGGCATTAAAAACTTCCTTTTTCACAGATATATATGCATTGTGGGCTAGTCACAAGTACTGCATTCCACTGGTAGCAGGGGTGGTACAGGCCTCCCCCTCCTCTTCTGGTTAACAAGCATACCTGCCAACTCTCAGCTTTTGAATGCTTTTATTTCCATTTCAAGGCATAAAATCTCATTGATGGGGCTTCCAGAAGATGTTTCTAAACATATTTCTGCCCTCGGCTTCCCCTGTACTTGCATCACATCAGTTCAGTAAGCAATGGCACAGTATGCATCTTTAACCTAAAAGTTGTGGTGGGGAATAAGCTTTGTGTCAGAGGAGGGGCACCAGGGGAGAGAGAGAGATTGAGAGAAAGAAAGAGGGGCGCCTTAGCAGCATGGGATGAAAACCCTAGAAAAAGTTGCTGAAAGGGTGTGGCAGTTTGGTCCATTTCAATTTCAGGGATCGTCATCTTTTGTCTCCTGAATCACGGGGCAGGAGTGGGCGGGAAATTGAGGTCATTGTAGATAACTTGATGAAGATGTCGACCCATGTAGTGGTTGTGAAAAGGCAAAATCCATGCTTGGGATCATTAGGAAAGGCATTGAAAATAAAACTGCCAATATCATGTCATTATACAAATCTATAGTGCAAATGTATTTGGGGTACTGCGTACAGTTCTGGTTGCCTCACCTCACAAAGGATATTGCTGAGTTGTCAAAGGTTCTGAAAGGGCCACCCAAATGATCAAGGGTGGCCCTCACCCCGCTGCCCCACAATAAAGAAAGGTTGCTGCATTTGAGACTTTTTGTGGCAACATGATAGAACTTTATGGAATTCTGCATGGCATGGAGGAAGTGGATAGAGCAAAACCAGAAACACGTTGTTCATGGTTCAGCCTTTCCATTCTCAGCTGTAGGCTGTTTACCACCTCACTGTCCGCACCTTAACTCTTGGTACAGTTTCTTCATTCAGAGCTAAGCTCTTCTCCCAGGTACAACAGATGAGATGATGCTGCCAGTTGCTGGGTCCTAGTGTTGTACCTCTCCCTCTCTTCTGTCAAATAGTCTTCCATGGCTCATCCTTGAATAGCTTCCCCTTGGGGAAGGATGTAGTTCAGTAGTAGAACATCTGCTTCTCATGCAGAAGGTCCCAGATTCAATCCCAGCATCTCCAGCTAAGTCTAGGAGGGACAGTTGTGTGGTGGTGGGTTCTTCTGCCTACTCATTATTGGGGGCCCCTTCAACAACCTTATGGTGGGTAGCTCCAGCTCCCTCTGTCCCCGCTTTTGTGGAGTCTCTGCTATCATGGGCTATCTATTCAACCACTGAGGGGGATCCCAATAGTTCATTTTCACTTGTAATGTTGCCAACACTGACCTGCTTAGCCAGCTTTGTGCTAACCTTCTTTTTCATCATTTGCAGGAAAAAATCATATAATCAGTGCGCATTCAGCAAGTGGTATATGTCTGAGTGATGGATCCATGTGTGCAAAATTTATCACAGTACATGACAGGGATAAATCACCCATGGAAATTGTACATCAAAACCATTCCATAGGTAAAATTTTAAAAACAAGGTATTCAATAGTTAAACAAATGGGGGAGGGGGGATGGCAAAGATTCTCTGCACCCAGAGCATCATTTGGTCTGGAACTGGCCTTGCACATCATCATTACCTATTAGTTTCTCACTACAAAAAAGTCTCTGACTTACAAAAAAAGTAGTACAGTCTTACCTTGGAACTGAATCCATTTGACTTCCAAAACTTTCAGAAACCAAAGGGCAGCTTCTGATTGGCTGCAAGAAGCTCCTGCAGCCAATTGGAAGCCACAGAAGCCCTGTCGGAAGTTTGGCTTCCAAAATAGTTCACAAACTGGAACAGTCACTTCCAGGTTTGCGGCGTTTGGGAACCAAAACATTCGAGAACTAAGCTGTTCAAAAACCAATGTACAACGGTATTACACATAAAGGGAAGAACTGTGTTGGTAATCACTGGCAATGATACAGGAACAATCTAAATTCAAAGATGAAGCTGGTTTTGATGACCTAGAGAGACCCATCCAACATTATTATTATTATTAGTTATACCCCGCCCATCTGGCTGGGTTTCCCCAGCCACTCTGGACAGCTTCCAACTAAAGATTAAAAATACATTAAAACATCAGTCATTAAAAACTTCCCTAAACAGGGCTGCCTTCAGATGTCTTCTGAACATCAGATAGTTGTTTATTTCTTTGACATCTGATGGGAAGGTGTTCCACATGGCGGGCTCCACTACTGAGAAGGCCCTCTGCCTGGTTCCTGTAACTTGGCTTCTCGCAGTGAGGAAACCACCAGAAGGCCCTCAGTGCTGGACCTCAGTGTCTGGGTTGAACGATCGGGGTGGAGACACTCCTTCAGATATACTGGGCTGAGGCTGTTTAGGGTTTTAAAGGTCAGCACCAACAGTATGAATTGTGCTCGAAAACGTACTGTGAGCCAATGTAGGTCTTTCAAGATCGGTGTTATGTGGTCTTGGCGGCCACTCTGGGTCACCAGTCTAGTACAACACAACACAACACAACACAACACAACACAACACAACACAACACAACACAACACGACACAACATATAATAGATACCTGAGACTCCCTTGCACCCAAGTTCCATGCAGTGCTTAGAACAGTGATGGAACACTCCAGATCTCATTATCCTAGCAGCATAAATTTGAGTGTTGGGAAAACAAGAAGTCTCAGAAACCTAACGTTCTACCTTGATGGAATATGCATTTTTTGCACACACACACAAAAAAAGCAGCAATCATTAAAGTTCCTAAGTACTCCAAGTAATAAACTGAAGAGGTCCCTGTGCAAGTGAGATATGAACTGTTATTGTGCAATACACATTTCATTATTTTTATTTGTTTCATTATGTGAACCACCTTGTGTTGTAAGCTGTATGTAAATGCAAATAAATAGGGAATCTTCTCTTTCCGAAAGGATCTGGCACACTTTCCTATATATTTGCTGCTCTATAATTACTCAGGCTGAACTTGAGAAATGCCTGGTTCTCCAGCCTGTGCTGCTCACCCTGTCCTTTGTGTTTCAAGCACAGTAGATCTGGTAACTGCTTCTAGAAGTGATTCCCTCCACTAGTCATTAACAAGGTCTTCTATTAAGTGTGACTATTCAAGTCAGCAAGAAGCCAGCTGTCTGTCAAGTAATTCTTGTTCAATAAGATGTGAATGCTTTCTGCAAATCCCACTATCCTGATCAAATATGAAGAGGTTAAAAATGAGACGTAAAGAAAACGTTGCACTGTAAAAACATCAAATCATCGTACAGACCCTGACCTTCTGTGGTATTTTTTTGTGGGTGAATGACGTTCTAAACTAGGAATGCCTTCAACCTTTTTCCTTTTCTCATTTTTGTTCCAGTTTTGCGCTACCATTCTCTTCTAGGGCTATTCAGAAGCTCTGATTTTTCATGCTTTGCCTAATCCAATTTCCCTTTAAATCACATTAAGCCCTTAAGTATGTCTTACAGAGATCGACAGGGAAGAATGGTCACCTTGCTAATAATACAGCAGAATGGGTCTCTCCCATCAGGAAATGTGAATTGGTTGACATCCCAAGGTACAACTTTTTTTCATTTTTTATATAGTAAGCAGATAGTTGCCTTAACTATTTTGATTTTCTGAAGTAACTTGCTGGAAAACTGCACATTGCTTGTGTTATCTTGTCATTTGTTTAGAGACCACACATAGAACAAAAACAGGGATAGGATGGCATTAGTGAGTGACATCAAGGTAGGACTTGGGGGGCAGAAGTACCATATTTTCCCATGTATAAGACAACCTTTTTCTGATTATTATTATTTTTTAGATAAATTGAGGGTCATCTTATACACGAGCCAGTGTGGTGTAGTGGTTAAGAGCGGTAGACTTGTAATCTGGGGAACCGGGTTTGCGTCTCCACTCCTCCACATGCAGCTGCTGGGTGACCTTGGGCTAGTCACACTTCTCTGAAGTCTCTCAGCCCCACTCACCTCACAGAGTGTTTGTTGTGGGGGAGGAAGGGAAAGGAGAATGGTAGCCGCTTTGAGACTCCTTTGGGTAGTGATAAAGCGGGATATCAAATCCAAACTACTACTACTACTACTACTCTTCTTCTTCTTCTTCTTCTTCTTCTTCTTCTTCTTCTTCTTCTTCTTAACATGCTAATTAAGCAAGGGCTGGTGCGGTGGCGGTAGCAGGGAAATGTCAGAGAGGAGGCTGCTTACCCACTCTTCCCAGCTTAGGAGGAATATTAGATGAGTGCCAGTATGTGGTGTATTACGGCACTAATTCCATCAGCCAGAGTAGGAGGTCGAGGAGAAGCTGCCCAACAGCTCAGCGAACTTACAAAAGAAGCTCAACAACGTGGGGTCGTGTTATACACGGAAAAATACGGTATATGGCACCACTCAGCAGAATGAACAGGGGGCAGGAGAGGTGTTAAGATCCAGACCATTTCTCTTTCCCCCTCCACACACATGCACACCTAGTTTGTCTTTGAATGCCCAGAGCTGCAGGCCTTTGGGCATCTGTGAACATCCCTCCTCCCCACCTCCACAATACAAAATGGCTCACCAGCATCATTTGGTACGGAATAATTTGTCTTTGTGATACAGCAGCATCACCTTGGCAACATAAATATAACTTAATAAAATCATGTTTGTACTCATGCAAGGGGAGATACTGGCCACACGAAATACTGACAAACACTAGGCAGTTCCAAAACAAACCTGATACCAATTTTATCTCAATTTCACTATGGTAGTGTTGTTCTCACTCTAGGCTCCATTTTGCCTAAGTAGTTCTTGGCAGTAGTATTGTGCCAGCTGGAATGTTTATGGGAAATGATGTGAGAGCAGCAATTCACTTCATACAGACCATTGAGCATCACGGTCATCAAATGCCCACAAGTCAAATATTTCCTTGACCAGCTCTGAATTTCAACCCATATTATTATTATTTTAAAAATCAGGTAAATACGAGTGATGTTTATACAGGGCATCTTTGACACAGAGCTTTGCAAGGGCACATACTAAGCTATAATTAATATTTTAGAGAAAACTCCCCCTCTACTTATTCTGGGAAGGGAGGGAGAAAAAAGTGTTAGGCTTTTTTCTTATGTGGTGCACAACTTGAAATATTTCCTTTGCATTTGAAGCATATGACATTTTCTGAGCAGAGAATACCTTATATTATCTTGTACATAGAAAACGTGGCATGTCTCCCAGATGAATATTCATAACTTTCATAAGTGTGTGCATTGCAGATGTGCCAGGATCATCTTCAAAATGTTTTGTGCAGCGTTTTCCAGAGGATGCTTGCTTCCTTGTTATTAAACTTATTGGTGGAGGGGGGGGGAACAAACATTTTGTGAAACTGACTTTTTGGTTTAAACAACAGCATGACCATTTTCTTTCAGCTAGGCTTTGGGACATACTCCTACTATGAATGTAGAGATGGTCAGTGGAGAATTGGACTTCTGTATGTACAATACTGTGGACTCATCTACACCTGTTGTTTCACAACGCTAAGGGATTGTTAAGGAATGTTTATAACATGCATAAGGGCAAACTGTGTTCTGCTATAATTAATGTGTTATTACCTTGTCTGTTATATCACTTCATTTTAATAATTTTGTAGTGTTTTACCTTTTTTTCTGCATTCAAACACTGATCACCATCCCATGGTATTCAAGGGGCAGTGTTAAGTTTCTCCTCCTGCCTTTTACTTCCTATGTTCTAGCCATTAGTTCTCACTTCCAGTTTCTCTTTTATAGTCTCTCTCTCTGTGTGCTGTGTGTCTGACTTCTATGGGAGCTGTGTGTGTGTCTGTAATTTTTTATGCGAAGTAAGGACTCTGAGGGAGAGAGGGAGGGATGGAGGAAGAATTTAACTGTGACACTAGAGGGCGGGGCACAGCAAGAGAGTGACAAGCAGCTAGGAGAGATAAAACGCTATAGGAATTGGTATGGCCGGGTCTAACCTAAAATTGACAAAAGAAAACAAGGGGGAAATCATTTTATTCCACAAGTCAGCCCTATGACCTTTTAAAACGATCCATTTCCAATTGTTTTGGAAATATTCTACCTGCCTGTGTAGATGCAGCCTGTATCTGCTCCCCACTTTAGTCCATACATGTTTGCTTTGGATGTTGGAAGAGGGCTATTGTGCTTCAACAACCTTAAGAAATATACCGTATTTTTCGCCCTATAGGACGCACTTTTTCCCCTCCAAAAATGAAGGGGAAATCTGTGTGCGTCCTATGGGGCGAATACAGACTTTCGCTGAAGCTTGGAGAGCGAGAGGGGTTGGTGCGCACTGACCCCTCTCGCTCTCCAGGCTTCAGAAAGCTATCAGCAAGCCTGGGGAGCCCGCGGGAGTTCCCGCAGGGCCAGTGGCGTAGCGTGGGTTGTCAGCACCCGGGGCAAGGCAAGTAATTTGCACCCCCTAACCCATGGATTTGCGCCCCCTAACCCGTGGATTTGCACCCCCTAACCCTAACCCCCAGATGTTGCGCCCGGTGCGCCCGGCCCCCCCTGCACCCCCCACGCTACACCACTGCGCAGGGCTCCCTAGGCTGCGGATAACAGCCTGCCGCCCGGCGCGCAGGGCACCCTGAAGCAGAGCGCCCCAAGCGCGGGGCAGATATCCACAGTGTGGGGAGTCCTGCAGGAGTTCCCGCAGGGCTCCCCACACTGCGAATAGCAGCCTGCTGCCTGGCGCGGGGCACCCTGAAGCAGAGCGCCCCTCGAGCCGGGGAGAGATCCGCGTGGGGAGCTGCGGATAGCAGCCTGCCGCCCAGAGCGCGGGGCAGCCTGAAGCAGAGCGCCCCTCGCGCCGGGCAGACATTGGCCAGCCGCACAAGCTCGGGGGGCAGCGGGGAGGTGCAGCGCCGCCTCCCCGCTGTTCCCCGACCTGGTTTGGAGGCTTGCGCTGGGGAAAAGCGCGCTTCTCCCCAGCGCCAGCCCCACAAGCTCGGGGGACAGTGGGGAGGTGGAGTGCCGCCATACCGCTGTTCCCCGACCTGGTTTGGTTTCCCCAACCTGGTTTTGGGGGGGGAGAATAAAGGGGGGGAATTTCCTTTATTTCCCCCCCAAAAAACTAGGTGCGTCCTATGGGACGGAGCATCCTATGGGACGAAAAATATGGTAAGTTGAGAGGTAGAAGGCTGCCCCTGAGCCGAAACATGGCATAACCATGAACAAAATGCAGCCTACATAAAAATATGAGGAATTGGCCCTAAATACTGCCTTTGAAAGTGCTGCAATTCTGCCAATGTGCTTAGAGAAAGCTGCTTGTCATCCATCCTTATAAACCTGTATATTCTACATGTGAATCAGTGAACTGTACATTTTCTTAAACTACCCTTTCCTCTGCACTTCCCAGATGGTGCAGCTTGTTCAATTTCTCGAGATAGATGTTAGCCTTATTTCTGAATAACTCACTGGTGTAGGCTAACCTGCCATTAATTTTTCAGGGTCTCTGAAAAACTAATTTTCCTGGTGATATTTTTCCCCTCCCAGGCAAGAAAGTTCAGAGTGTAAATGTGTTCCCTGCATTTCCGTGGTCAAGTAATGAATATGTTTCTCACAGCCCAATTCGTCGTAATGCTACTTTTATACCTTTCAAGATTATAAATACCTCTCTTTTGGACCACAAATCATTACATGCAGGGCGGGGGGAGGCATTTGGCAGAGTATATTGGGATAGACAGATGACTTATCTTTTAAATCACTTTCATTGTATGGCACTTAGCCTGGAAATCTTAAAAAGAGGAGAGTAGAATGTAATTAGTGATGCTACTGTTTTACCCTCAAAAAGCAGAGTCATTATCTTTTTCATTATCTAATGTGAAAACTCCAGTGCTCTCATTAATGATGGCTTGAGAGAAACCACCATATTTAACTTTGTTCTACAAGATGGATTTCCAAATACAAGAATAAAACCAACATTATTTGTTAAGATTTCAAGCCGATAGATACTTATGTGAGAGGAAGCCCCACTGAACTCAACTGTACTTCCTTCAGAGTGCACATGTATAGGGCAACAATGTCGAACTCATCTTCAAGACCAACCATTACATGAGAGATAAAGAACTTGTGACCCCCAAAATGTTGCTGGACTTTGTCCCGTCAGCCCTGGCCAGCATGGCCAATGGTGAGGGATGGTGAGACCTGGAATCCAACAACATCTGGAGTTCCACAGGCTCCCCACCCCTGTAGAGAATTAAAACTAAACCAAACGCTACTGATGTTCTGAAGAGTTGGGTTGCCAACTTTCTTTCTGGAAGGGCTCCCGTGTCTTTATTGGGACCAAAGTACACTTTATGTTAACATGCCACTCCCGCCCCCCCCCAAAAAAAAGAAGAAGCAGTTGAGCAATATGAATCACAATCCTGGTCCAGACTACCTCCGCCCCCCACATGTTTCTTCTCAAATATCATACGCACCTGATATTTGTCCCAAAGATTCTGTTTGCAGGAACTCCAGTAACACTAGAATGCATAGGGTTGATAACAATAACATTGCCAGATGCTTTGAAATAAGTGAATAAACAAAGGGACTCCTCCAGACTGGTTCATTTAGCTTTCATCCTGGTTTGCTTGCACAAAGATTACATGGAGGTTATACGATGTCCACGGTTTACTGAGCATTTGTTCATATTTGTTTGCAGAGATATTATACAACAATGAGCAATCATCTTGATTTGCTTGCACATAGGTCATACGTCTTTCCATCAATCTATTGTTTATCCCACTCATTTTAGTGTATTTCCCTGTAGGTCCAGTTTAAAAGAGAGAGAGAGAGAGAGAGAGAGAGAGAGAGAGAGAGAGAGAGAGAGAGAGTGGATTTGTTGCTGCAAAATGCTTTAATGCACTGTACTTGCAAAACCCTAATTTTTTTGTATGCAAAGAAATTTTTCCCATAAAGTACTGAAAGTCTCAAGATGACCAATGATGGTATTTCAAAACCAAAGGAAACTAAACTAAACTAAAAATAAGCATATAAGGAAACCATGCTTAATGGGTGCAATTTCCCCATTTGTGTGTGTTTATTTGTTTTTGTTTTTTAAAGCCAAAATTAGCCTGTACAGGCTGCAATGTGAGGTGGGAAGAAGGTAGATGGACTGAGGCTGTGCACCCTTTCCACTATGGCTGCTCAGACATGTACTTTTCCCTCCGCTTCCATCAAGCACCACCACCATCAAATTGAAAGTCAATATTCTCTCTTCTATTTAACCAAAATCTGTATTTTTCATAGAAAAACCTATACAGTACTTTTAAAAAGGAGGCATGAAGAAATCCTGTTACCAACAACTTGTTCTCATTATTAAGCCCGCATGTGGAATATCATAGTCAATCAACACACTATTTCCCTAACAAAGGATAAGGCTGGTGTAAGGGGAATCTGCTAATTCCCCTTACCAGACAGTATTAAGGATGTGTCAATAATGTTTGTGCAGGAAATGCTCAGCCTGATAAGAGTCAGTATCCTGTTTGCCTCTCTGAATCAGGCACCTTCCTGTGAACGTGACTTAATTTCTACACCTGTGTAAAGCCAAGGCGAAGTGATGCTTCTGTATAAATCTGTGTCATCTCTAGGACTGTGATGGGTTGGGTTCCTCAATGGCCATTGGTCTTTTGTCAAATAAACCTGCATCAGTTCTACTGTGCATTTCCTGCGATGGTGGAACTTTTTCACTTCACTGGCAAGCATTCACAGCAGCATTTACTCGACAAAGCATGCAAAACAACAACAACAACCCAACCCAAAACCCTCCACAAGGAACTCACCAAGTCATCTATCTAGAGCAAACATATCCTAAATCGGAGCCAAATTTTTTCCTGAGTCATTGTGTCTTTATGCCTTCTTCAAAGTATATCAGGGGAACAGCTCCAGGTCTCATTAATATGCAGATATAATTAACAGACACAACATTTGAAATGCATAGTATGATTATTTGGAATCAGAAGAGATGCATTCCTGGAAGTCAGACAGGTTTTCCCTGGGAGATCATCTGTCAAAAGCAAACAATATGCATCGTTCACATTTATATAGAGTGACAGTGAGCAGACTGAGGGTGTAGCCCTGCGAAGTGTTTCCTGTTCTCACCTCACGTGGAAACACTGAGTAGCAGGTGTTCCTGACCTCATAATGCTGAAGTGAAAGAAATAATTTAGGATTTAAAGATACGACTCATGATGCCGTCCAAATAGTGACATGTTTTATTTTTAAGAAGGCAAATTAGTTAACAAGGTTTAATTAACGACCATATGTAGGCTTAATTATTGGCTTCCATATCCTGTCGGCAAAGGCTACACAACAGGCTACAAACAGCAGCAGTCTTTGCCTGATCCTGTCATATGCAATCAGGACACCACTTTCTGGAAGGCCTTGTCACCATGGGCAGCCAGTAATGGAGGGCAAAAGGGAATCATGCCTTCAGAGGGAATCTGTGGGCCCCCTTGACAATATATGTGGCTCACACAAGCAGAAAATAGGATGAGGACTCTTGTACATATGTTTGCTCCTTTTTGAATGGGGTTGACGGTCTGCACAAGTACAAATATATAAAAATAATCTAAGCATCAAGCGGGGAGCAATCATATTCACCAGAAGCAGGGCCAGTCCTACCATTAGACAGAGTGGGGAGATTGTTTCAGGCATTGGATACTGGGAAGATGTGGCAGCAGCCCCCTCCCTCTCCAGCCATTCGACTCCAGCATCCCCACCACCACCACTTCCCATCCTCCTAAGCCAACCTTCTGGCAATGGTGACATTTGTGTGTTTGCTGAGCTGACCGGGTTGCTTCGCCTAGTTGAATTCTCCCAACATTTGACACTTGGTCCTTATTGACCAAGCGGTCCAAGAGGAGCTCCTCTGCTCCTTTCTACATTCTCCTCTAACAACAAACTTCCAGGGGGAGGGATAACCCTGGGAACACTGGATACTGAGGCTACTACTACTACACACACCACATATGTATACACACCATACAATTGAAACAATTCCTCCAAAGAATCCTGGGAACTGTAGTTGACCTCACAGAGCAACAGTTCACAGCACCTTAACAAGGCACAGTTCCCAGGATTCTTTAGGGTGTGTGTTTCAATTGCATGGTGTGTGTATGCAGCCTAAGTCTGAGGCTTCTCTCCTATCACATCCGCAGCATGTTTTTGCATGGATGGGAAAGGTAGGGTCTGCTTTCCCTTTCTAGATCTGCCTCACTAGATCAGGGCAAATAGTGTTAGACTGCAATGCTCTTAAGAAAGCTAATTTGAAAGTATGCCCCCCACCCCACCCCTGAATGCAGCATTTTTCATTTAATCCCATTACTTACCATGGAAGAAATACCTTCAACTTCCCTGCTGCCTCCAGCACATCACTGTCATAATATTGCATGCCACCCACTTTCATCCCCAGCAACATGGAAGACGTCCCATTTGCACAGAGGCTGAGTTGCAGTAAAGATACACTGGAAGTTTTTATGCATCCCTGAAGCTCCCTTGAAGCTTTTGCTCTGCTTTTGGGAAAGCAAGCTCCAAAATGATCCTGAGTTTAGCATGCATTGTGCCTCCTTCCCTAATTATATAATAGATTATATGAATAATTGGCATATAATTGTCACTCAATACCTTCTTACAAATTCCTGATGACACCAAAGCATTTTGATTGATTCATTCTTATTTTCTTTATGAAAGAAAATGGGTTTTTGAGAAACTACAAATGGATTTAAACGCTGTGGGAATCAAACAACACACCAGTAATGGAAATTTAACTTGGATGAATTAAAGAACTTCACACTGGTGAAAAGTAAAATAATAATAATAATAAACTAAGCAACTCACATACATTGACGAGTGCTGAATTTGCATGCTTCTCGAAAGGAAAATAAAAAGCAGCAGCCAACATCATGAGGAGAGGGAATAGCAGCCGGTGAATGCCTTGGAGGAGGAAATTAATTAGAGTAAGTTAGATGTTTAAAGGTGACCAAATTCATTATTATTTTAAAAAAGTAAAGTAATTCTAGAATTATGATCTGCATACACAACTTAGCTAGGGGAAGATGGCATCCAAGTATATGTGTACTGGGATAAGTTACAGCTATAGTAGAAAGTAATTACAGTGGTACCTCAGGTTAAGTACTTAATTCGTTCTGGTGGTCCATTCTTAACCTGAAACTGTTCTTAACCTGAAGCACCACTTTAGCTAATGGGGCCTCCTGCTGCCATCGCGCTGCCGGAGCACGATTTCTGTTCTCATCCTGAAGCAAAGTTCTTAACCTGAAGCACTATTTCTGGGTTAGTGGAGTCTGTAACCTGAAGCGTATGTAACCTGAAGCGTATGTAACCCGAGGTACCACTGTATTTCATGCTTTAGGAAAGCAACCCTTCCACAACAAAGTGAGGCAAACCAAACTACAGCATATAGTTGAGCCAGATGATATATATACACTGGGAAACATACATGAGCACAAAACATTAGATATCCTGTAACTAAAATGTCCCATAACTTGGGAACTGTTACAGCAGCAGTGCAGGGGAACTTCAGATGCAGGGGCCAAAAGTCTCCACATGCCTCAGTGTGGCCTCCACGACTCTCCCCATGCCACATTCCCACTGGCCCTGCTCTTCACCTTCCCCTTGAAACCTGATAATACCTTTTGCTTAGCTGGAAGGATGATGGAGTAATGTGAGGTATGTATGTGTAAAAAAGAAAGAAAGAAAAAAGCCTCTACATCTGTGTGACTAGAATATAGTCTGCTGAAAAGAAGTTTCACCCATTTGTCATCTTCCGGCCCACCCACCGACTGGCATGAAGCCCCTGGAATGTTGTTTATGAGGTCTTGTGGGCCCCCAGTCTGGAAAATGTTTCCAGTCCAAGATACTGTGGGATGTGAAACACATAGCAGTCAAGTACAGCATTTGTAGAATGGACATGCTAGGAGATGCTTTGTACCAGCCAGGAGAAAATTTCCTGTTTCTTCCTGAGCTGGGACAGACTTCCTCTCTGCATGTAACTAGATGTTGGGTGTGGCCTAATCTGGGGAAGAGGAGCACACCATCTTCTTTTGCTCCTTTCTCTTCTCCATTTTGTTTTTTTCCATGTGAGAGCAGAAGTGACTGCCTGTCTGCAGTCACTTGGGACTAACTCCCTTATGGAACAGTTCCACATGTATATATACTTTTGTAACCTAAGTCTGCCTTCAGGGATCTAACTGTGAACTGAATGAATGCGAGTAAACTACTTTTATATTGACTTTAATAAGATTGTCGTGTATATTCTTTTTAAGAGGGACAAGAAGGGATCTTACCAGGAATCTTATAGAGAGAGGTTCAGACGAACCTGCAAGAAGCAAAGCGCTTTGTGTTTAAAGGGGAATGTTTAAACTCTGCTAAGACATAGAACTTGCTAACGCAAGTTAGGAAGGATATCATTAAACAATATATCCTCTCCTGCCTCCCTGAATATGCCCACAGTTACAGACAAGGCCATGTCCCTTTACCCATCAGTTACTCAGATGATGGTGGAATGCAGAGGACCTCTTTTTTTAAAAGAGATAAGTAGGGCTGGCCCTTCCATGAGGCAGAGTGAGGCAGCTGCCTCAGGAGGCACATTCTGAGGAGCAGAAAGTGGCTAGAAATGTGTGCCATGTGGTCTGCCCTGCAGCCTCTATAAGATAGCTTGCTGCCCTAAGGGTGTGATGGAGGGCTCTGTTCTGACGCTAGTGCTGGTGTAAAATTCAACTACCGGTCTAGTCAGATTTTGTTCACTGAAAGGGGAATAAAAATAAAAATAAAAATAAAAATTTCTTTATATCCCGCCCTTCCCAGCCGAAGCTGGGCTCAGAGCGGCTAACAACAATAAAAAGTAACACAGTTTACATAAAATCACAATCAATTAATTGAAATACATTCTAAAATCAATTCATTCTAAAACCAATGCATCTTGTCCTTCACTTCAGGCAGCAAAATAGCTTGGGCTGTTCCTGGATTTAAGGGTAGGGGGTAGTCCTTTGCATACACAGGGCCCCAAACAAAATCAAACCTGCACATTGGATTGAACTCAGAAAGTAAACACAACCCACTGAAGTAGCTATATTTTGATATGGCCATAAACAAGATGGTTTAGTTGATTTTGGAATGGTTTTAATATGCATTTTGGGTTGGGTTTCATTGTATGTATATTTTGTTATTGTAAGCCATTTTGAGTAATTTTTGAGGAAAGAAGAAGCAAGTTTTCAAAATAAATTATGTATGTCTATCTGTGGCAAGATTTGTTTTCTCCAGAAAACCTGAAGTAGGCCTTGGCTGCCATCTTATATCCAGGAGCAAAGCCTGACAGAGAAGAGCTCTGAAGCCCTGCCCCTAAGCAAACTGTGTAGAAAATACAAATGATATTAAAGTACAGCACTTCAAATGGTAAAGTGGGGGCTACAAAACATTTAGAGAAATGAGACTCATTTTGAGAGGGAGTGTGTAATATTTATTTGAATAACCAAGAAATTCAGAGAACAAGTTCACATTGTAACGGTATACTGCATTTGAACTCTGTTGCTAGAATTTAATATATTGGCATTCTAATTGCTTGGCAATTGCTGCTACTTACATTTGGGGAAGTATAGGAAGCAGTAATGGAACCAGTCATCATATTTTGTAACAAATAGCTTTATGCTTTTTCTTTGAATTTGCCCAGAAGAATCTCTTGCCTAAGGCAAAATAAAAATAAAAAAAATTGTCTTGGGAATATAGCAGAATTGAACATCAAACAGCAAAACTTGTTGGTATTTCAGGAGTGAGAGAAGTGAAAAAAATAGCAAGAAGCTGATGGCAAAAGGGAGAAAAATAACTTGAGATTGCTAAGAGATGTACAGTGAGTACCTTCTCAGTTTTAGAACATTATTTATGTTGATACTAGAGCTGCAATAAATGTTTCCCTGTATTGATTCTGCAAAGGAAAGTAGTGCTTTAGGAGCAAGACAAAAAATCCACAATCACCCCACCTTGTTTATCGTTCATCCCCTGATCAGCTGCTACTTTGGCCCTATTTTTGCTTGAAAACTTGAAAGTTTTATTCCAGCGAACAATTGTTGTACCCAAATCAATGATCACATATGTGCCATCCAAATCTTATTCCACACATTCAGTGAAAATGCATAGAGCAGGCAGAAGTGGGGTTGCACCATTTGTTCTGCACTTGGTGGTGTCCTCTGCATGTAGAACTGAAGGCTGAAAAGAGATCCCATGCACATATACCTGTGCACATGATGGGCTCCTAATCCCATGAAGTGCATGGGTTCACAGGTGTATGTGCACTGACACCCCTTTTCAGACCTTCAGCTCAATACACAAGGGTCTGGACGGGGCCAGGAGATCTACCGCCACCTCCACCCATTCACTGTTAGCAGGGGGAGGTCTGAAAGAGGCTAAATTGAGTGCAACGGCATCAACATACAGTGGTACCTCAGGTTAAGTACTTAATTCATTCCGGAGGTCCGTTCTTAACCTGAAACTGTTCTTAACCTGAAGCACCCCTTTAGCTAATGGGGCCTCCTGCTGCTGCCGCGCCGCAGGAAAACGATTTCTGTTCTCATCCTGAAGCAAAATTCTTAACCTATTTCTGGGTTAGCGGAGTCTGTAACCTGAAGCGTATGTAACCTGAAACGTATGTAACCCGAGTTACCACTGTACTAGGTAGCAAGTCAGATTTGGCTGTGTGGCAATGTCTTAAATGTAATAATGTAATGTAATAATGGAGGGATACAATCTATTTCAAAGAAACAGACCAGACAAGAAAGGAGGAGGAGTGGCGTTATATGTCAGGGATGTGTATAACTGTGAAGAGATCCAAGATTTAGAACCTCAAAGCCAAAGTGAGAGCATTTGGGTCAAAATTAAGGGAGAGAAGAATAACAGTGACCTCATTGTGGGAGTTTACTATAGATCCCCAAGCCAAACGGAGGACATAGATGATGCCTTCCTGGAACAGATGGCCAAGCATGCAAAAGGAAGGGAGATAGTAGTAATGGGGGACTTCAATTACCCGGATATTTGTTGGATGTCAAACTCAGCCAAGAGCATAAGGTCAAACAGATTCCTCACTGCCCTTGCAGACAACTTCATTGTCCAGAAAGTGGGAGAAGCAACAAGAGGAACAGCCATTTTAGATCTGGTCCTAACCAATGTTGATGACCTGGTTAGTGGGGTAGAAGTGGAAGGATCATTAGGCGCGAGTGATCATGCTCTTCTGAAGTTTACTATACAGCGGAAAGGAGCAGCCAAGCATACTAGGACTCAATTTCTCGACTTTAAGAAAGCCGACTTCATAAAGCTTAGGGAAGTGCTGGGTGAGATCCCATGGACAGTAATACTAAAAGGAAAGGGAGTTCAAGATGGCTGGGAGTTTGTTAAGAGGGAGATAGTAAAAGCACAACTTCAGGCAATACCAATGAGACGGAAACATGGAAGGTGCCTAAAGAAGCCAGGGTGGCTATCTAAAGAACTTTTAACTGAGTTAAGATTAAAAAAGGATGTGTACAAAAAATGGAAAAGGGGGGAAACCACCAAAGAGGAATTCAAACAAATAGCCAGCACGTGTAGACACAAAGTCAGAAAAGCTAAAGCACAAAATGAACTCAGGCTTGCTAGAGAGGTTAAAAGCAACAAAAAAGGCTTTTATGGGTATGTTCATAGCAAAAGGAAGAACAAAGAAACCGTGGGGTCACTCAGAGGAGAAGATGGTGAAATGCAAACAGGGGACACAGAAAGGGCTGAACTCCTCAATGCCTTCTTTGCCTCAGTCTTCTCCGATAAAGAAAACAATGCCCGACCTGAAGAATTTGGAGCAAATGATTCAGCAGAGGAAACACAGCCCAGAATAACTAAGGAGATAGTACAAGAATACTTGGCTAGTCTAGATGTATTCAAGTCTCCAGGGCCAGATGAACTGCATCCAAGAGTATTAAAAGAACTGGCAGATGTGATTTCAGAACCACTGGCAGTCATCTTTGAGAATTCCTGGAGAACAGGCGAAGTCCCGGCAGACTGGAGGAGGGCAAATGTTGTCCCTATTTTCAAAAAGGGGAAAAGAGAGGACCCAAATAATTACCGCCCAGTCAGTCTGACATCAATACCAGGGAAGATTCTGGAGCAGATCATTAAGCAAACAGTCTGTGAGCACCTAGAAAGGAATGCTGTGATCACCAATAGTCAGCATGGATTTCTGAAAAATAAGTCATGTCAGACTAACCTGATCTCGTTTTTTGACAGAATTACAAGCCTGGTAGATGAAGGGAACGCAGTGGATGTAGTCTACCTTGATTTCAGCAAGGCATTTGACAAGGTGCCCCATGATATTCTTGTAAAGAAGCTGGTAAAATGCGGTCTTGACTATGCTACCACTCAGTGGATTTGTAACTGGCTGACTGACCGAACCCAAAGGGTGCTCATCAATGGTTCCTCTTCATCCTGGAGAAGAGTGACTAGTGGGGTGCCACAGGGTTCTGTCCTGGGCCCGGTCTTATTCAACATCTTTATCAACGACTTGGATGATGGACTCAAGGGCATCCTGATCAAATTTGCAGATGACACCAAACTGGGAGGGGTGGCTAACACCCCAGAGGACAGGATCACACTTCAAAACGACCTTGACAGATTAGAGAACTGGGCCAAAACAAACAAGATGAATTTTAACAGGGAGAAATGTAAAGTATTGCACTTGGGCAAAAAAAATGAGAGGCACAAATACAAGATGGGTGACACCTGGCTTGAGAGCAGTACATGTGAAAAGGATCTAGGAGTCTTGGTTGACCACAAACTTGACATGAGCCAACAGTGTGACGCGGCAGCTAAAAAAGCCAATGCAATTCTGGGCTGCATCAATAGGAGTATAGCATCTAGATCAAGGGAAGTAATAGTGCCACTGTATTCTGCTCTGGTCAGACCTCACCTGGAGTACTGTGTCCAGTTCTGGGCACCACAGTTCAAGAAGGACACTGACAAACTGGAACGTGTCCAGAGGAGGGCAACCAAAATGGTCAAAGGCCTGGAAATGATGCCTTATGAGGAACGGCTAAGGGAGCTGGGCATGTTTAGCCTGGAGAAGAGGAGGTTAAGGGGTGATATGATAGCCATGTTCAAATATATAAAAGGATGTCACATAGAGGAGGGAGAAAGGTTGTTTTCTGCTGCTCCAGAGAAGCGGACACGGAGCAATGGATCCAAACTACAAGAAAGAAGATTCCACCTAAACATTAGGAAGAACTTCCTGACAGTAAGAGCTGTTCGACAGTGGAATTTGCTGCCAAGGAGTGTGGTGGAGTCTCCTTCTTTGGAGGTCTTTAAGCAGAGGCTTGACAACCATATGTCAGGAGTGCTCTGATGGTGTTTCCTGCTTGGCAGGGGGTTGGACTCGATGGCCCTTGTGGTCTCTTCCAACTCTATGATTCTATGATTCTAAAGCCACCTGAGAATAAGGTCAATAATGAAAAGTTTCCAAATGGAAGGATACTTTTCATTGCTACTGAATGTTGTTGTTTTTCCCCAAAGCAGCTTCCCATTGAGTTCATCACTAGTTGATGCATAGCAAGTTCAATTATTTCAAACTAAGCTCCAGATGCTTTATGCAGGCTCCATAAAATGGGCCTGCTCTGCAGAGGACACAGCCTGGACTTGGAAAAGCAAACCATTTCCCAGCTCAGCTATTAACTCACTCAGCCCCAGTACAGCTTCACTGACTCAGTTCCCTCTCCTGTAACGTGGGAATGATTGTGACTAAACACATTTCTAATATTATTTGACTAAGAGAAACTACCAATGGGATGTTTCCTTTGCTTGAGTTCCATCCATGCATCTTCATTAGAGCCGCTTACCACTTTATCAGGAGCATCTACTTCCAACAAGTTGATACCCACCCATTTACATGTTCTTCCAACCCAGGAGTATGGAAATTGCTGGTTTATAAAGCAAATCAACCATCAGCAGTCAACTTTTATAGTGCACATCTGTTTCATGCTGCCTTTTGAACTAGAACCCATTTTTCACAGACGGCACTAAATAAAGCTATTACTTTTACCATTTCATATATTATAGGAGACAAAATGAAGTCAACCTAATCCAAGTACTATGCCACTTATAATGTATATACTAGGTGTATCTCTCTCTCTCTCTCTCTCTCTCTCTCACACACACACACACACACACACACACACACACACACACACAGGAACGGTTGTGAATTCAGATGCTTCATTTGTAAATATTATTAGCCTATCTAAGTAACTACAGTGATTCTTTGCTGAAGCTCCCAACGAAAAGTGGTCTTATTAAAATAACAAAAGCTATGCTTACAAGTTTGATACATTTTTATTTTATGTGTTCTGTAATCTGTCATCTTTGCTCTGCTCAAGATTTTTCAGCACCCCGGCCTCCAACAACTTTTCATTTGCTCCATCACGGGTGGTTGGGCATATGTAAATTCCTTATGTAGATCATTCCTTCAGGCATTACAGTACAGTCCACAATTCAGCTCTGAATAATAATGTCAGGAATTACATTGTTAGATACAAAGAACAAATGAACAGTGGTCCATGTTCAACCAAGCCAAATGTCTATCTCTGTCTTCTTCAGGGATAGGGAACCTGCAGTCCTTCAGCTATTGTTGAACTCCAGTTCCCATTATCCCTGACCAATAATCATACTATCTGGGGCTGATGAGAGTGGAGTCCAATAACATACAGAAAGCCACATGTTCCTCATCCCTGAACTATCTTATTCAGTGTACTGACAGGAGCCCACAGGGAAGTTCAGAGTCAGGGTATGACAACATCAGTGTCCTGCTATTATTCCCCAGCATTTATTAGTAGTCAGGGACATACCCTCTCTTAAAACAGACATTTCAGTTTTGATTATTATGGGCAATAGCCTCTGACACAAATACCTTCCATACATTTACCTACACTCTTTATTATAACGCAACTTAAATTGTGATCTCCCTTTTTCTTCTTCTACATTCCCTAATTTCCTTGCATAAATAGAATCAACATGTGCAAGCACAAGACAAGTGATGCTTGAGACGTATCATTCATACCTCCTAAGTCATCAGAGAAATGAGCTGGAATGCACAAGGCCCACATACTTGCATCCCTTATAATAGCAGCAATTTTTCTTCCTGTGTTGTTATTTTCATATACCTGTTGGCAGAATCAATCTGCCACAAATGCAATGTCCCTCTCTCATCCTTACATCAAATATGCTAACCCCAAATGTGAGTGCAAGTTAACTTGTTTTTTATCTTTCTTCCTAAAGATAGCAATATCAGAATTTCCCTGAAACCAGTAGAGAAAACATGACAGACAGAATGATTTGCAAGGCGCCTTAACATAATCTGACAACAATCGAGATGGTAGTGCTACTAATCACTTCTGTCTGCTTAATAAAGAGGACTTTCCTCTCAACAGTTAAAGGACCCCTGAAGTTCAAAATAAAATGTATTCTAATTAAGCTTATCTAATTTAAACAAAACATAAATTATGAAAATTATACTTGGAATATAATATGCAATTATTAGTACTCATTAATGATAAATCAGGAAACTACAGTGCACTGGGTAACGCTTCCTCTGGTCACAAAGGTTTGCAGCTCATTGACCTGTGCCTGCTCATTAGTCTAGGGCTTCAAATAGCAAGTGAAAAATGAATGGGATCTCTGCTATAACGTGGAATTGGGCAGGAATAGAATAATATGATAGAAAAATAGCAAAATTTGAGCTTTTGGGCTGAGACTGTAAGGTAAACATTTAACTCAAGCACACAAAATGTTTGATGCTTTGAAGCATTAAGAACTTTAGCCAACTATTATTTATATTTATTATGTCCTCAAAAGAATTTTGTGTAGTGCTGTTACAACTGAGGCCGCAGCTGTTGCAGACAGTGGCAGCCAGTCAACATATTAAATCAGGCAGAGGGCCGCCTTAGTGGTGGCGCCTGCCCTGTGGAACGCCCTCCCATCAGATGTCAAGGAGACAAAAAGCTACAGTATCTGACTTTTAGGAGACATCTGAAGGCAGCCCTGTTTAGGGAAGTTTTTAATGTTTGATGTTTTATTCTGTTAAATGTTCTGTTGGGAGCCGCCCAGAGTGGCTAGGGAAACCCAGCCAGATGGGCGAGGTATTAATAATAAAAAATAAGAGATAATAGATAATAAATTATTATTATTATTACTGCCACATGTGCATTGCTTGTCTCTAAGACCTCATAATGTTCTGCATATTGGACTCCAGGATCTGATGTCCTTTAACCCGTAACTTACGGGGTTGACATGCCATGATACGCATGGCATTGCTTCTTTAACGGCTCTTGTTGTGGTCATGCATCACAAAGATTTGAAACAGATTACTGATATTATTAAATGCTGCAAAACTAAACTAACATAGGTAATGGCTTGCATAGGGAACCTGAGAGAGGTTTAGGAGAGAAGAAGTGGGTTGTTACCATGTATGTGAACAAAGTATGTGAACAAAACAAAATAGCTTGCATTCTTTAGACTAATCCTTCCTGTTGTGATCCATAAGATTTTGTTTCATCTATATTTTTTGTATTTAGAGCAATTTAAAGAGCACCTAGGAATGTGGGTGGCGCTGTGGGTTAAACCACAGAGCCTAGGACTTGCCGATCAGAAGGTCGGCGTTTCAAATCCCCGTGACGGGGTTAGCTCCCATTGTTCAGTCCCTGCTCCTTTCAACCTAGCAGTTCGAAAGCACGTCAAAGTGCAAGTAGATAAATAGGTACTGCTCCGGCGGGAAGGTAAACTGCGTTTCCATGCACTGCTCTGGTTCGCCAGAAGCAGCTTAGTCATGCTGGCCACATGACCCAGAAGCTGTACGCCGGCTCCCTTGGCCAATAAAGCAAGATGAGCGCCGCAACCCCAGAGTTGGTCACAACTGGACCTAATGGTCAGGGGTCCCTTTACCTTTATGGAGGTGCACATTTTTACCTCTTGCAAGGCGGCCAGTCTTTAAGTGGAAGGTATTTGCATTCCCATAGCCATGTTAGACACTAGCTTCCTCACTTCCTCCAGTGTTACACCTCACTTGGGAAGACAGGTGAACTAATACCAGTGTACTGGAAGAAGCAAAGATCACCAGTGTTGAAGCAATGATTCTTCAACATCAACTTCGTTGGACTGGTCATGTTATGCAGATGCCTGATGATCGTCTTCCAAAGCAACTACTCTATTCCGAACTTTAAAATGGAAAGCGTAATGCTGGTGGTCAACAAAAGAGGTTTAAAGACTGTCTCGAGGGAAATCTTTAAAAATGTAGTATAAACACTGACAACTGGGAAACACTGGCCTGCGAGTGCTCCAGTTGGAGAACAGCCTTTACCAAAGGTGTCATGGGCTTTGAAGACACTCGAACTCAGGACACAAGGGAGAAACATGCTAGGAGGAAGGCACGCTTGGCAAATCCACACCGTGATCAGCTCCAGCCCAGAAACCAATGTCCTCACTGTGGAAGGACGTGTGCATCCAGAATTGGCCTCCACAGTCACTTACGGACTCATTGTTAAACCGATGTTTATGGAAGACAATCTTACTCAGCTACGAGTGATCGCCAAAGAAGGAAGAAGAAGAAGAAGAAGAAGAAGAAGAAGAAGAAGAAGAAGAAGAAGAAGAAGAAGAAGAAGAAAACTGTTTAAGGCTGCAATTCTAACCCCACTTGCCTGGAAGTAAACCACACTGGATTCAACAGAACTTACTTCCAAGTAGACATGGTTAGCATTGTGCTGTTAATGTTTTTATTTTCGTTAAGATTAGGTTTCTAAAATGACTTATTTGGATACTACAATTGTATAATTCCCTACAACTTCAAACCCCATTGTGGTAATGGGTACTGACGAAGGAAAATATTGTCTCCAGTTATTATGGGTTGGAACTAAGGCTTTGTTCATGCTATCATATACTGTGCACTCACTGCAGTTTCCAATGCTGGATTTTTAATCTTCACGTGATGCTATCCAAAATGCATATGCATTCTGTTCTTTGTTATATGATACTACTGTCAGATGCATTGTTTTTCAAACCAGTTTCACATTAATTGGAGTCATTAAGGTTTTCATTTTAGCCAAGGTGCGAACACCTTTGCATAGCGTAAAGACATCCCTGCCCTGCCACATCAATGTTGTGTACACAAACAGAAATAAATCGACGCTGTGTTGCTGTGAACAGCCAGGGGACAAAGGGTTCTGAAATGCACCAGTGGGTGAGGAACTTCACTTCGCTTCACTTCACTCTTAAGGCAGTAATGTGAACACACTCTAAGACTGCACCCTTTAGTTTGTCCTGGTAATTACTTTGTTTCCTATGCAGTTGTGTGATGACTTGTTCTTCAATAAACAGCCTCTTGTTCTGGACCTACAAAGTGATTAACCCTGTTATATTAGATAAGAACTTAACAACTTAACAATTGCTAAAAAATTACAATAGTAATATGCCAAATTAATCACTGTGTCCCAGATATCATTCTTCTTAGACCTATGACTCAGTTATTTAAAAAAAAATTATTTTTTTTTGGCATATTACTGAAATGATTCTCTATTCTTAGGGCCACATCTAATCAGAGAACTGGAATGATGAGCAGTTCTCAGCTCTAGACTATGAATGCTGTATGATTAGTTTATCTCCTTTTAAAGCTGCAGACACCTAGAATATGTCACTACTCGGGTGAGTAAAGCAACGTGTGTGTGTGTGTTTTTCATTTTATTACTGTGAGGGGAAAATTAAAAACAGATAAATTGCTAAACACAGGGAGAGTGCATTATTTACAGAAAACACATAAATCATTCCCATCACATAAACATCCTTTTTGTTTTGTACTTGGCATGCATGAAAGATTCATAAACTCTCCGTGACTTTTGTGCTCTCATTAGACAACAAAATACTCATCAGATATTTCATGTGCAACTAGAAGCCTCAGCTGGCTTTGTGGTGTGAATATCCTGTTCTGCTGTAAATTAGAAATCAATCCACCTTGATAGAATTTTGCAAGCCAAGTGCTATATCCATCCACCCACACCTGGGGCAGCTCAAAACTAGTTATACAATTTTATTGTATGTAGAACACTTTACACAGAGTCACAGCAATGAACAAACTATACAAGAGGGCTAAATGTTATCCAGGCTATCTATAGGATTGTACATACTTAAAGAACTGAAGCTTAGCAGGTCCATATACCCAACACTCTTTTCCTTTAATTTTTTTTTCCAAGCAAGTTTTCTAAATTTTCAAAATAAATATATAATAGTGTTTAAAGGAGAAAGCACTCCTATATTTTCTGTGATTGAGTTTCTCAGGCTACTCCCAGGGCAACTGAGTATTACATCTAGCACTGCAGCCTTTGGGTGGCAAGATCTTCAACGTCTGCCCTACAAAAAAGGTCATTCACTAGCATTTTCCACAATGGGTGATCTTAAACAGTAAGCAGTGATAGGTCCCTTGGAGATACAGGGGGAAAGAGTTTATCCACTTCTTGCAGAAAGAATGTCTCTGGGCTGACCTCTACCTCCTGGACCCACAGGGCCAAACTCTTCAGTGTACCTCTCCATTAATGGTCCTGAACAACAGTTCAATATGGTGTTACCATGAAAAGAATATAGTCATTGGGACATGCAACTATGAAATCACAACTCTTTTTCTTAACAGTGACTTGTTTATGCATGATGCAGGGTATTTACATACATTTATAGTAAAGGTTACCAGATTTTTTTTCAATGAATCCGGGGACACTTTTCAACTTCAATTGATTTACAACTTATTTGTAAATCCGGGAACTGTCCCTGGGAAATGGGGACATCTGGTAACCTTAATTTATAGAGCAATCCTATCTCACGCCACGAGATTGTGCTATTAGTCTTTTTATTTATTGCATTTATACCCCAGTAATTCCATCAAAGGAGCTCAAGGTGGCATGCATCATTCTGCCCCTCACCAAATTATCATCACAACAACCCTGTGAAGTAAACTAAATTGAGGGACAGGGTCTGGTCCCAATGGGCGTCAGCAGATGAGTGGATATTTGAACCCTGGTGCCCCAAGTCCTGGTCCACCACTAAGCACTAGACCATGTTATCTCTCTCTAGGTAGGACAGCCCTTAATGAAAGATTCGTGTCAAAAATCTTAACTGCATGTATTAACGAGTAGATGTAAAGCACCACTTCTTCATCTTGAAGGGGAATTCTATTGGAAAATACAGAAAACTGAAAGATTAGCAAGTAGAAATAGGAGCTTAATCAAAGGCTGTTTAGTGTATTGCAATTATTAAAAAATATAACAGAGCTATTCAGATGCAATTACTTTCTGCTCACATTTTATTCCTGGATATTGGATAAATGTTTATGTGTTAACAAGTGTAGATATACTGCCACCCTACAAAATAGCTGATTCTGCTATTCTGCTCCACGAAGCAGTCCGATTTTCTATTGGCTAACAGCTTGATTCATGAAAGGCGATTCCTTAAATGTAGGAGACTCGGTGGCTCTTTTCCTGTAACAACACAACAGAAACCTCCCACTGACACTCCATATCGATTTATAGCTTTGATGACTATGAGCCAGTAGGAAGAATAAGGCAATCAGGAGAAAAGCTGATCTTCCCAGCAGCTACAGCTGAAGTTTAATATCTGAGAAGATAAGGATAATTTCTTAGGATTGCTTTGTCGTTTTTTAAAATCCCCTTTGAGGATTTTCGGGGCAATACATCTAGGATAAGAATATATTGTACAACCTTCCCTACCTCTGTCATATATACCTATTGCAGTGTAAGAACTTTTTAAAATAATTTAAAAAGATTTTTCTTCTAATCAAAAATAAGCTTGCCCTGTACCTTTTGTAGATGGATGCTTAAACCAAACAAGGACATTCAGCCCATAAGCAGAGGGAATATCAGTGTGTGTGTGTAATTGTGGGTGGTGGAGACAGGTGGCAAGTTATCTCCCAACTACAGGACTTTGCAGGAAGCAGGCTGAGGGATGAATAACAGCAGGAATCACCCAGCAGTTTTCTGATATGTGTCTGAGCCAGCCAATCTATGCAAGGAGATGGACCTGCCCAGCCAATAAGGAAGCAGCATTTGCAGACCAAGGGTGTGTGTTTTTTTATCCTCAAATATACAACTGCATTATCTTGGATTTGGGTCTTTTTGCACCTTTAAACTGCAGACCTCTTTGTTGCATGCTGCCAACAGCAATATTTGGCCACTCTCACTCAGCCACAGTGTTTTGGGAGACTATTTCATCCTGTGCCACGCTTTGCCTGGTTGGCTGTGTCATTTGGCAAGCTCTGGGAAGCTGCTTTCAAAATCCCAATTATAATGGAATATTTATCAGTGAGACCCCAGTCTGAAACTCTTGAGAGCCACTGCCCATTATTGTAGACAATATGGAGCTAGATGGACCTATAGTCAGACTCAGTATAAGGCAGCTGCCTATAGTTCTTAGTGAACTAGTTCAGTGTTCCCAAACCTGGTGCCCTCCACCTTTTGGTCTATAGCTCCCATCAGCCTCAGCGAATGCAACCATGCTCGCTGGGGCTGATGGGAATTGTAGTCCAAACTATCTTGCGGTCATCAGGTTGGGAAGACTGAACTATTTGGACCATTAGTTTTACTTGGTATAAGGCTGCCATGTTCCTATACCCAGGCAAAAGTCCCACTGAAGTCTATGAAGTTGTCTCTTGGTGAAATGAAAGACAGGCGCAGAAAAAAGACAGAAGATTTGTACCTCAGGTCCAAACCATCAGCATTGACTCAACAATTAACCTCTTCCATTATCTCTGCCATTTGTGTATTTCAGTGTATTCAGATTAGGTGAAAGTGTAAACAAATATGGAATAAAATTCAGCAAAGGTCACCGTCTTTAAAATATAGCTTGCTGGGACGCCAAAAACAAATAACTATAAAATAATAATTTTCTTACACAGCTACAAAGAAATGCAAAAGGTTTGCATAGCTGGAATATGTTCAAAGCATTAATTTTGAATTTCTGAAGATCAAGAAAGATAGGTTCCCCCACACACAACGGTGAATAACATGCTGGAGGCTTGAGGATGCATCCCTTTTGATTAAAGATATGCTTTTCTGTTCACCATGTGTTCCTTGCTTTTATGTAAAGGGAATTTTAATCATATTCTCACTGGACCCAGGGAAAGCCAAAGAAAATATCATTTCTACTTACCAGCCTGAAAGAGGATATCATTAGACTGTTCAGTTGAAGCTTATCTATTGCTACTACTTAAGCAGCTAGTCACGGCACTATTCATTCAAAACAAAATAGCAGATTGTAATGTGCAGGCTGAGATCTGAAGGCATTTCATGTGCACATTCATATGAAAGCCTAAATTTCACACGATAACTAAAGGGATTATCTTTGAACTAGTTACCACATTGTTTCCCCCCTTTTTTATTCTGTTTGTAGATTGTGAAGAAACTGAAAAGCTTCCGTCTTGTGAGTTCCCCACAAACCCTGGTCTCCTTTGTTGTTATAGGTATATCAGCTGTAATATACCTGAAAAGCAATATGCAAAATTAAGATCCTTTGCAAGCTGTGAGAAAACAAATACTTGTTCAATCCCTGTAACAAGGGGAGAAATCACAGATCAAGCAAATCAAATTACCAGGCTTTCAGGTCTGCCAGCCGGCAGCCAAGGATATTATAAATGACAATTATGTCTGTCCTTATTCTGTTACAGTAGGATTGTGAGCTCCCCCTCCCCGCCCCCCACTCTTTTTCTACACAGATCCAAGAGGAGCAACACTTGAATATGCTGAAAGATGAAAAATTTAATTTGACACTTGTCACTACATCTTAAGCTTGAAAACAAGTGTTGTTCCTAATCGGAACTGACAAAAGTGGTGTAGCAACTGATGAATATTACAGTTTCTAACAGGTCTGTGTAGGACCATTCTAACAGCCGAATTTCCAGGTCCTTGTTGACAGCAAGAGCTTCTGGAAAATATTACTGGGCACCCCCATGCATGTAGGCGCTTAATTATGACTTCACCAGAGAGCCATTCATGAGATTATGTACTGTTGCAACAGAATTAACTCTCTTGTCTTTCCTTCAAGATTTATCTGCAATGTCAGTGTGTTTGGGCACCACGGGATTCCCTTAACATCGCTCCTTTTTCAGGTCTGCTGTGTGGCAGTTCTTAGAATCGTATAGAATGCTCTGTGATTTGATGTATTTTGGTACCATCTAATTTGCTATAAATGAGTGAAAGGGTAGACTGCTTATTATCAAAATTTCTCCCTTTCAGAGTAAGCCTCATCTATATAATTAATTAGATATCTGCATACTTTAGCCACCTGCTGAAACTTCCAAACCAAATTTAAAACTGTAATTGGTAATACAAAAGCAATGGCTCTGATGTTGCAGCATGCTGTCTCCCATGCTTGCTGGTGCAGCATTCTTTAGATGTGGTTTCTGCCAGTGGGTGCATGCCTGCAGAGTTAGTAAGAAAACAAAATTACATTTCCTCTCCAAATACCCACAAAGTTGTGGACCTTTTAAATGTGCTGCTCAGTTGCTTCTTCAGAGCACATAAGCATCATTCCATGCTGTTCGAAGGGAATAACCAGAACTAAAGCATGTTAACTTTAATATATCCAAGGCATGAGAGACAAGATAGAGAGGCAAGACAGAGAGAAGAAACTGTAAGTAGAAGAGAAACAGTCAGACTTCATGCCTAGTCTTCCAGAAAGGTTATTTGGCTACTCTTAATGTTTGTTTGTCTTTGTTTTCTTTTGGTTCCACTGATTGCAATGTAAAAGAGTGGTATAAAAGCAATGTTCTGATATTCTTGTTTTAATGTTTTTGTTTTAATTTTGTTGTGTTGCAATTGAACTTTGTGCAAGCCATTTGCAAGCAAATTTAACTCCCCCCCCCCCCGACCTGTTAAAGCACAGAGTATAACTCAAATAAACAAGCAAACCATGAAACTTAACATATTCTGAATATTCTGGGGTTCTTATGCGCACACTTTCTGAAGTCATATCATGAGGACTTGAAAGCTTGGGATGATGTCCCCCTCGGTCAGGTTTATGGGGTTAGAATTTAAAGGCTGAAGTGAAAATTACATGAGGAAAAAATCTCAGGAAAATGGCTTGGTCTTCCCAGTCTCTCTCGATGAAAGACAGAATGCTGTATGGCACCCACCCCATCTCTCTGATCCATATTTCATATGAATTCTAACTCAGATATCATACACAATACATGCACCCCTTACCTATCATTTCCACAAAAGGAAGAAGCCCACCCATATCCCACTTAATCTTGACATGAATCTTCCGCAGTATATAAAGTGATAAAACACCATTGGCAAGACTATGTTTATTATGTGATTTTGTATATAAGGTGGTACCTCAGGTTAAGTACTTAATTCATTCCGGAGGTCCGTTCTTAACCTGAAACTGTTCTTAACCTGAAGCACCACTTTAGCTAATGGGGCCTCCCGCTGCTGCCGTGCCGCCGGAGCACGATTTCTGTTCTCATCCTGAAGCAAAGTTCTTAACCTGAACCACTATTTCTGGGTTAGTGGAGTCTGTAACCTGAAGCGTATGTAACCTGAAGCGTATGTAACCCGGGGTACCACTGTATACAAAAAAAAAAGTTTAGAAAGTGGCATGGCTGTTAAATCTAGCTTGTGAAGGATTATTATGAGGGGAGGACTAATTTCCGCACCTTAGTACTATGCTTGAATATGTATAGGTAACATCCACTAAATTGTAGAAGATGGTTGAATGACATTTCCAGGGTCTCAGGTTTACATCCACTGCTGTATGCACAAAGTTCCACTCAAGGAAGAGGACTTCATTTACTCTCCTCTCTCTGTGTGTCCTAAAAATCTCTTCCAGAAGGTCTTCCTAACCTCTAGATCAGATTTTGAGTGTGCAGGGGCCTGCAGTGGCAAGGAGGGGAAAGTTCTGTTGTGTCAACTGAACTCTACTGCGCTAGTGGATCAGCAGATTGGATATGGCCCTCATTGTCTTGCATAGTTCATTTCCTTTCCCCGTGGATATCATAAGTTCATAGAATTATGCAAAACAAGCAAACACTTTTAATTAGCTATTCAGAATCCAACTCTTTCCAACAGAGAATTTGTGCTATCTTTAAGCCAAATCTTGATGTTTTCTCAAGAACCATGACAACTAAATCCTTGAACTGAACACAAGGCTTCTGTGCCATTTTGTCATCAGAGAATGGCTAACACACAATTTTCCCAATTCCCTAATAAGAAGCTAGATATTGCCTGTAAGAAATCCACTACACATCAATCTGTCCCTGCATCCAGCTGTTGTAGATGTAGATATATCAAATGTACTTTGAACAGGCAATTCGTAGACAGAGCTCCTTGTTTGGGGGTCCAGAAAGACTTTGTTTTACCTATATTTTCATGGGAACAAATACACTTGCTCTTCTTTAAACTGGTATAATGCATGGCTTCAGACAACCCTCTCATGCAATGAGAAGACAAGTGAAGGACATTAAGGCATTGAAGAAAGGGCTCTATGAATCTATATCCATTGGTGTATGAGAGTAGGGCCCTTTCTCACATGCTCCAAGCAAATTTGGTAAGGCATAGCTGCTGGACATGGTAGCAGGGTCTTACCCACTCAGACTTGTGATCCCGTTCAGGTCATCCCAAGCAGATGGCTGCGGGTTCAGTCTCTGCTTGAAGACCTCCAGGAAGAGAGAGGGCACCCCACCAGGCATCTAAGCCCCATCTAGACTTTGCATTTAAAGCAGTATCATGCTAGATTAGTCATGGCTTCCTCCAAAGAATTCTGGGAACTGTAGTTTCTTTAAAGTGCTGAGAGTTGTTTGGAGATCCCTATTTCCTTCACAGAACTACAATTCTCAGAGTGGTTTAACAAAGTGGTTTAGGGAACTTTGTGAATTGAAGGTCTGTGAGCGATAGTTCCCAGGATTCTTTGGGGGAAGTCATGATCGTTTAAAGGAGTACGATACAAGCTTTAAATGTACAGGGCAAAATGGGCCACAGTAACTATTTCATTTGTTATGTTTCTGACTAGAAATGTTTGATTTATCAAGATGTACCTCACAACAATCAAACTGACAGTGTTGTGAACGCTGTTATAAGAAGCAAGTAGTATGGCTTACAACTGTGAGAAAAATACCAGTCCCTGGAGAAAGTTTAGAGACATTGATTTGAGACTAATGTGGCAACACTAAATGAATTCTTCACATTTTGGCTTCACCACTACTCAATATGACGCTTAATATAATAATGTCTAATCAGTCCCAGTGTTACTAGAAGGCCATTGGGATTTACTGAACCAATGTCATAAGAGGCATAAATTCTACAGAAACCCCTTAAAGCCCTTGCAGCTACCCAAGGGCAACACATACTCAAGCAATCTCAGGCAGTTCTTTGGTGTTGCGCAAGGAGAGAGGCAGTCTCTGAGGTAACAATACTGGGTTTTGAAAACACTCTTGAATGCCTAGCAAGACAGCCAGAGCAATGTTGCACATTATGACAGTGTGCTAGCACAGCAGTTGTCATTGTCCCCACCCCCCACCCCCCAACCCCATTTTAAATTCATACTTGCTAGTACAACAGCTTGTGCTACTGGACATGAGTTTCATACTGAGCACAACAATAAACTTCATTGAGTATTCAATACCTTCTCTAATTATTTAGGAGAAATTTAATGGGCACACTTGCAAATAAGCCTCAGTGAATTCAGCAGGACCTATACATAATTGCAGTGAAAGTGCATTTGCAAATGTACCTAAAGAAATATGGAGGAAATATCTCTGTTTGCTTTCATTACAGAGGGAGGACTCACACTTAAAGTTGCTAGGCCCACACAGAGAGTTGATTATCTTCTTTCATGGCTAAGAGAGTTTCACTTATCCTCTGGTTACCTGGTATTGTGACTGGGTGTAAGTGTGGAAGAAAATTCTCCTCACAACATGAGAGGACACTACAAATGTGATGACTGTATGTCCCTCATGTTAACTCAACGCTTGGTAAACGTTCATCTGTATTTATCCTATATTCTAACACAAGGACTGATCCAATACATTTTATTTTATTTTATTTTTACTGCTTAAAGTGGAACTCTGCCCCGTGCTCCCACAGTACCCAGATCCAGCCAGGTTGTTTTAACAGCAGAGGCAGAATAAAACATTTTCTCCGCTCCCTAGCAGTAAAAACAAAACAGATGACAATTTGCTGCCCCAAATCAGCAAAAACACTTGTTTTGAGTAGCCATTATTTTTTTCTGCGCGCATTAGAACATCTGCTTCCATTAACTTTAGATTGTGCATTCTCATGCTGGCTTTCCTTCATATGACCAGGAGTATTTTCAGTCTGGGTAAATCTTTGAGATTATCTTAATTCTTTCTACCAACCATAAAGTGATTCATTCACAATAGTTTTTATAGCCCATGTTTTCAAATACTGGAGAGGGTGTTTTCCATAAATCACTGCAGACCGTAGTTTATGTATTTCAGAGGCTTGCTTTGATTTAAAACATTGGGGGGTTTTGCACAATATTTCACTTAATTATTTCACTATATTAGCATTCATTATTATTTTGACTACTGCTGTTACATTGCAGGGTTAATGAGAAGGAATGGCCCCACCAACCCACCACGGGCTCCAGCTCCATCCACTTTGAGCTCCAGAGATTACCACTGAGAGAATGCACCCCAAACAGGACAGGAAGGGTGCAGAGGTTGTCCACCCCTAGTTTAGAACCTGGGGCCTTATCTGTTCTATACATTTAAAGCCATATTGTACCACTTTAAGCAGTCGTGGCTCCTCTTGAAGAATCCTAGGAACTACAGTTTGTTAAGGGTGCTGTCATGATGCTGTCAGTGGCTCCCAGCTGGTTGCCCAGGAAATTATAAATACAAGTTTCTTACAGTCCTTTTTTATTTCAATCTTTACAGAGAGAGGCTATAGAACCCAGCCTCTTGTATAATGGCATTGTCCCGAATGAATCTCCACCCACCCATCCCGTCTCTCCCACTTCGTCATTCTCATCATCTCCTCTACGGGTGCTGCTATGTGCCCTCTGTCTTTGAGCTCTTTACTCTCCTACTTTTAAGGCTCAACAGGTTCTGGGAGATGGAGGGTCTGGAATGTTTTCTAATGACAACATGTCAGCCAGCTGTTCTGGCTCTCCCACGAATCCCCAAATTTCCCCCTCATCTGCCTCTGAGCTATGACCTCCTGCAAACCACGGTTATAGATCTATATTGTCTTCCTGTCCCCACCATTCTTCCTCTGCCCAGTCCCTGACAGGTGCTGGGAGATGCTAGGAGGTCCCTAGTCCCCTCACAGAGCTACAGTTTGCATGGTGGTTTGGCAATCAATCCCTCTTCCCCGGAATGTGTAGCTCACTGATGGGAATATGGGTGTCCAAACAACTCTCAGTACCTTTAACAAATTACGATTTGCAGGATTCTTTGGAGAAGTCAGGGCTGTTTAAAAGTGGTATGATGCTGCGTTAAAGTGCAGATGGTGCCTGAATAGTCAACTGAATAACCAACCAATAAAGAAAACATTAGGAAACCCAAGACAAAAGTGTTTCTGTAACGGGAATCATTTTAAAACTTTGTTGTTCTTTCTACTGCTCCTAACAGATGTTTGGGCTTCGCTCGTGTTTTGTTCTGATGATTCTTAGCCTCTCTTGTAATGCGCATTTGCTGCTTCACTGCCGCAGATGCTGTGGGCAATAAGTGTAGATAAATAAATAAATGGAAAGGGGGTAAGGGGAGTTTATGAACCATTCTTCTTTTGGAAATGCCAGCTTAGGTTTGCCTGCAGCCGTGTTTCACATACACGTTTCACATAATCTTTGCTTTAGAGGGGGTGGGGAGCTTTAAAGGGAAATGGAAAAAGGAAAACAAAAGCAACTCAAAGGAATTAAGGTCCTAAATTTTTGAAATTAGAAACATTGTAATAAAATAGAATTCAATTATTTATTTGAACTATTTTATGCTCCCACCTCTCCAGGCTCTCAAAGTGTCTCTGGCAACAGCTTAAAATGAAGTCTTAAAGATAAGAAATCAAAAGAAGGGAGACCAGGGACCCCACCAACAGTAGAACAACAGACTGAGCAAGCACATAGGTTATCTGACCATGGTCCTCCTCACTATGGGTGAGCTGCACTGAATTTATATTTAAATTTAGTAGGGTCTGTAGGCAGTACAGTGGACGCTCGGGTTGCGAATGTGATCTGTGCGGGAGGCACATTCGCAACCCACAGCACCGCGTCTGCGCACGCGCGGGTCACAATTTGGTGCTCCCGTGCAAAGCGCAATTTAGCACTTCTGCGCATGTGCAAGTGCCGAAACCCGGAAGTAACCCGTTCCAGCACTTTTGGGTTCAGCGCGGTGCACAATCCAAAAACGCGCAACCTGAAGCGTCTGTAACCTGAGGTATGACTGTATTTCAGATATTTGGGCTCTAAGTTCTTTAGCGCTTTGAACACTAATACAAATTGGGCCTGAAAATTAACTGGCAAGGAGTGCAGCTGTTGTCAAAGAGGGGTTGTGTGATGTGGGTTCTAAATTGAACCCCATACAATAATCTGGCTGCTGAATTTCAGAACAGTTGAAATTTCTGAGTTGTCTTCAAAGGCAGCCTCACACAGAGCATGCTGCAATAATCCAATCTGGATGTCGCCTGAGCATGGAGTACAATGGCCTAGTACTCTCTGCCCAAACAGAGCCACATCTGGTGAGCCAACTGGAGCTGGAAATAAGCATTCCTAGATGCTGGGCATCCAGTGACAATAAACCAAATACAAAATACTGTAGCACCATTTAATTGATAACTGGAATGCTAATTTCATCTTATGTAGAAGCAACCTAGGACTCAGCTACATTAGTCAAAAAAGTGTTTTGAATGCAAAACTAAATGGCGCTGGAGAGCAAAAAAAAATTCTTTGCAGTTTTTCCATAGCATTTTTTTCTTTTGTTATAACGATTTAATTTCTAACTTATTTATAGTGGTTTTTTCCTGTGTGTAGATCTACCCATAGACTACCTGGAATGTCTTTCTTTGACGTCTCTCACTTGATGTTCCTTTTTGAGTTTTAGTTTGGACAAGCTGGTCAAGGGCTATAATAGGTTTTGTTTGTTTGTTTTGGCTGGCTCTGACTTAGATATTTTGTCTACCAAACAGGTTCAGGAGAGAACAGGAATGCCAACTGTCAAGGCCTTTTTTTCAGCTATATTTCAGTTAATCTGGTTTTGTAGGCAACTCACTATGAATCACTACAGAGTGATTGCTCATGTGAATAGCTTCATGTATGGGCAGAGATGCAACAGCATAGACTTAACATCTAACAATGGCTGCGACTGAAGAGTTTACAGAGCTCACTAACGAACAGTACAGTAAGTTGTGTTAATAATGAACACATTCGCACAACCAGTTGCCATGTGCTGAATCAAACCAAGCTAACACACACACACGCACACACGAATAACAACCTGGTTTGGAGCCATCCTAGAATACGACTTTGTCTCCTGGGTCTTAAATCTGAAGCAAGGACTCATAGCAAAAAAAATTGTCAGAACTCACATCCCAAAACTTTGAAAATATATTTAAATAGAGAATTTGTTAGAAAGAAACCAAAAAAAATTACAGAACAATTTTTAATTTCTCTGTCCCCTTTTGTAGCTTTAGAGACATGCAGGCAGAAGAAAAGTTGATCCTTAGAAAATGAATAACTCAATACTAAACTGTAGTTTTATATTAAGTTCAAACAACCTGCAATCCACCATGCATCAGTAAATAAAGCATGACAAATGTTCATTCAAAAGGAATCTCAAATTAAATTCCAATCTGATAAAGGTCATTTGTCTTCCCCATGACTCATATCCTGGAATGAAAGGAATATAATATAAATTCTCTTTGTCGTGAACCTTTCTTGTTTCTCATTTGGGGATGTACATCAGATTACTGAGTACGGAAACACGACAGAAAGAAATTTTGCCAAATGCATCACCCCAATCTGCTATCACAAACTGAGCTCTGAATAAAATTGAAATTTTAATTAAGCCACTTAGGTAGCAGAAAACTAAACAAAAGAAGAATCAAAGCCAATCTAATTTATAGGTTTTTCCATCATAATATTACCAACCACCTGTCCTAGCTTCTCCCCAGCATATGCAGGCAGAAGCTTTTACTTATGAGTAAGAAAGATAGCTCCAATCAGGCAAGTAACAGTAGATGCTTGGCAGCTGAAACAATGCTTAGAAGTTGGGAACTAAGGAGGAAGGGAAGAAGTTCAGATCTGGATGGAAGTGAAAGAGATGTCCCAACAAGGTTTCCCACCACTTCTGCCGTGCTTTTAAAGGTGTGGCCTGCTTAGTCATGAGGCTGTCTCACCTTGTGGAAATGCCAAGATTGCAAGTGTGTGCTGCGTCAGGGCAGATGGTCCCAGGTGACAAGACTGCACCTTCCTGTTCTGGCTCCAGTTCAGACACCTCTTTCTGTTCAGCCTGCTCAAAGTCCTCCCCAGCTTCCACTGAGACTCTACAGGCTGCAGGAAGATTGTATTGGGAGAGCCAGCAAACTTGGCTCTCTCTTCCAAACCGAATGAAGTTGGGACCAGGGAACAGAAGGTTCACTGCTGTGGAAGCCTCACACAGCTGGCTTTTCAAGCCTCGCTGCCATGTTGGGAAAGGCAGCAGCAAATGCCTGGCTAGCCATCCAATTGGCCCAATCAAAGTTGCACCTTTTTGCGAGAAGACTGCCCCTTAATACCGCCGGCTGAAGGGAATTTCCCAACAACAGCTTGCGGGTGAGCATGTTCTGACTGCCAGGGATGAAGGCAGAGCACGAGGGGCAGCAACTGTTACCCCCCTCCCCCCCGTGGAAGCGGTGAGCGGCCATTCCCACCATCCAGTCCCCCACCCCTCTATTTCTTCCTTCTCCTCTTTCATCAGAGCCAGCTAACCCAAGAGCAAAAGGGAAGCACTTTAGACAAAGCAAAATAGAACCAAATAAACCAAAGCACGTGAACTCTCAGTAACTATGCTGCTCTTTTATACTAATTATTACTGGGTTTTTGTCTTGTACTTGTTTTTAATGTTTATTTCTGTAAGGGCTTGCCCCACTGCTTCCCCCCGGGGATTGCCATTTGTTCCAATCTATCACTAAAGAGCAGATTTTCCCTTGGAAAGGAGCAGGCCAAAGGAGATATCACTCAGACCCATGCCTAGAAAGTGTGGGTCAAGCAGAAAACCACTTGGCCCCATGCTTTCTAGGCATGGCACAAGTATCGAAGAACCCTAAGTCACTGTGAGTTCACCTTTGTGGACAGGAAAGCAAGCAGTAAATATAAATAACAACACCAGCACCCCAGGAAGGGGGGGGGGACCATCAGCCAATCAGGACCAAGACAAAAGTCCCTTCCCAGTTAGAAAAATGACCACCCAAAGTCCAACGTGCTCCTCAGTCCAAAAGATAGCAGGAAAATGGGTTGTGATGTTCTTTGGCCTGCCCAGGCAACACCCTTTAGCTGTGACTACTGCATTGTACAGGGTGAACTAGATGATGCTTTGAGCCTCTTTCAACTCTGCAATTTGTGATTCTGTTATTCTGAGCCTCATTGCCGCCTCTCTTGCACAGCCCTGAAATACCCTAAAACGATGCAGTCCAGCGTCTTCCCTGCCACAAGGCATCCTATGCTGCCTCTTTCCTGCCCCAGCAATCTCTCCCACCCTGCATTCAATGTTGTGGTGCTTAGGGGACCTTTTTCCTTTACTGTTCAGCTGGCATGGACCACCAGCTTTCTAGGAAAGGGATGTATGTGTGTGTGCTTTCTGTATAGTATCCATCACATTGCAAGTACAACAGATGCTTTTTTAAAAAAAAAGCAAAAGTATTTTTATTGCTATTATAGTAATAATAAAAGAACGGTACTAGGAAGACCTTACTGAAGAAGCCACTTCAAACTTCCTCATAAAAAGATCAGGACCACGATAGCATGTTTGGGGAAATGTAGGGTGCTTTGATATAAAATTTTAAGATCAATTTTGCTAGGTCATGCTCAGCAGGAATTGTAAAGTTCTTCAGAACTGAAATGGTGGATGTGGACCTTCAGTGTCCCAGGCCAGGTTGGTTTTGGATGAAAGAAGAGTGGGTGACATAAAGGCTCAATACCAAATGCTATTACTGATGACCTATGCCTGTGATTGCAATAATAGCAGGGTGGGGAATAACACCATCAAATTCATTGCTGATACTTAGAGCAAATGATGACAAGTAATGTAAATGGATTCAGGAGGATTTGGATAATTTAGGTAATTAAGCTGGCAGATGGCTAATGCAATTTAGTGGGAAAGAATGTTAAATAATTGGTTTGGGAAACTGTACCAAATGGAACAATCATATAGTACAATGATTAGAAGGGGAAAGATTCTAGATTACCGAGAAACAAAACCAGAAACCACGTACAGACAAAGTGATTTATTTTCAGGAGAACAATATCTAAAATGGAGGAACTGCGGCTGAATTGCTGTATTACTTTCTGTCCAATAAAGGTGTATCAGCTGCAGCCCCCAAGGACAAATACCATCCTGATGAAATTCACAGTTGAAGTGAAACCCCAGCCAATGGCTCATCCCAGTTATCATGTGCCTAGAAAAAAACGAGTCAGAGCGGTTTTCTGCTTGTCGCATGCTTTCTAGGCATGGGTCCAAGTGATTTTCTGTTGCCCAAAGTGGACGGGCAGAAGCTACTGCTGGTTGTGTCCCTGCTGGAAGTGCCAATCAGAAACTACCAAAATGGGGCATTTAGGGGACAAGAGCAGAGTCTGTACAGGATCCTGCTGCTGTCATGTGTTAGCAGTGGGCCCAATCTGGACCTCTTCTCTGCACCAGCCCAGAAGCTGGTCTAGTACAAGAGCATTTCCAAGCCTGTCTAGCGAGGTAGTGGCTGCTCCATTAAGCCCAGTCCCTGCCAGCCAGGGATTGCTTTGTCCAGAATTTTAAAAGATATTTGGGAAGGGGGATGCAATTACCTTTCCTGATGTTAATGGACTTCAGCTAAGGAATTTTCATAGATGAATCCGTTCCTTGCCTCTTTTGTTCCTTGTCTCTTCTAAGGATATATAAGGTAACCATACGGCATTGACAAATACTATGTAAACAACGTTTGAGGCTGTAAGCACAAAGGAGGGAAAGGAGTCACTGACAAAACCATCTCCACGCTTGCTATGAAGGGTGTTGGGGGTTTTTTATAGCCGCAGAATAGAATGACCTTTGGACAAAGATGATTTATCAAGATTCACATCTCCTCTCTTCCTTTCTCTCCCTTGCTCACATTTCTATCACCTCATTTTTTACAGAGAGATTTTATTTTCTGATCAAGACTCCCGACTCTTCTCTCACGTGTACGCACACTCACAGCCTTTCCAAGGATGCTGGCTACGGAGAAAAAGAATTGACAATTCGAAATAAAGGTAATGATAGGTAATGGCTCACCTAACTGCACCAATGCAATCAGAGAAAAGCACTTAGAGTACTTACGAATAATATCTCTAGTTGAAAATATAATTAGCAGGGTAGAATGAAAAGGGGGTATTAATGGTTATGGGGCAGATCCTTCCTGTTGTAGTATGAGAATTGGCAGCATTACCATGAGTAACATTATGTCTTTTGTTATGCATTATTCTCATAATCTCGTCTCCCCTTTTTCACCATGTCGTTAATCAGCCTCATTCTTTTACATCACGGTGGCAGAGGTGAGCTGCTTATTCGAGCATGGAGGGCCACAGCAAATGTTCACATTTCTCTGCATTTAAGTGGCAAAATCTGCACGCAATTTGCATGCTTATGGGACAAGCTTTAGCACAATGGCACCGGAGCTTTCTCCCCTTCCTTGAATCCCCGCTTTGGGTGTCACTTTTTATTCTAGAAAACAATTCCTGGAATATAGAGAAGCATGTAAGCTATGCCTCTTGGGCCTTCTGGCTAGCTAGGTTGTTGTCGAAAAGTTCTGTGCCTCTTCACATTATATTTGAAATAATGAGATGTTACCAAATGTGGGGTAGAGAGCGTCATTTCCGAGTCTTGATCAAAATGTTCTATAAACTCTACAAATGCCGGAAATCAGTGCGGGAGCTTCACATCATGTGTGGCCATATTATCATTCCAGAAAACCTTGCTGTTCTGGAATGTTGATTTTAAAGGGCCCTGCACTACTGAAGGAAAGTACAGGAGGTGTTGTTGTTTTTCATTGAACTAAATAAAAACAGCTCTCAAACACCTTTGTATAGTTCCTAAGCTCAGGGATGGTGAGGGTAGAGAGATTGGTTTCACCACATTGGGTGCCAAGCCTAGGGGGTGCTGCAAGGCACCACAACTATGACATATAGTGAATTGAGTAGAACAGAGGGTGGGGGGCACTGAATTTGGGCCTCGCACTGGGGCCATTGAAATTTGAAAGACCAAACTCCACCCCTGCAGAGAGCCAATGGTCCTCCAGATATTATTGGACTCCAACTCACATTAGCCACAACCAGCATGAAAAATGATCAGGGAATGTATTGCCGAAGATGTTATTTTTGTTTCAGACCCTACAGATCGTGGACAGAGTGGAATGTTTTGGAAAGTGGCAGAAGGATATTTCTAGGTTTGTCTGGCAGGGCAAAAAGCCCCGAATAAAATTTAAAATACTAACCAATGCAAAAGAAAGAGGGGGGTTTGCCCTGCCAGATTTAAGGTTAGATTATGAAGCTGCGGCTTTCTGCTGGATGAAAGATTGGCTACTACTTGAGAACACTGATGTCCTAGATCTGGAAGGGTTTAATAATGCGTTTGGATGGCATGCATACCTGTGGTACGACAAGGTAAAGGTTCATAAAATGTTCAAAAACCATATTGTCAGGAAAGCAATATTTATGGTCTGGACAAAATATAAGGACTTATTAGAAGGTAAGACCCCGAGGTGGTTATCACCAGCGGAGGCCAAGGTCCGAAAGAGACCCAATATGGAGGCTGGCTGGCCTAAATATTGGGAAATAATAGAAAAAATTGGAGACAACTGGAGGCTGCAGAGCTTTGAAAAATTAAAGCATAAGGTGCAAGACTGGTTTCATTATGCTCAAATTCAAGAGGTTTTTAAGTTGGACAAAAAAATAGGATTCCAGGTGGAAAAATCGAAATTAGAGACAGAAGTGTTGGAACCTAAGACCAAGGTACTTTCGAGAATGTATAACTTGCTGCTTAAATGGAACACTCAGGACGAGACGGTTAAATCAGCCATGATAAAATGGGCTCAGGATATTGGGTACAACATTATGTTTGAAGACTGGGAAAGGTTATGGACCACTGGAATGAAATTTACGGCATGTAATGCCCTGAAAGAAAATATTATGAAAATGATATATAGGTGGTACATGACCCCAGTCAAACTTGCTAAGATATATCATCTGTCTGATAATAAATGTTGGAAATGTAATGAGGCTGAAGGGACATTCTTTCACCCCTGGTGGACCTGTCCAAAAGTGAAGGCCTTCTGGGAAATGATTTACAATGAGTTAAAAAAGGTATTTAGGTATACCTTTCCCAAGAAACCAGAGGCCTTCCTCCTGGGCATTGTCGGCCAGAAGGTGTTAAAGAAGGATAGAACTTTTTTTATGTATGCAACTACAGCAGCAAGAATTCTTATCGCAAAATATTGGAAGACACAAGATCTACCCACGCTGGAAGAGTGGCAGACGCAATTGATGGACTATATGGAACTGGCTGAAATGACCGGCAGAATCCGAGATTTGGGAGAAGAAGCAGTGGAAGAGGACTGGAAAAAATTTAAGGACTATTTACAAAAATATTATAAGTTGTATGAATGTTAAAAACTGCACGATTTGGAAGTTTTAGCTTCAGCAATTAGATTCCTGAAACAGAAATTAAGTTATAAGTAAGAAAAGGTTGAAATTTAAAGTATTACTATGGTCGATTTAAGGTACAAGTAATTGACAAAAAGTATTTTAAATTTAAAAATATAATATTTGAAAGGTACAAAACAAGATATGAAAAAAGGTAATAATTTGCTGACATTATTATTGTAAAGAATGCATGGTAGGGGAGATGTGAGGAAGTCCGGTTGGTTATGTAAAAATGTTTTTGAAAATTGGATTTTTTTTCTTTCTTTGTTTCTTTTATTTCCTTTCTATGGCTTTTATATCTCTGTCTGTGTATTTGAAAATGTAATAAAAAATATTATATAAAAAAAAGAAAAATGATCAGGGATTATTCCCCAGCCTTGTCTTAAGGTCAGCCCACTCTCCCCTGCTCCTTCCATCAAAATGTATCCTTTAAAAACAAAGTTCTATTCCCTCGTTTGCAACTTTTGCTCCCATCACCTTTGAAGGGTTTAATTAAAGATCATCTGAAGCATCAGCACAGCCCTTAGCACTCAGTGCCTCAGTTCACTATTCAAAGGCAAGGTTGGTCCACATTTTACTGGTTTTTAAGTGCTGAACTGATCTCGTGAAGGGCTGAAGCCACATCTGTCATAGGATCCATCGCATCCTGGAAATTCTTCCCAAAACCTAAGACTCAGCGTGATGTAGAGGGGATACATTATAGACTATAGAGTTTGTATTGAGGAATCCTGACTTCAAATCGCTAGATGGCCTTGGGCAAGTCATTGTTTTCAGCCTCAGTTACAGTTAAAATGGAGAGTGTCTATGAGAGAAGTGCAGATGAATGGCTTGATCACAGTTACCTGGGAGACAGTTCCATTTACTATATGGGATACTGAATGTAAAAAAACCACACCGTTTCCACACTTTCTGTGCAGTTTAGGAGTTTACTTTTTTTAAATTGAATAGCAGCAGAATAGAATAGTGTTTGAACAAACATGATTGATTGAGATTCACAACTTCTCCCTTCCTCTTCCTTTTTCACATTTCTTTCAGCTTATCTTTATAAGTGAAATTTTATTTACTGAATAAACACAGTCAGGGTTGTACTGCACAGAACTTCACATACTAAAAAGGTGCTATTTTTAAACCAGGATGCAACTAACTAGTCACACATTGGCACATTTATAAGACCTGTTAAACACATCCATATCCATTGAAAAAGACAACTTGTGCTCTCTCAGCCCTATTGACAGTGGCCATTTGAATTGGCCATAAGTGTTATATTTGGAATTAGAAGGAAGTTTCCTCAGATCACATTGTCCAGTAGCTTGAGGCAAATGGATGTATTTTTCTATATCAGTCTTGCACAACTGGTGAACTTTCAAGCCAAGGATGGGTTAGACAGCAAACTAATAGCTGGGGATGAACATATGTATCAGTTTCAGTTTCTCATTTTTCCAATCTTAAAGTTCCGTTCCCTACATTTCCACACCAGTTTGCAATTTTTGTTATAAAAAACTTCTCATGAAAATTCATCAACATTTTAGTTCGATTTTCTCCTAATAGCCACATTTTGTATGCAGTTTTGCCTGATCTACACATTGAAAAGGATTTTCTTCTAATATAATGCATTCTGTATGCTATTTTCAATATTATGCGCATTCATATGCATTTTTGTACACATTACATGACTAGAAAACTGCATTGCAAAATTCAGAGAAGAAGAAGAAGAAATCAAAGAATGTCTGCATTTTGGTTTGTGTATTGTTTCAATAAGTGCAAATTAGGTAAGTTCACCTTTAAATGTGAACTGAATCAAATTTCTCCACCACCCTTATTAGAGGCCTGCCTTATGCTACAAAACCTGTATGTTGGTGGCAGGTAAGAGAGAAACAAGGTTGGTTCACTGGGATTAACTTGATAGGTTGCAGGTTATGCAAACCTGCCCAGTTTGGCTGTCTCATTCCATATTGAATCCCCTTGCCCTTAGGGGTGGGCTTTGGTCTTTGAAATTTCAGCGGCACCTTGCACGAGGCCAAACTTCAGCGCGCACACCCACCTCTCACCTTCCGTTCTGCTCAATTCACTACATCATAGTTGTGATACTCTGCAATGCCCCCTAGGTTCAGTACCCAGAGTGGGGGAAACAGCTGCACTGCCCTAAATCTGCCTCTGCTGCTTTCCAATCTTGGGAGCACCACTCTTGACCACCACCACTCCTCGGTGTTTCTCTGCAGATGCTTAAATGATGTGTGATATGTGATGAGGAAATGGGTTAATCAGTGGTGCAGTTAGGTAATTTTAGACCCTACACTTACTGGTCTTTGGTGGGGGGCACTTTTGAGATGGTAATGTGCATTACTTCACTTACTTCAAAATGTGGTAAATCAGCCCTGCTGTGTTTTGGGGGCTCCTGTTACTCTTTCTCCTTGATGGGACCCTGGATATATGCCCCAAAGTCCTACTTTGATGGTGCCACTGAGCTTAATGTATTGAGTATGTTCTTTTAACCCAGAAGGCTGGGTAAAATGACCTTCAGGAATATAGCTCTGTGACTATACTGAAGAAGAGGAAGAAAACAGATCTCCACAACGTTTTAGCTCATGAGACATGTCATCCTAAAATCTTTTTTTTTAACAAAAAAAGACAGAAGTTATGTTTTATCTGTCAAATTCTTCTACGAGCCATTGAATGAGTTGTGAGCAATTGATGTTAATTGAATGGTATCTTCTAGCTGAGCTGCTGCTGGTGACACTTTGATGACCTCAAAGTGATCTTATATTTGAATTTTTTTTCAGGGTGTGTGCCAGAATGCCTAACCTATGCCGATGTCTGGCATGCTTCAGCTGCTACTGTACGTGTATGGAATACCATTCAAATTTGCAGTAACATACACTAGGTAGCTAAACAATGTGGGAAATTAGCAGATACAGAGAACAGTGCAGAAATAGATGAGAGACTAAAATGTGCCGCAGCCCCAATTTGGCTGTCTGATACAGCCAAGGAAGCTAACGGTGACTGCAAATTGATAGGGGCATTGACAGATGGACGGTCATGAAGGGGAGCAAAGTGAGTGCAGCAGAAATATGTACTCCAGAAGTCTGCTTTTTATACACAGTGGCCAAGGTTAGAAAGTCTGTACTGCCAATGCAAAGACTATGGACACAATTCTTCCTCGTGTAAGCTGCAATAAAGACGGGAGCAGGCACACAGCGCATAGAACTGTTGTTGACAATCACAAGTAGGGAGAGCACTGTTGCACTTGGATACTGCTTTCACACTTCCCATTGGCCACTGTGGGAATAGGGCACTGGATGATATGGACATAGGCCTGATCTAGCAGGGCTGTTCTTACGTTCATATCACTTCCTGTTTATGACTTAATACACTCTCAGTAGGCATGTGCTCATTGGCCATACTGCAGAACTTGGTGCCTTTGTGAATCTTCCAGAACTAATCTTCTTGCTCTTCTTCATTGGAGATTTTTAAGCAGAGGTTGGATGGCCATCTATTATGGATGCTTTAGCTGAGATTCCTGCATTGCAGGAGGCTGGACCAGAAGACCCTCAGGGTCCCTTCCAACAATTCTATTCTGTGATTCTTCCGAAATAGCACTTCTGGCTTTCAAACGAGCATTACTCTGCAGCTACCTGCACTGTTCTATAAGGTGTTGCTATAGGCCTTTCACGAAACCTTCCAGTGGCTTTTCCAGTCTTTCTATTGTCACAATGCTTTATTCTACTCAGGCTTAAGCCTACATATGTCCTATGAAAGAGGGAGTTCCAGTACTGCATGGCAACCGCCCATAACAACTCTTTGTTTAATCTGTCCCTTCTAACTTGCCAGAGAGAGCAAGAGACTCTGTTTGAACTGTCAGTCTGTACTTTTTGCATTTCGTTTCCCTCTGACCTCACTGCTTACAACTCCTCACCATTTGTCAGCTGCAACTGAGAGTAACACTTCAGGCATCTGATGAAGTGGACTCTAATGCACAAACGCTTGTGCCACAACAAAATTTGTTACTCTTTTAAGGTGCCAAAAGGTTCTTTGTCGTTTTGCTGCAAACAAGGGCCTACCGTTGGCTGACTGCACAGACTGCAACTGAATAATGGAGAATTGTCTCAATCTTTCACACTTTGCATGTGCATCTGCAAAAACAAAACTTGTGCAGAAGCAGAATTCCTACCTAGGGATTGGGCAATGGGGGTGGTTTTTTTACTCACATATTAATGCAGATCTACCTAATTTACACTACCAAAACCAATAGAGACCCCCCCCCAAAAAAGTTATCATTCAGAATTTGCACTTTGCATTTCATGATGCCGTTCTCCAACCAAAAACAGAGCAGGGAAAAATGCACACATGGGACACTGTAAATATATTATGGGACATGGTACCCAAGACGTATATATTAGTGAAAATAACGTAACATCATATTAGCAGAAATTGCCCTTTAAATTGTGTACAAAAACACATGTGAAAAAATCACAACATGGGACAAATTGACAGATTTCTCCACTCCTCCTTCTACCTATGCATGGACTTTCCTGCTCATTTCAGCAGAAGGGGCTGCTCTGCACAAATATTCTTTTGAATTGAGCTCTCCCCTTCACTGAATGAAGAATATTGCTAACTTGGAATCACAGAGTGCTCAACAAATAGGGAGAACTGTATTTGAAAGCAAGCAGAATACATGGTATTTTGCAAAGTATTCCACTGAAAGCTTGGCTAAAATTGCCTAGCTGTTCAAGTCTGAAGACTGTAGTGGTAGGAGAGATTTGAAAAATAGTCCCATCTTTGATCTGTGTTTTCAGTCCAATGCACAAATGTGTTCAGCCACAGCTATATTCCTCTTTTCATACTACAAAAGGCCTGGATAGATATCTGAAGTCTTCTTTTTTTTTCTTTTTTTACAAAATGTTATCTGTTACTAATGCCAGAATACAAAGTAATCAGTGAAAGCTACAGGGAGTAATATACCTACACAGAGAGAGCCAAAGGAAAACATCTTGGAGAGATGAGAATGTCAGTGAAAGGAACAAGGAAAGGGGAGATCTGAAAATATTATTGTAGCTAACAACATTGTACATTAGCCACCATTATGTGAAAGATCCCACACTTGAATAAAAGCACATCATTATTTTAAAATCACATTGGGTAATAATCCACCATTGAACAAGCTTTCACTCACATAAAGAGCCTTCACTTTCTCCGCTTCTCCCCTGAAGCCCTCTGCACACCCTATAATCAGCTTCGGGGGGGGGGGGGTATCAACATTCAGGAGCCGGTTGGGGGAGCAGGGAATTGCATAAGGGAGGAGAGGGTGGCGAAGTCCCCTTGTGTGAGTAGGAGTGCATTCTACTCATGCACTGACAGCTTTGCATACAACCTATTCACTGGATATGGTGAGAGTGCAAATTCATCCACCATCTGTGAAATTTGAAGTGCTGCGCATTGACATTTGTTCTAGCTTTTGTATCCGAACACTTAAGTACAGAACCTAGATGGTGGCCTTGTTTTGAATTATATCTCTTCTATACTTCACACACTTTTGAATATAATAAAAATGGTTTCAAATTATAACAAGTAGGACTTCTGAAAAACTTCCAAGCCACCTGACTTCACTTTTATACTCCCTAATCATAATAACTAAGGCTTACTTCAGTCTTGTTCCCTGGAGTTGTAACCTACTTGCCCCCTGTGTTGTATGACGGCTAATTTTATTCATCATCACCCCAGCAATGAAAAACTGGAATTCAGGCACTGTCTGGGCAGGGAATCCAAATCTAGCACTGGCATTTTGAGCAGCCATCAAACAATTATATATTAGTCACACAAACACCCCAGAACCTTCCCTTGTTTTCACCAGCTAGAACAAGCATGTTTTTAAAATAGCAATAAAATACACCAAACCAAAATTATAGCTGCAGAGAAACATCAGTTAACTACAGATGACTAGAGATAATAAAAAGAATTCTAAATTATTCATCATCAAATTTCTATCTTGCCCTTCCAAATGGGGCTCAAAGTGTCAAACAGCAAAGTAGTAAAACAATGCAATTAAAAATAAGAAATCCATTTAAAACCTTTTTCAAAACAATTAAAGGCAATCTAAAAATAATTAATAACAGCCACATACCCTCATAACAAATAACTTCAAGAGCAGTATTTTCCAGTTATCAAATGCCTGGGTAAACAGGAATGTTTATACATTCCTCCTGAATGTTAATATTTAGTGACAGATACACCTCAGTAGGTGAGCATTCCACAAAAAGAGAACCACCACTGAGGTGGATCTGTCATTGGTCAGCACCACCCAGAGAGCCCCCATGGCAGCAGCACCAACAGGGCCTCCTCTGCTCATCCTAGGGCATAGATGGTTGTGTTTCAGTTACTCAAGGCTCAAGGATGTGAACAAGGTGCTTGGATTGGTTAGGGTGACCACTTGCACTCGGACCCTTGCCCCTCTTGGCTGATAAAATCAAGCAGGGAGGGGACAGCTGGCTGGGCCAGAGTGGCGATTAACGCCTCCTTACTAGAGCGGGTGGTCCCTGTCTGCTTAAAGGAGGCACTGGTAATACTATTCCTCAAGAAATTCTCCCTGGATTTAGAAAATCTAAGTAATTACTGGCCAGTTGTCAATCTCCCCTTCTTGGGCAAGGTTCCTGAGTGGGTGGTCAGAAACAAGATCCAGGCGCTCTTGAAGGAAACTGATTTTCTAGATCCATTTGAAATGGGCTTTAGGTCTGGTTTTGGCATAGAAATTGCTTTGGTTTCCTTGTATGAGGACCTCTATTAGGTGAGAGAAAGAGGAAATGTGTCCTTATTAATTCTCAAACTCTCAGCGGGTTTTGCTTTGTGGTAGTTCTGGTCCTACTTGGATGGTCATTTCCAGAGGGTGATGCTTGGGCCCCATGGAGCCTTCAATATTGGGTTCTTCAGGATTCAATTTTACTCCCCAAGCTGTTTAACATCTACATGAAATGGCTGAGTGGGATTATCCAGAGGTTTGGAGTGTGATGTCAGCAATATGCTGATGTCACACAGCTCTACTTCTTCTTTACATCTGCAGGTGAGGCAGTGGCTGTGCTGGACTGTTGCCTTGCCTTGGTGAAGGACTAGATGAGAACCAACAAACCGAAGCTTAATCCAGATAAGACCGAGGTACTGAGGAAGGAATGGGGAAGAACAGAGGGAATAACAGGGCAGAACAGGGACAAAATGGAATGGGGACAGAATGGGTGGTGTGGGCTTATGCGATGTGCGCTTTGACCTAAAACGCAACACCCATGGAAATGGGGAGTAGCCTGTAGGCCTTTGAACATGCACAGCAAAAGGAAAACTTCTGGAATCACTGAAAACCATCAGATTCCAATCGATTCATCACCAGCATTGGAATCTAGAACAGTTTCTGTATACATCCCACAAATTTAACAGAATCCAGATTGGAATATCCAGGTCTGTCATACTTATTTCTGGCTGAAATCTGTGGGTCTGGACTACAGTAGGGGAGAAAAAAAATCCAGAAAGCAACACTTTATTTCCAACTCTGACAGACTTGAATTCCTACAGGATGTGTAGCATTGAGGTAAACAGTAAATAAGGTGAGCCTACAAAGAACCACCTCTACTGTCCCTCCCTCCCAGGCATCCTCATGTCAGCTGATGAAAGAAGAAGCTCAAGTCCTCCTATTTGTAGTTAAACTATATAGCTTTAGTAAGACTGAAACATCTAAATTCCTATGTAAACAGGTGCATATTTTAGCTCTCCTTCCCAGGGGCATAGTAAGTGTTATTAAATATAGCGCAGGCAGCAGATTTTCTTTTATGAAGATTTAGTTATATCAACAGAACTCTGAAAAGATTTGCAGTAGAAAGCAGTGAAGTACTAAAATATCATAGTTCTCTGAACTGACACGTTGTTATCAGTCTTATGACGGCTTTCTTTAGGGCTGTCATTGGATTATGGTAATTTTTCTAAGTAATGGATCTCATCAGTGTAGAAACCTGTAAACTATTGAGAGCTCAGGAGAAGCAGAGAGAGTGTGTGTGAGAGAGAGCACTACGGTATAAATAGCTGTGCACTCAAGAAATTCCAAACTGGGTTAGAAATTCTGTTCTCTTCCATACACCCCATTCGCCCTACCCAGGAGAAAATAAGGAAACAACTTCCCAAACACAATTCTTTTTTACACCTTCAGCAAAGAGTGAAAAAGACAGGAGTCCCCACCTCCAGCAATTTAAGCAAGAAAAAAATATGCTCTCAGAAGATATCTGTCTTTATGCGTTTTCTGTATCTTGGTTAAAGATGCCAACTGGGAACACAATGTGAATTGTATTTTGGGCTAGCTTTAACCTTGACAGAAACATAGGATTGGTTCAGAAACTGTTATTTTGCTGTCTCCATGGAAGGATCTGAAGCTCGCGGTGTGAACTGGGCTGTGCACAGATGCAGCCTGCAACAACGTCTACAAGTCTGAAACCACTCCCCCCCCCCCCAGCTACCACAAACATGGGGTTGGTTATTTCTGCCCATAGGGAAGCTTCTTCTAACACAAACTTTCTCCACTGGAGAAAAGGGCCTTTTCTGTTGTGTAGAAGGGAACCTTTGGATCCCACTTGTGGGAAATGCTGTAGCTTTAACTTTTCTTCATGTGCTTGTGGATTGGGGAGTGAAGCTGTGGCTCCTTACATGAAGAAGCCCATAACTGCATGATCAAACCCACAGCCTTTCCAAAATCAGTTTTTAGCACAACAAATGCACATTTATTTCCCATTTGTAGTTCAAAGTCTAGATATCTTCCCTCTGTATTGCAATTCTGTTAAGCACCCCACATATGATTTTTTTTCCTAGCAATAGATGCACTCTATTTTGTAGCTAGGAAACATGGACAGTTCTGCCATTAGACAGGGTGAGATCACTCACTTCAGGGGTACCATTAAATTTCCAATTATTTAGCTATTATAATATTTTTACCATTATGGAAGAACATTTGGATGTTATATCTCAGGCAGCAAAATCTCCTGGGTCATCACTTGTGGAAAAATGTGATTATTTCCCCAGGTATCACAACCATTTATATTGAAATTGCTGGGTGGAACTTAGCTGCTTGAGTGTCATAAGTGCTTAATGGATAATGCCAATGATGTGAATAATATTAAGCAGCACACAATATCTTTATCACCTACGCTCCAAGGACCTAACTAAACATGACACAGGAGATATGCCAGTGGATCTCCCAAAACCTTGTCCTCTTCCTAAAACCAGCTGCAATATGAGTGCCTGTATGTTTTTCCCCTGCACAGTTCCAGTGCAGGCAATTTTGATCATCATGGAAGGAGAGGGTTAAGTACCCCCCATCATGCCACAACTCCAATTTAAATCCCCCCAGCAGCTTCTTTTAGCAAAATTTAAAATGTTGGAAGGTGCATTCATGCATCTTTTGTGTCATTTCATTCAGCCCATAGGAAGTTTTTTCAGGTATTTTGTATCTTAAAGCAATACTCCTACTTGACGGGTTCCAGCATCCTGTCCCTCTTCATTTTCATCCTAAGGAAATGGTTGCTTAGCTGGAGTTGTCATATCACCATTCTGATGCTGTGCTAGAGAAGCCAAGCTGGTATTGACTGAACTGTGACAGGGAAGATTGCCTGCACATGTACTGGACTCTGTGACTTAAGACATATTTGGGCACTCAGCTCAGATGCCTGAAGTGCTATTACCCTTCTTTGGCCCAAAGGAAAATGCCAGACACAGATGCAAGAAAATGTCCAGACATTGTAATGTAAGACTTGTCATGGGCCAGGAGTCAGCTTCACCTGCTGAGCAGCAGCCTGAAGGAGCAGAAATCAAAGTGACTCCACCTGCTGTTGATCAGCCTTCTTGCTCCTGATGAGAACCAGCTGGCTCCAGCTTTCTTAAGCAGGGCTTCCAGCCTCAGTCAGTTGCTGGAAACAATATGGTAATTGTCATTCTTGACCAGAACTTGCTGCTTCTTGCAACCCTGGACCCTCAGCTTTCTTGACCCCTGAATCATCTGACTACTGAACTGAGTTACTTCTGACCTTAAGACTGGACTGGACCTTGTATATGGACTCTGCCTCCAGGCAAGTACCCCCTTGAAACTTGGCAGGCTGGCTGGCTTCTCCCTCCACTGAGCTCTGCCATGGCTGGCAGCACGGAACTACGGCAAGATTGCTGGAGCCATACAAACAAAGCTTCAGATTTGCAGTCTGAATGATACTCTGGGTTTAACTGGCAATGATGAAGGTAAAATAATTTCCTTTATCTTAAACTTGGAGAAATTATTCATTATAAAATATCCTTCCTTTATCTTAAACTTGGAGAAATTATTTAGAAACCAAGCATAAGACGATTCAACATTTCACTTCATCGTTCCATTTAATGAATAAATGGAAGATGACATATTGCCCTTAAGCAAACTATTGTCTTACCACTACTACTGAGCAATCCAGGCATTGTAACAAGGGTAAAAATACACAGCCTAGAGGTGTCACGCACCAGGGAAACCCAAACTGTTTCGTAAATGGGGGGCATTCCAAATGTTCCAAAATACAGAAAAGCACTTTCACATAATGTGAGACTACCCGCCCCTGCCCCCCATGGTTTTGTCTCATCTTATGGCCGCACATGAATGCATTTTGGAGAATCTGTGTATTCCAGGGAACAATAACTTCCCAGCATATTTTATTTATTTGCTTACCCACTGAATGCTTAAAAGCAGGATAGATATGTAGAGTTAATTTGCAAGGATCTTTCAGTGAGAAACCCAGAAACCACAACAAATATTAATACAGTAAATCAAAACAGACGTCAGCAATAAAGCACAGAAATCCTTTCTTACAGATAGGTTGGCGAAATAAAACAGTTTTAACCTGGCACCTGAAACTCAATAGCTTCATTTGCAGGCAAAACTGTGAGGAGAGTATTCCATAACAGTGGTGCCACCATATTAAAGGTTCTGTTTTTGGTTATCGCCTGTGAAGAAGGGCCTTTGAAGATTATCTTAATAGGCAGCCAGTTTCCTATGGAAGCAGACAATCATTTACAGAACCCAGTCAAAACCAACAGTTTGAATTGTACCCAGAAATGCACAAGAACATTTGCACTCCTGGTGCAGGTTATTACTTGTAAATTGTGGTGCTTGGTGCCGATTTGGGAATGGTAAGGTGGAAGGCAGGGATACCAACAGTAAGTGAAGCCAGAGTGAATCGTAGGCAGAGCGAACTAGTTGCTTAATTCTATAACATGGGTAGGCAACTAAGGCCCAGGGGCCGGATCCGGCACAATCGCCTTCTCAATCCGGCCCACTGATGGTCCGGGAATCAGTGTGTTTTTACATGAGTAGAATGTGTGCTTTTATTTAAAATGCATCTCTGGGTTATTTGTTGGGCATAGGAATTCATTCATATATATTTTTTCAAAATATAGTCCGGCCCCTCACTAGGTCTGAGGGACAGTGGACTGGCCCCCTGCTGAAAAAGTTTGCTGACCCCTGTTCGATAATGTCAACACTGAGAATAAGGAAGGAAAAGCCAATAGGCAATGTTGCCCTCTGACTGGTTGAAAGAAGGCAGGCAAGCAGGGGCTGGCTGAAGGCCAACTGGGGTTGGTGCGGCAGTGCCTGGTTCACCCTCGTGGTGCTTTAAAGCCCTGAATGGGTTTGGACTAGAATATCTAGAGAATTGCCCATCTTCTCCTGCCCATATCTTAACATCAGTGTCAGAGAGTCTGTTGCAGTGCCGACAACTGACTGATGGGCACACAAAATCTGGCCCTTTTCAGCATTGGAATTCACTTCCAACAGAGATCAGGATAACTCTTGTCATTTGAATCTTTTCAAAAAGCTTTAAAAAGTTATCTTTTCACTTTGGCTTTAAATGCGGAATAAGGGTGAGGGTCATAGCTGGAAAGTTTGCTGGATTTATTAATGGTGTTTTTTTTAATTAATGCTGGTTTATCTATTAAGTGCATTGTATTTGTCACTGTTTGGTTAGGTGGCATTGGTTTTATTGTAAGCCACACTATGGAGGAAGTTCCTAAAAAAACCACACCACCCAAAGTATAAATGTTTAAATAAATTAATATAAATGTGGCTGCACACTGCAAAATTATATGCGCAGTTGTCACACGTGATTATCTACATTGTGAGGTTTGCAAGCTAATGCCTACATATCAGTGCTTTCAGTGTTGTTAGTTGTGGGTTTTTGTTTTTTTACAAGTCACCTTAAGAGAAAGCACTGGCAATATAAGCCTGTTGACATGTTTGTGTATTGGACCATGCTGCCCAACTGCTCAAGGCCTGTATCAGATGGCAGGCAGCATTCCTGCTAGTAGATGTGTCCTACTTCCTTCTTAATATTGAAGCAATCTTGCATGGCTAACAATATACAAAGACTTACTTTAAAAAACTATAAATCTGTATAATCCCCATTTGCCTTCAAACTCAGAATGTGTTTATAAAAAATACCTATAGATCATGTAAGCAGAGAGGTAAACATACAAAACACAAAAAGTAAAAAGACAAGTAATGGACAATTTAAATCAATGAATAATGCCACCAACATTAGATAGTACTGTATTTAAACTGAGGGGGGTGGAGGGACTACATAAAAATGGCAAAAAATGTACAATGAAATTTACAAGTAGCAACATTTTCATTCAATTTTTTTCTTTAATTTAAAATCGGTAATTATAGAATGATTTGGTATCATTCATAGTTTGAAGTTAGTCCTTACCCAGAGGCACAAAGTGGTGTCCAAGGCAAAGGACCACTTGCAATAGAAACATTTGTAATCACAACGGTTAAATAAAATTTTACAATTTTTTTGGGTTATAATTGTAACACACATACAGAACACCACATTGTGATCTCAGTTCGTTAAGTTCCAGTCCTTAATGTAGGGTTTTTTTGGGTTATAATTGTAACACACATACAGAACACCACATTGTGATCTCAGTTCGTTAAGTTCCAGTCCTTAATGTAGAGCCAAAATAGCATTTTCCATGCACAAGAGGGTATAAGCATGGCTAGTGGCATGGAATGGATAGTGGCAGAAAATTGGGAGCAGGGCAGAATGGATTATTCTGGAAAAGGAGGACAGAGGAACAGACACATTGATACAAAAAAGTAGGTGTATTTTATTTTTTAAAAAAATACAGTGAAGAGAGTCTTCTCATTGTTTGGGCAGGTCATTTCTGGTTCATACTGAGAAGCTATTTTTAAATGTCACCAGGGATGGAAATGAGAGCTGTCCATGGAAATAAAACATAAACTGGTGTGTATCTCTGAGTAAGGTGTGTGTGTGCGTGCGTTATAAGGATGATGACAAGGGATGGGGAAAATTTGATTCACTTTACATCTAAAGGTGAATTGATCAAATGTGCAATTTCCATAAAATATGAGGACTGATACACCACCATCTTTCAAAAGTCACACTTAATCTGAACTTTGCAATGCTGTTCGCCAATAAACCAATGTTTACGAACAATGCATACATTAGAGGGAATGGTGTATAAAAATGAATATTATTTGTGAAAATAACACACAGAGATACATTATGTTAAGAGAAGCGGATTGCAAAAAATGTGTACATTAGCTAAAGCCACATACAAAATCTATTAAGAGAAATTCCCACTAAAATGAGGATTTTTATTTTTTTTAAAAAATGCTGCAGACATGTGAAGAATGAACTGAAGACTGGAAAAAATGAGGAATTGAGGGGACCAAAACTTCTATCCCTAATCAGGACCATGAAGCATGAGAGAGTAGTTAACCCTTTCCTTCCCTGTAATGGCCCCAACAAATTTTACTCTAAGTTATTACCTCCATCCTCCATCTACCATGCTTCCAGTTATGATCAGGGCCTCCATAGCTGCTATTTAGAGAGAAATGTTGATTCACATAACTTGAAGAGACACATTTAGCATGCATGTGTACTTTGGCCCTTAGTCCAAGACCATTGAAAACCGATAGATTATTTTCTACTAAACTGAGCACTGCACTGATTTTTAGAATAGTTCCCAGTGTTAGGTCTTTGAGGGACAAAGGCCCAAAAATGTTCTACCATTGTTTTTAAAACTTAAAAATAAATGTTACATGAAAGATGTCTAGAATAATTTACTGCTCTATATAATGTTTCACTGAACAATTTACTAGTTCAGTTCTGCTATACAAAGAGATGCTATCTTTAATAAGGATTCCTGTAAGAGCCTTCGTATTTTCATCCTGGTCATTCAAGTCTTTGATCTTATTATACAGATTTTGCGCTATGTCATCCATTCCTTTGAAAAACAGAACAGTTTCGGATTCAGTTTTCAAGCTTAGATTCAAGTAAGTCCAATGGTGACCTGAGGGCATAAACAGAAGAAAGTATGCTCCTAATAAAATTCTGGAAGATTTTGTCAAATAAGACGGATAACAATTTTATAGCTGAATAAAAAATACGGCCCCAAAAAATAAGAAAAATGAATTACAATAATGAAATGGGATTTCAAGTGATGGGTGAACAGCCAAAACAACAACAAAAAGCCTTGTCACCTTAAAGATGAGGAAATTTAACAAATTTTGCTTTTTCTTGCTACCACTGGCTACCACAGCTATCCCTCTGGAAATTGTTACAATGGAAAATTACAAAAATACTTTTTTCTGATTAATAAAGTCAATGGGATTTATAGCCACATGAATACTTTAGGACTAAGAAGTTGTCTGCCTCAGTTAAGGATGCATATACTTCATTTAGTCTGACCATTGTCAACAACTCTGGAGACATTTCATGAAGGAATAATTGTGAATACAGTAATCAATAACCTAACCAATCCTCAACCACAAAGAATGCATTTCTATTTACTGATAATATTTATTCAACAATTACAACTGCATTATTTTCTCACAAGTAGTGGATGGTTGGTTTTCCTTTACTGAAAAGAGATGGAGTGGAGGTTTTTGTGTATGTGTGCCAAAAGTAGGATTCTGGGGGCGGGGGGGGGAGTTTTAATCCCTTTTGACATCACTCTCCTTTGAAGAGGGGATAATGGCAAATCCTGGGATAATGGGAACATACTGCTTCTCCTTTTTTGTGCTTTATCCCAGGATGTCACTGTTGGCATGGGAAAGGCACTGAGTCAAGAAAAGTGTAAATCCATCACTTCAAGCTTCTCTTGGCATATGCCTTTTAACTAAATTGTTCTCAAGAACTTGAAATCTCACAGCAGCTAAACAGGGAGTACCCTACAATGCCTATATAATCCAGTTGCCGCTCCAGTTTGGCTATAAACAGCATGCATTCATAATTACTCACATATTTGTATGGGTGCATATATGAATTGGTCAGGCTGTCTCATTTATTTGGAATATAAGAGCTATAATCTCTTTATGCAATACTGCTAGAGCTGCCTCTGGTTATTTTAAACCAATCAATAGGCCCATTTATATTTTGGCTTCAGAATTTGGCATTGTAAAAGGTGTTTGCATTGGAATGAATTAACACTTGCATATGAGCAATGTAGACAGGACCCCAGGACAGGAAATATAGCTGCAGGCTACATCATGAGGGGAAGCAGAAGGAATCCAAGAGCCGAAAGAACAGCCGTAATATCCGAACTACATGCAACCTTAACCGTGTAGTTAAACGCGCTGAGTGGTTGTTTCCAAATAGTCCTGGATTCAGTCTTTAGGGTGGTGTGCGGGTAGGGAAGCGTTAACCATTGTCCTCAGGGTAGTCCTAATCTGAATCCCCACACATGCATAAACACACAGTCAATTTGCATTGGGGAAAAGTCCCATTCATTTCCATCAAACTTTTCTTCTTTTTTTTGCAATGCAAACAGATCATGGGGGGCATACAGAGTGGGAAAGAAAGGGTTAAAGCCCCCCACTATCTTTACACTAGAGTACCAATCTGAATTAGTTTCCCTGTTCTGGCAATCTATGGGTAAGAAGACAGAACTATGTCATTAACTCAGTGGTTCTCAAGCTTTTTTTCTCTGGGCCACACTTTCAGAATAAAAATTTCCTCATGCCTCACCACAATCATAGGACATGAAGTACAAAACAATGCAGCTACATAAGAACAGGAATCATTCCCAAAATATACTGATAATTATAAATGAGCTTCACAATATGTACCTTAAGGATGTATACAAACTCAGTGTGAGCTTGCGGTATCACTCTTGCTCTCATTTTGAAAAGATACCTATCCATATTCTGCAAATATAATAAAAAAATGATACTATACTATACTGAAATTTTTTAATGTTTCTCTGATGTCTTTGAATCTTCCTACTACACTTACCATCCCCTTCTGCCACACCCTTTGAGAACCACTGAGTTAACTTCATGTAGACTGACCCTGTTTGTTGTTGCTTTCTCTCCCAGAATTTCAGTTTACATTAAATACTAAATAGATGTCACAGATACGATAATGGAACTGTTAGGCCATTCTAGGAAATATTTCAAAGTATGATTGATAGTTACATTCCTGGCAATTGCAACCTCATTAGTCTAATGTCCGTCCTTGGCAATTTGGTGGAAAGCATTATAAAAACTAAAATTATTCAACTTATCAAAGACTTGCTGAAGAAGGAACAGCATAGTTTCTGCAAATGCAAGTCCTGCCTCAGCAACCTTCTAGGTTTATTTAAGAGTGCCAAGAAGCACGTAAATATCGAGTAGACACAACATACCTGAACTTCCCAAAAGCTTGTGACAAAAACAGTAGAGTTTCCTGATTAAACCAAGGTGATAAATGGCCTTTCCCCTTATGAACTGGTAACTCATTAAATAACAGAAAGCAGAGGGACAGTTCTCACAATGGAGGGAAGTAAGCTGAAGGATGATCCCACAAGGTTCTGCATTGAGAATATTGCTATTTAATTATTCCATTGATTTTGAGTCATGGGTGAGCAGTGAGGTAGCCAAGGTTGACTCCTAATTATTCAGGATTGTGTAAACCCAAACAGGCTGTAAAGAACTCCAGGGATCTGTATAAACCAAGAGAGCAGGCAGCAAAAGAGTGCAAGATCATTTTATTTGGATTGTCCCTCTCAAGATGGCTCCCAACATGTTAAAGGCAATCTAACGACATCAGACAATAAGATTGTAGGTGCAGTCCTGTGTTTGTGTATTCAGAACTAAGCCCTTCTTATTCTCAGCTATGTGTGTATAGGATTGCAGCCTTAATGTAAATACTTGTAAAATCCCAAGAGATTTTAGCTGGCCTCTACTGGAGGCAGGATGCTGGACTAGACAGACTACATGTTTGTTCCAGCAGGGCTCTTCTTACATGCTTAATCTGATTCCTGTGAAGTTGAAACTGATTCAGTTGAGCTCATTTATGCAGCTGACATTAGAAGCTCATTTACCTCCTCCTGTGGTGTTTCCCCTGCAAAACTGGCACATAACAGGCACTCTACCTCAGAGTGATTTCAGGCAGCTCAAAAGAAAAGGGAGGGAGTGCATTGGTGGGGGAAACGCACATAATCAGCAAGAGACATGTACAGAGCAAGCCCAGGTTCTCCAGTACAATTTTACCACTGGGCAGAGATCAAGTAGCAAGCAGAGTCAATTAGCCCTTTGGTAGCCAGAGCAGGGTGTCATAGTGCGATTGGAACACTGAAAATAGAGAAGGAGATTTGAGGAGGGGCGGGGCTGGCGGGTTTCTTTCTTTCTGCTAGATTCCCCGTGGAAACCAGCTGAAGCATACTGGCATGTAAATGCATATGTTGGTGAAAATAGCATTTAATAATAATAATTTATTATTTATATGCTGCCCATCTGACTGAATTATGTTTGGTGAAATTGCTTTGCAGAAATGGGTATACAGTGGTACCTCGGGTTACATATGCTTCAGGTTACATACGCTTCAGGTCAGAAATAGTACCTCGGGTTAAGAACTTTGCTTCAGGATGAGAACAGAAATAGTGCTCCAGCGGCGTGGCAACAGCGGGAGGCCCCATTAGCTAAAGTGGTCTTCAGGTTAAGAACAGTTTCAGGTTGAGAACGGACCTCCGGAACGAATTAAGTACTTAACCTGAGGTATCACTGTACAGTGGAACCTCGGTTCTCGAACGTCTCCATTGATGAACGTTTCGGAACCCGAACGCCGAAAAGCCGGAAGTGACTGCTTTGGTTTTCGAACGATTTTCGGAAGCCGAACGTGCTATGCAGCTTCCATTTTGAGTTTCCCTATTGAATTGAGGCTCCAGCTTTCAGTTTTGGGACGTTTCAGAAGTCGAACGGTCTTCCAGAACAGATTATGTTCGAAAACCGAGGTTCCACTGTATTGAGTAAAAAATGCATATTAAAATAACAACCACCAACTCATCTGGAAATGTCCAGGCACAGGCAAGACCCAGGCTTGCTTAGCTTTAGCAATGTGGTGACCTCATGTGCCTTCATACATATCCTGGGACCCTTACTGTGGAGCAGGTTTCGTGGGGTATGCTGGGGGTAAGAAGGATATTTCGAAAATTGATTCTTGCTCTTCTGTTCCAAGTAGCCTCCACTGGATCAAAGAGCCTTCTGTGAATGGAAAGGACAACATTATATATAACTCATTGTATTGTGCAGCATTCCTCTCAGCGAAAGCCATTTAATAAGGAAGAATCTGTCTTCTTGCTGTGTTCTGGTGTGTATTTCTTTGTCATTCATTTCTCCCACTTTTTCCTCCCAGAAGTTTGGGACAATGTTCCTGGGTTTTGTTTTGTTTTCTCATTTTACCCCGACCACCACATTGTGAGGTAGGCAGTTTTATTCATTTGTTCGTTCATTTACTTAGGGAAAAATCTATGCCACCCTTCAGAATCATGGTTCCCCAGGTGGCTAACAAAATGAAAACCATTAAAACAGTCATATCAATTATCAGATTAACCACAGTAAAACAGCAGGTGATGAACGCCGGAAAATTACAGTGGTAGCGAAAAACAAATTCAGCGGAGATGTAACAACTGTATGTTTCTCTGTCAAATGGAAAAGACAGTGTGATTTGGTACAGACAAGCCTTGGCCTCAAATATGAGCGACTCACCTATGAAGAAAAGGTTGCAGCATTCAGGACTTTTTAGCTTAGAGAAAAGGTGACCAAGAGGAGTGGCATATAATTATGCATGGTGGGGGGAAAGTGGAGAGTGGAAAAAAAGTTCCAGGTCTCGGGGCAGTTCACAGGATAAAATCAGAATATAAAACCACAAAATACATAATCAAAATAAGAACAAAAACAACCCAATAACACACACCCCCAACACATTTTAAAAGGGCATAGGATGTCAATCAACCCAAGGCCTGGTTAAAGAGGAGCGTTTTTGCCTGGAGCCTAAAGGTATATAATGAAGGCACCAGGCAAACCTCCCTGGGGAGGAGCGTTATTCCACAGACGGGGAGCCACTGCAGAAAAGGCCCGTTCTCCTGTTGCCACCCTCCGGATCTGTCATGAAGGAGGCCCACAAAGGGTCAATGAAGCTGAATGTTGAAAGATTCAGGACAGATAAAAGAGTTTCTTCTTCAAGCAGTGCATAGTTTAACTGTGGAACTGGCTCCCACAGGAGACAGTGATGGCTTTAAAAGAGGATTAGGCAAATGCATGGAGATAAAGGCTATGAATGGCTACTGGCCCTAATGGCTATGCTCAACCTTCATGGCCAGAGGCAGTAATGCTTCTGGACATGTTGCTGGAAGCTGTAGGAGGGGAAGTGCTCTTGTTTTCAGGTCCTGCTTGAGTTTCCCACAGCCACCTGGGTGGCCACTGTGAGAACAGGACGCTGCCCTATGCAGAGCATTGCCTCCTTCAGCAGGCTATTATGTTTTTATGTTCTCGGCACTTACGATTCACTTACCATGCGGTCTTATGCATGCCAACTCAGAAGCAAAACTCCTGTCTTCAGTGAGCCTTCATCCCGGATAAGTGTGCATACGATTGCAATCTTAACAATAGTATTTGGAACAGATTTTTTGTAATGGTGAATAGAAATAAAAATGTACCGGTAACTCCCTTTAACGTGTGCCTCTGATAACAAGAAGTAGGGAAGGAGCACACATTTCCACCTGTTCCATTTAAATGAGACAAGGAACTGTTGTGATGCAGTAAAGAGAAGATGAGTGGTCTAAAATGTCATTCTGCTCCAGAAAACTCTTAAAAGAAGACCAGTTGCTCATCTGCTATTGCAATTTCAACAGTTATTTAAAAGAACAGTAATTGGTTATTGAGTCACCATTATTATATAGTGGATATCTGGCTTACTACTTTAAAGAAAACTCCACACTGTTGCTAAAAAAAAACCCCCAAACACCCCACTCAGCTAATTACAGACCAAAGCAAAACACACACACTTGAATCCCCAATATAGGAATTAACCATTGCTGCACTTCTACACTGCATATAATACATCTTACACACAAGCAGTGCTTTTTTCTGGGGTTACACAGGGGTATGCATACCCGTAAACATTTTGTGAATCTTTGTACTTTTGTTCATTTACTGTATTTATTTTCCCCGATCTGAACTTAAAATGCTGGTTTTCTTGAGTCAAAATGAGAGTATCCCCTAAACATTTTTTAAGAAAAAAGAAAACACGAGAAGCACTTTTGTACTTCAGGGGAATGAAAAACTTATGCAATTAATAATGGCTTATAAGTCCAGGTATACCCTTCATATACACATGAAATACCAAACCGTGGCTTCACGTTGTGTGAGTGAGACTTGGGCTTTTGCACACTCTTTTTACCTTACCACTCCTTCCTCCCTTGGCATAGTCCTATTTTCTCCCTTTCACTGCAAACCAAAGTTTTACATTACATCTATAATGGCAAATTATGCTTTGAGCTCTCCCTTCAAACCAGGATTGAAAAACCATGGTTTGTCACACAAGGAGTGTGCACAATGTGGAGGAAGTACATAAGCCCCAGGCTCCCACCTGTTACTCCAAACCATGTGTAACCTGGTTCTTCTGAACTGACCTATCAGTAGTGGAGGAAGGGGGTGTGGCAGGGCAGGTCACCCCAGATGTCATCACTGAGGGGGTGACGAAATGACAAAAATATGAGATAAAATGGGCTCATGAAACTTTTTAGTTCAGTCAACAAACTCAATGAAACACGGCTGGCACTGGGTGCCACACTGCGGGGGCTGGCACTTACCATGGGGCCTGCAGCGTGCCTGAGCTACGCGCCTCTCCTGGGAGTGACGTGGTGGCTTGAGCACCTGCAGGCTCAGCACAGCCTTAAACGGCAGCATGGAGCTTGCATCTGTCCACAGCTTCTCCCTCAGCCACCCTACAGCTGAGGGGGGAGGCTGTGGAGAGGCTCCACGCAGCCTGCCCTGCCCCCATGGGCGGCTCGTCCTGTCCCTGGCTGGACACATGCGCTGCACTGGGCACCCAAGCGGCTAGCTATGCCACTGCCTTCTATGTAAAGGTAAAGGTAAAAAGGTAAAGGGACCCCTGACCAGTCATGGCAGACTCTGGGGTTGCAGCGCTCATCTCGCCAAGGGAGCCGGCATACAGCTTCCAGGTCATGTGGCCAGCATGACTAAGCTGCTTCTGGCGAACGAGAGCAGCGCACGGAAACGCCGTTTACCTTCCTGCCGGAGTGGTACCTATTTATCTACTTGCACTCTGACGTGCTTTCGAACTGCTAGGTTGGCAGGAGCTGGGACTGAGCAACGGGAGCTCACCCCGTCGCGGGGATTCGAACAGCCAACCTTCTGATCGGCAAGTCCTAAGCTTTGTGGTTTAACCCACAGCGCCACCCGTGTTTCTTGCCTTCTATGTAGAAGCTGCCCAAAAAAACCACCCACCTTTTCTCAAGAAAAGTTAAGAATTGCATTTATCTTCAGTGGTATTCTGCTTAGTTTCAATTTATACTTATGTACAGGATGTGATGCTGGAGTCTGCACAGTCTTTTTGCCTTGTTTGCTATCATTAAGTGCTCTTACAGTGCACAATGTGGGACTGATGCTTTAATAACAGCATACTGAAAGAATGAAGAGAAAGTGCAGTGCATCAATTGAAGTTTCTGAGGAATATTCTTTGTGAGTTAGTTGCTGCTGCTCCTGCTGCACAATAGCCCTGATTAACCCCTTACTGTTTTAACTTTAGTTATTTTTCACTTCACTAGCGATTTTGCTCAAAATGTTGCCTGCAGGTTCTATTAAGCATGAAGATAATGAGATCTGATGTTACTAAATTGGACCTACATAAACTAGAGTATGTTCACCAATGCACTGTATTACTGTCACTTAGATTCTTTGGAGGTGAGGGGGAAGGGAAATAAATACAAACATATATTTAAACATATATTCTAAATAATGTTGACAGTCTTGAATTAAATCATGTAACAAAAATCAGTACCCATATCCTGGGGGACAGATGGAAATGAATCCAAGAATATTGCAGCCCCTAAGTAATGTCTGAAAAGTCAGGACAGGTTTGAGCAATATCTGTAATCCCATATTGGAAGAGTCTTTGTGGACCCAGTTGTAGGAAGCATAGAGAAGAGGTGAAATAAGACACATTACATCAGTGTTTGGGTTGAAACAGGCCACAACTTCAGAGGAGGCCATTTTTAGGGAGAAAGGGGAACAGCCACTCACCAACAGATCACTGGGGGAACAGACAGCCTCACTGAGTAAACAACTCCTTCCATTCTGCAACAATGGAGGGCAGGCCGAGGGGGCAATCTGCTCCTCCCAGTCTGCTTCCTCTTCTCCCTCTGACCACTTGCTGTCATCCCACCACCAATCCCCTGGCCCTGAGCCGCCTTCCCTCGAGGGGTCCCTTGGAGGTTTCCCCCGCTGGTGCCTCCCAACACTCCTCTGCATCCGGCCAGTCCATGACACCCCACAATGGAGACATGGAGAACAAAGGCCCCAGTCTGGGCTGCACCTGCACCAGGACGCAAACCACCGCTGCCCAGGACTGTCTAGGTGAGTGGCCATTGTGCAGGTGCATTTAGGGACCCTACAGGAGTTTGTGAATTTTCATGTGGACTTGGGAACACCTGCTTAAATACTTAAGATGCATGCATACATGTGAAATGCATGGTCAAATTGCATGGCATGTATGCTCAGCAAAAATGTCCCATTGATTTCAGCAGGGCTTGCTCCAAAGCAAGTGTGCGTACAATCACAATGCTACTACTTTAAAAATGTATACCATTAATGTTAAGATATATCCAAAAGATTCTCATTGTTCCAGTTTCAGTCAGAACATGGTGGTCATAGAATCATAGAATTGTAGGGTTGGACAGGGTCATCTTTTCCAGCCCCTGCAATGCAGGTCGTTTGACTATACAGTGGTACCTCGGGTTACATATGCTTCAGGTTACATTCGCTTCATGTTACAGACTCCGCTAACCCAGATATAGTACCTCGGGTTAAGAACTTTGCTTCAGGATGAGAACAGAAATCGTGTTCCGGCGGCGTGGCAGCAGCAGGAGGCCCCATTAGCTAAAGTGGTGCTTCAGGTTAAGAACAGTTTCAGGTTAAGAACGGACCTCCGGAACGAATTAAGTACTTAACCCGAGGTACCACTGTAACTGCTTGAAGTGTATTCCTGAGACACCCAGTAATGCACATACACTGCCATGTACTGAATTCAGCACACATTGTCAGATGCTCAAAACAAGTCTGCAGTGGTGTGAAAAATCAATGGGACTTATTAGTCATGCCTTAGTTCTCCTATTGATTCAATGGAACTAAAGTGTGAGTGGATCTGCATCCACTGTATGCAAAATTGCTGTGCGAATCAGTCCTGTGGGGCTGTAAGCACATCTTCCTTAGGAAGCCAGGCAAATAGGTTGCCTAAACCACACCAGTCTGTCCAGGAAAATGCTAAAGCACCTACTTTCATGTTCTCCAGGAACTGGATGCATTGAAGCAGCATGTGCAGTTTGCCAAAAGCAGATCAGTCTGAAATCTCTGCTAGTATCCAAGTTAATGTTAATCTATTATTATAAATTATATAATTATTCAAGTTAATTAAAGCTTTTTGGTTTCAGGAAACCAAACACTTCCAATGGACTGAGACTCAGATTTTGATGAACATCTGGGGAAAGATGCTTCTGAACCTGTCTCGTTGGTCTTAATAGGACTTACTCCTAGGTAAGTGGGTTTAGGACTGCACCCAAACGATAGCCCTATTCACTTGAGTGCACTGTAGGATATTTCTGGGCTGACTGAGGATAAAGGTGGGCTTTTAGCCCCACCTGCAACAACTGTGCTGTAAGAGTGCCCCAGTCACATGAAGCACCTATAGATTTCTCTGCAGAGAACCAGGCATAAGACAATGTTGGGATGAGGCTAAAAGTATGGCCCCTCTCTGTAGTCAACATGTCCCACTCTTGACTAATGTGTGAATAAGTCATAAGTAATGCAAAGGAAACTCGGTGCAAATGGTGGCAGTGGGAGGGAAACGTAATCAATTACATAATGCCTGCAGACTGAAAGCACCGACAGCGAATACTGCATTTTCTGGATTGATTTCCATTCCAGACATGGGACAAATAAGTAAACATTGGCAATTTCTGCTCCTGCTCTCCGTTTTCATTGAAATTTCCCAACACCCCTACCTCGAAGTGAGCCCAACTCAATTCATTTTGGTTTACTTCTGAGTAGGCATTTGCAGGATTGCATTATGTGAATCTTTAATTTAGATACCTTTAAATTAATTGTGATTTAACAGATGCAGTTCAAGTCCTTCCCCCTGCCTGGTTTGTCTGCATCTCTGCCCTGGCTCCCAGTCCTCTCTCAGAATGACAGTCACGTTCCCACGAGCGTCAAATAGTGATATAGTGTGGAGGTGAGAATTATACTTTGCCTGACTTAAATACACTCATGAAATGTTTTACCCACATGGAAATCATTACTCCTTCCATTACATGGACAACGAATCCAGCCTGGGATATTTATATATGCTAATGATTATTTAACTAACAAATTGCTGATTAATTAGTCAAATGCTTGTGCTGTGCTTTGAAGCTGTAAAGTGCTGTGGAAGTGCTAAATATTATTATTGTATATAAGGGAACGTGTGACTAAACTGTGAAAACTGATATTCAAGCGGCCGGGGGCGGGGAGGGGAAGGAGAGAACTTTGCATAGGAGGAAAGGGCTGCAAATTCTTGCTCCTGAAACAGCAGCCATTGCCATTGCTTGGCTGCAGCTGTGTTAGTATTGTATTATTGCATTGCAAGTCTGCAATCCAACTGTGTGTGACCCAAAGTTTAAGGGAACCAGCTGTTGCCGAGCAGGCACCAAATTTTATAGCAGGTGTAAGTACTGAGATGGAATCCCTTACCCCATAACTGGCTTCCCTGGGCCTGCCTGAGGTTGAGCACACACATGTTTTATATGGGCGTTGTTTCGCTGACTTTGCCAGAGGCTCTCCTAAATTACGTCAATTTCACTCAAGTCGGAATCTGTGGGTTAAATCCTCAGCTGCTTCGGGGCATTAAACTACTTTCCACTCTCTAGGGTGCTAAAGGGCAGGTTGAGGTTCAGTACAACATGCAGTAGCCCAAGGCCTCTTCTAAGTTTCACCTTCCCGCAAGGCCTCTTAAAGAGCTGCTAAAATCATGATGTGCCAGGGGATTATACATATATAGCACCTGTGTGTTGCCAAGGCAATCCCAGAACTTAGGCACTGATATCTCTGGTATAGATTTCTTAGTGCTTGCGACTTAGGAATAGATTTCTCAATATAAAATTGCTGGGTTTTTAAAAAAAATTGAGGTGACTTGCAGGAGCAGTCCTGTGATTTGTGGAGGTGTTCTCAGCAGATTTCAACAAATGGAACCTGCTTAGTTTGGCCATGCACGCACTGGGGATTATCTGATTTTTCACAGTTCTATCTGTCGAAACACAAGAGGAGCCAATCGGCTTGGTATTCTGCCAGCTCCTGAAGACACACCTGTTTAGAGCAGCATTCCCTGATCTCCTTACCTAAAACTGCAGGAGAAAATGTTTCTCTATAACCAGGCTCTGGGCTGGTTAACATTATATGGCTTTTTAAATGTGCTTGTGGGAAGTGGGGTGTTAATGGTTTGTTTATGTTAAATTATGTGTTTTGTGTTGTAGACCCGCTCACAGTGACCCCTCCCAAAGGAGTAAGGTCTAGCCTGTGAGGGAGAACAAACTGGACAGGACAATGTTGTGTGACTTAAAATTGGCCACAACTTTGATTCCAGATGTAGGAAGGTTTGGGCTTGGGCATTGGGTGTATATCCCTCTCAGACCCCTTGGTGGAGGGCTGATGCATGACAGGGTTGAGGCTAGGATTAATGGGTCCTTTGTAAGATGCAGGTTTAAATGGACAGCTTTCCCAAGCCGCTGAAGGGAGCTCTATGGCCCATCTGCTGCACGCTTCGGCTTGGGGACAGACTTCCAACGAGACTCCTCTAATGGGGTACCCTGTTATTGCACTGTTCTGAAGTGGGGTGATGCACCACTTCACACACACACACACACACACACACACACCACACCACACCACACCACACCACACCTGATGTTAGACTAGGATTCCACCGAATGCCTTATTTGCCAAAGTTGTGACCATTGCTATGGGAAAGGCAAAACCTGCAAACAGGCCAATCTGTTTGCAGGCAAATTCCTTGCCAGCTCTGAATACGGCAACCATTCTAGAACCACAGCAAAGCCAATAAGCACAATGCCCTAGGAAGGAAAAGGTTAGCAGACAAAAACCCACAGCATTACTAAATAGGGTGGGAAGGGAGGACTGCAGTCCCTGGGGTTGGGCACAGCTTGCCTTTAGGGGTCCCAAACCTCACCCACCCAATCAAGCAGCTGGCGGTAAAGCCCGCCAATCCCAATGGCCAGTCAGGGAATTTCCCAGTCTGCTGGCTGTTTAATCCAAGAGTCACTTCTGGGAGATGGGAGCCACCCACCCTGTGACTGGATAAGCAGCAATTCTAATTTTCCAAGCCTGTTATTTGATGAAGCTATTCCAGTGCTTGGACTGGGATTGTACAAACTCCCCAATCCCATAGGTTACTATATCATAGCAACTCACACTGTTAAGCCTAGAATATATGCTGTTCAGGCCAAAGGCCATATGCTGTTATTTGTGGCATGTCCCCTTAGCCCACATCTCCTGTCTCAGCTGCTGGACATATCTATACTGCAGTTCAGCTATTACTGATACTTCCACAGAACCCTGTAAATTCCAGCCAATTCCAGTTCCCAGGGTTGCTTGTGGGAACCATGACATTTAAACCAGAAAAGCTTGTAGGATAGACACATCTGTTGTCTCAAATGCAATCTGCTTTTGCCTGTACTGTGGTATTTTGTCTTTTGTCCTGTATTAGTTCACAACTAAGCACACAACACCAACAGTAGCAATAATAGAGTTTACAGCAGAACTTGTACGTGGGACATCTGCACATTGCAGAAAAGCTCCTGGAGTTAGGTGCAAGTCATGAGAAACTTCATCACCTGCTGTGAGGCTCTTTGATTTGTTAATGGACTTGGTTGTAAGTCTAAAGCCTATAGAAGCATATTAGCCTTGTTCCAAAACCATCAGTTTCAGACCCTATACTGTGAGCCATAGAATTCTTAATTCACTCACACCATGCTGCACACTTATTTCAACTGATGGTGGCTTTGAGAAATGCTTTGGGGCGTAAAAACTGCCACGAGGCTAAAGCCCTAAATGGCTTAGGTTCAGGATGCCAAAGGGACTGCTGTCTCCTGTACCAGCCTGCCCTCTTTCTAAGATAATGGAGAGAGGCCTTTCTCTGTATCCCATCGAATGGGAAGGACCATTTTGTTGGCATGAGTGAGCACCTTCTTGGTGGCTGCACCCAAATTGTAGAACTTGGATGGCCTGTTATCATCTTCCACTTACTTGTGAAGATGTCTTTATTATGGAATATGTTTGCTTTGCTGAGCACAATTGATCTTTCCTCTAAAGGTATGATCTGTGCTGCCATTCTCTTGCCTCTTGTATTTTACTGATTTCCAGCACTCGTGACTGTATATTTTGTATTGATCCTGGGGTTGTATGGCGTTTTTAGGGTGCCATGACCTCAAAGTGCTTTTTCTGGGTCCAATATCTCATGCAGGTCACATGAAAACACACAGGATTTCAGACTGGGAAGATGGTGTCCAGGGGTTGCTGGATCCAGGAGCTAAGAGGGATCTGGCATATAGCCTACTTCCTCCCACCCCCAAAATTCATAGCAGTATTATAGAAACAAAATGGAGTATATATGGGAAAGCTGTTAATTTTTTCTCGTTAACAATAAATATGAGTTACATGATCTTTATGTGGCCATCTGATTTTGGTTGATCTATTTTGTCTCCCATAAATTGCTAATGGCTTGGCTGTCTGAAAGAAAAAATAATGAGTTATTTGTTCTGCTCAATGCAGACAGGAAAGAGAGTATATGGCACTGTGCAGGGGAGCAGTGTTTCATGGTGTTTTGATTCTATTTGTTCTCTTGTAGTCTTAATGTATACTGATTTTTTAATTTTTCCTGCATATGGAGAAATCAGCAGCATAAAAATAATCCGAACCAATAGATTTTTTTTTTTACAGGCTACATGGAAATAAAGGAGCCAGAAGCATTAATATTTCATTGTGACCCTTATTTTTGTAAAGTAATTGTTCTTTTCCAATCTTCCTGAATGATCATTTCATCCAGTACATTTCTCACCATGATTACCAGAGGCCTGATTTCACAATTAAAAAAAATTATAGCTTCAAATTAAGTAGGGTTGCAGTGTTTAATTGATTAAAACATCTTGATCAACTAAAAGGTGCCACCAATTAATCATACAGCACATTTTAAATTATATTTAACAAGTGTGCCCTTCACCTAAAGGTCCCAGGGCTGGTTACATAAAAATAAAAAATACAGTGGTACCTCGGGTTACATACGCTTCAGGTTACATACGCCTCAGGTTACAGACTCCGCTAACCCAGAAATAGTGCTTCAGGTTAAGAACTTTGCTTCAGGATGAGAACAGAAATTGTGCTCTGGCGGCGCGGCAGCAGGAGGCCCCATTAGCTAAAGTGGTGCTTCAGGTTAAGAACAGACCTCCGGAACAAATTAAGTACTTAACCTGAGGTACCACTGTACAAAATTGAACATCGCAACAAAGAGAGCAGTGTGTCAGGACAATAGTCACTGACTAAATATCACTTGAACCCACCCCTCCAAAAGCCTAGTAAAAGAGGTGTGCCTTCATCAACCAATGGAAGCACCTCAGAGGGGAGAGCATTCCACAACCTTGAGGGCTGGGGCTGCCACTCAGAATGTCCTTCCACTCAAACAAAACTGTATGTACATGCCATTCTAAGAGGCAGTCATTCCACTGTGATGGTGAAGGGGACCGTCTCTAACAAACTTCTGCAACAACATACAGCTGTCCCCACACCAGTTCCTGGCTGGCATTCAGAAACACCCCCCCCCCCATCTCACCAGAACAGAAGAGAGTGTACATAGGTGGTACTTCAGAGTAAAAAACTCCCAGTTTGAACTCCATTTCTTCACTTCTAAACTCTAGCCTTTTTGACCTGGGAGAAATGATTCAAAATGGCGGGTGGCATCCATTTTGACAAAGACTGCCACTCCCACCTCGGGAAACCTTGTGTCCAGATTAGCACTTGAAAGATGACTGAACAAATGGACAGACCACTTTCCAAAACATATAGTAGATACAGTATATCATTTATGTGTTATTATTCACATTTCTTGTAGCAAATTGTTTTGGTCAAGTCTACATGACTCAAGTCTTGATCCAAACTTGTTGTTTCATATCTGTTTGGATAGAATCCATTTTTCCCCTCAACCAATATAGACATTAAATCATCATAGAATCATAAAATACATATGTAATGACCAATACTGAGTTAAATTCTCCAAGAGGTTCTGGTGATTTTTGCTATGCCATCAGAAACCAGCTATCGAAGGTTTGCAGTGTGTATGCTAAAAATCAATGGAACAGTGTGGAAAGCAACTTTCCAAAAAAACTTGTTATGTGAAGCATTTAAGTTGCCGCCTACTCTACTGTTTTCATCTGCGAATTAGGCTTTCCTATATAAAACACACAAAGCAAAATGCATACCAGCATGCTTTCTTTTATATCACTTAGGATAGTTACAATCAGTCTTATTTCAGTGTAAGCTGAGATTCCTCCTTAAATCTCCTTTTACGGGTCCCTGCGTAGAAAAATTTATTTACCTATTAATCAAAGATAGTATGGAATTTCTTTCAGCACCACTAACTGGTTAGTAAATTGCCATTTATATCTACACATTTAAAAGCTTCCTGCCAGCTTTGCATATGCCAAGACCCTGGATCATAAAATTTTAATAAATTGGATAATCTCTTAAATTTAGACTGGCTCTTTCTTTTTTTTTTAACTGCAGCATGGGAAAGGAATTCAGTATGAGTGGCAAACAGCATAAGCTCTGCAAAAGGATTGCTTTATCTTTCTCCAGTTATCTCCAGTGAGGTATTTTTCATGACATTGTTATGTACTGGGTCAGTAAGAGGACTGAGCTGTAGGACCAGGTCTACCTGCTGGTAAAGACCAGGTGGGGATGAAGTCAAAAGGAGCACCAAGTGCCAGGGGTCAAGCTAACTTCAGAATTTGTATGCAGGGATTATTACAGAATTTCAGGTAAGGATAAGACAGCTCACTAAAGGGTTCAAGTCCAGAGAAGCTGATTGCACTAGATACAAGCAGACACTAGTAGAAATAAGGTGGGAAACTGATGGAAGCAGTGCAGGTAGTTGCTAAGAAACAAAGGATGCAGAGATTCTTAATGCAAAAAAGGCAAAGAAGATCAAGGCTGGTAAATATGAGTAGGTCAGATGCCATGGACCCAAAGGAGCTTTGAAAATAATTAGTCTCTGTGGCAAGGAGAACAATAGGAGACATACAAAACAGGGAATTATCGGTATATTAAGGGCTTGAATGTGGTTTGTACAGTCAGGTGTTTGTGTGGGGGACAAAAGAATCAGCTTAATAATGCTTAATCGTTGGATAGAGAAATTTCCCCTGCTGTTTTAATAGCTCTGTGGCCTCAAAAGTAAGGTGTTTGCGTCACCCCCAGTAGGAAAAAGGCTAAAAAACCAAGCATATGTGAAAGAAAATGCCACACTCATTGGGGCTGTAAACCCAAGATTGCTTGCCAGTGACTAGAATCCGCATTTGGCCACTGTAATATGATAGTTCCTGTACTATTTTAACAGGGGCAAAAATCATTCTGTTTTCCAGGGGCTTATGGTGGTGGGCCATTTTAACTGCCTCCACATTGTTGGAGAAATTGGAGGACAGAGATCTGTCATTGTCCAATTGCAGTCACATGTCTTATGGGACTATGTTGATAAAAGTTTCTTTTTCGCAGCCTGCAGCATGTATTAATTTCGAAGAAATGTTCATCAGTGCATTAGTCTAACTTGAAGGAATAGACCCGTTGCCTAGAATCAGAAATAAGAGGTACCACAAGCCTTCTGCCCACACACTTTACAGTATTTCTTCCGCTGCATTGTTTTGCCAAAAAGCTGCAAAAACCCCTAAAACATGTGACAGTTGGAAGTGATAGTTGTATGAACCAGCTGCAATCAACAGAACTTAGGTGTTGCATTTGCCCTGAAAACAATGCAGAGTGCAGACCAGAACATGCCTTTTCATTGTTTCTACAAGGGAACCACTTATACCCTATACGCAAGGGTGAAAAGTGTTCTGTGCAGTATTCTGTATATTTATGAAGTCCCCCCCCCCCAGTTCTTCCATTTCAGCATCAATTCCTGAGATGTGCGCCCCTCAAAGGTCAAGGGCCCTCCTGAGCATCACGCTATAGCAGTTTAAAGCACACCAGTGCAAGTAGATAAATAGGTACCACTGTGTCAGGAAGATAAACATTGTTTCTGTGCGCTCTGGCACTTGTCATGGCCCTTCATGCACCAATAGTGGTTTTGTCATGCTGGCCACCTGACCCAGAAAGCTGTCTGCGTGCGGAGAAACACTGGCTCTCTCAGCCTGAAAAGCGAGATGAGCACTGCACGCCATGGTCGCCTTTGACAGGACTTAACTGTCCAGGGGTCCTTTACCTTATCTTTTTATTAGCAGCAAAGTGTTGCCATGGGGAAGAAGCACATTATGTGGGCATATGGGCATATCTGGATCATGGCATGTAACTAGAATTATGAACGGGCAAAGAAACTGAGCAGATTCTTCAATCTATTATTCTGGCTTTACAGTCTCCCACATACAAGATTGTATCTAATGCCTAACAATGCATAAGTATCTGTTGCTTAACCATGCAGGCCGCATCAATTGCAAAAGGCAATTGACAGACCTGAGTTTGTTGTAATTTGGTTTATTATATTTGATGTATTCAAGATACTGGAGCAACAATGCAATTAAACATTCAGCTCCTCTTGAGGTGCGGTGTGACATTACCTCAAATTTGTCAATCTCTCTATGCATGAGAAACACTGTTCCCTGGGTTTGACCTTTTTCGTAATTTAATTTAGTGCAGCCTAGGAATTCTTTGGCTTAGGGTCCTATTTATTACAGGTTTCAGAATAACTGGGAGATATAAACTTCCTACCTCTTGTGAGTTCTTTAAGAGAAATGCTTACTGCTAAAGTTTTCCTTTTAACCGAGTTATTTCCCTCTCAACAATGAAACTAAGGAGGGATGGATGCTGGCGGGAGCATCTTCTAGTTCACACAGTAGCCTTTTAAATCAAGAATTATTACTGCTGGGATTATTAGGTACCAAATGTATCATGATACTTGGAGTATTCATAATATTCTGCACTTTCTTCTCTCAATTAACAGATAAAGCACAGCCAGAACAGACTGCTTTGGGAGGTAGTGGGCTCTCCATCACCAGAGGTATTTAAGCAGAGACTGGACCATCATCTGCCACGGATGCTGTGGCTGAATCCTGAAGTGGAGTTCCTGCATTGGCCAGGAGACTGGACAAGAGAACCTCACTCAACTCCTGTGATAAGTAGTGTAGTGGCAAATTCAGAAGTGTGGGACTCCTTTACAGCCATGTCCGCTCACTGACATACTCTCTTCTAAGATTATGCAACCTTCTACGGTTATACAATAATACTAGAATTCTTCAATAATAGTGATGAAAGATGCATAGCAATGATCAATGTGCTGCCTTTCAGCTGGACCAACTGTTTTCTGTGCGTGTACATGGGCAAATGATTTTGGAGAGCTCCAGTACTTTCTTCCAGAGTTACAAGTTGTATTTTCCTTGAATCTTTATTGTATGAGACAGAACTTGCACGCCATTCTCGTGAAACGGAAGCATCTTGTGTTTTGGGCCTTCCTAAATGCTGAGCTTTAGAACATGCAGAACAGCTCCTTGGTGTTCTTCCCACATACCTTTTCCAGAGTGATCCTAGGAGCCAGTCCTCGGTGGCTGATTCACCTCCTTTCACTCTGATTGGCCCCAATCAGCACAAAGTGTGGAAAATATTTCTTCTCTGTGGCCAAAAATCCCCCCTTTCATGCTCTAAGACCCTGGAGTCAGGGACCCTGCTACAGAAATAGCAATGGTTATGATCCTAACATGGTGGTATTATTTATTAAATGTATATCCTGCCCTTCCACCCAAAGGGGCCCAGGGTAGCAAAACAACAACAGTTTAAACATAAATATTAAGGAGAGCACTGAGGACTTGTGACTGCTGTATGGCATGAGAAGAGGAGGTGTGATATTAGAGGGATTCATTTAGCCCCCATGCCTGAAGACACTCCAGGCCTGCTCTTTTAGGATGGCAGGCACCACCCTATCTCACAAAAGTGTTTCCCAGACCCTGAACTCGACTAGTCACACCACCTTGCCTGGCTTTCACCAGCCAAGATCAGCAGGGATCAAGAAGGTATGTGGTCAGCCCAAAGCCACAAGTCTTCTCTCCTCCTATGACAGGGCCAGCCTTGCCTAAGAGCCAGCATCGTATCTCTCTTTGCCTTCATGCATCTTTGTTCCACCCAAGCTCAGCAAAAACAACTGAACAGCTATCTGACGAGACCTTTTAACTCACAACTCTTGTTGCTTCAGAAGATTAAAAGCAATCTGCTGTGTGGGGAGCTCAGCAATGGCGGCTCTGAACCACACAGCACTAAAGCTCTGGAGTATCATTTTCTTTTATAATGTAACCTCATTAAATTGCTGGTAACCTATAAATAATCCTGCATTTTGCAGAAATCCCGCTATGAAAAACAGTGCCCTGCTGGAATTTAACACTTGAGACTATTTTTAAAATGTGTTTGATTAAAAAATTAATTTTAGACTAACATTATAATGACCTTAATACAAGCTTTATATTGTTCAACACCATTCTCGATCAGTTCCTCTCACTGAAGCTTCTCATATGATTTGAGTGTCAATGTTAATTGAAAAATGTGGCTGATCATTAATGTTGTGGCATTCAGACAAATCACTTTGATGTGTGCGTCACAGATCAGAGAATTCCACACCCTTTAAACAATCTTCTTTGTATCTATTTTTGCTTTTGGTGGATTTGCCAGCTGGAACCTTAAAACTGCCAATGAATCTGTGGAACTGAAGCATCATACTAGGAAAGGGATACCTTTATGAGCAACTTCTGTGTCTGATGTAACTTTTACATCGTAAGTGAATTCTCACAGTGAACCACAACAGTACGACGCATTGGCTTTAGAAACAATAAATGAACAATATCTAAGCTGCGCTTGAATAATGGCTCTTAGCATGCCCTCTGAATTTGGAGTCATGGTAATTAAGTTCTCAATCTGGACCCATGTTATGTGAAACTATACACAGAGGAAATTTGATAGCTTTGACCTTACATATGCAGTCAAAGATAGTCTGAAACAAGAGTTGTAACAAGAGGTGATGCTCTTAACTTTGGAAATATTAGATCTCTGCCACATAGCCTGTTCCGAAATAACGTTTTGTATCCACAGAATAATTTCTGTGGATTCACAACATACCGACTTTCCACTAGAACATGTTATCTGTGCAACCAGAATCAGATTATTAAAATCAAAAGATTTTGACAAAATACAAATGTCTGAGCTCTAAAACAGCAAGAAATCCATGCCCATTTTTAAAGATAGTTAAATCCTCTAAAATCAAGGGGAACCATAAAAACTGTTACAGTAGTTACAAACTCAGATATGAAGTATTGATGCTTACCTATAACAACTTAAAAACACAACTTTTTCAAAAACAGATCTATTATTGCTGAGCAGTACCACAATGCATAGCTGAGCCATGAAATTCACTCCCAGTGGGACTGATGGTCACCAACTTGAATGGCCTTCAGTGGAGGCAGTTCCATTAAGGCAAACAGGGCACTGCCCCACCAACCTCAGTTTCAGTAAACTCTCCCCCATTACATACAACCAACCCATGGAGTGGCCCTGGCTATCAGCTTCCTCCCCCTTAGTCTCAGTTTTGCCCTTGTGTAGAACTCAGCACGGAGGAGGATAACGCCAGGACTAGAGTTAGTTTTCTCCATTTTTCATTGGTTTTGGCTCCACCTATTGCTGGCCTCCCTGGTCCTCATGGGCACCAGTCTCCGCTGCTGATCTTGTAGTAGAGAGCTCTTCTAAATCGGAATGTACAACCTCATTTAGTCTATTTTTGAGCGGGGTTTAACCACTGATATTCTAGCCCTGTTAAAGTAAACTAATTAAAAGCCATATGACTGAATTAAATGCTTCATCTTAAGCAGTCAGGTGTCCTTTAATCATTACCCCTTAGCCATTAGTTCTTGAAAACACAATTTAGGTAGTATGCTGTGTATCATACATTGAATTTTAATTCAACAGTTTAAAATACATGTGAACTCTCACTTTAACTGATATGTTACCTGTTCAGACCAAACTAACACCACAGGAGTATACTAAGGTAGATGAATGTGATTTTCTTCTGAAGTCTTTGCAGTTCTGCGGCACCAATGATGTCCACATATGTCCATATATTTGTAGGTACAGTTTACCTTTTAATATTTTCGTTTTGGGGAAAACTTTGATTCCAAGACTTAAGCAAACCATTTGGTAGTTAGGGTTTTTTTTTATCTATTTCATAGATTGTAAGTTATTCTCTCAACCACTAGTTTCAGAAAATATTGTTTCCAGGTAACAAGATTTAGTCTACATCTGATTTAGTCTACAATCCCATACTTAGTAGCAAGCCCCTCAGAGCTCAAAAAGGACATACTGTGTTGAGTATACTTGTACAGGGTTTTGCAGTTAGTGATCTTTAACTCATCAGGTAGGTTTCTTAGGTCTGCTTCTGAATATAAATGCTTGTTTTGTCATCATTCATTGACAGCAGTTTGTAAATTTCCTAAGGCTGCCAACAAACACCGCAAGTCCTTTTGGGATTAAGATAACATAGTATAAGTATGTATGGTATTGGCAACAGAAACGAAGGACTGGTTGGATTCTGTAACTAACTTAAAATAAAAAATTACAAAGAAAAGGTGGCCAATACATGACTGTTTCAGGCTGTCATCATAACTGAACAATGGTATCACAATATTTGATATCATGGCCAAGTCTATGATCTGAATTTACTCTGCAGAGTTCGTATCATCCTACTGATTCAACTATTAGCTTCAGATCCGCAAAGGCAGGATAGAGATGTCACTACTCTGCCTTGAGCATTTTGCAAATTAAATGCTCTAAAATGAGAATTGTTAATTGTGGAGCATCCTGACCTAAATTTACCTGGATCTTAGCAAAATAATAAAATGGTTATTTGCACCCCAATTTCCCAGCCTGTATCATTAAAAAAAACGCATTAAAGTTGCATTAACTGATGGGGCAATAGCTGCAAGGTTAGTTTGGGTTCCCTTTCATACAGATTAGAATAATAATTTGAGAATTCCAACCCCTTAAGAATACAGTCGCCAGAACTAATGGAAGCAAAAAGCTTAGGAAATTGCCTTGTTAAAGGGGGGTGGTGATTTTCTTAGTGTCACTATATGCTAGAAATGGCTAGGATTTAAACATATTAAAGTCCTCACTAATACCTAGGTTAGCACTTAGCTAATTAACAAACATTTTTCTCAACTGCAGTTTGGAAGATTGGGCATTGAACAGCAACCAGCCTACTGTTGATTAGCTAAAATGGATTTCAGAGGGATGCAGGGGGATTGGAAATATGCTGCATTTAGTAGCCCAGGTAAGAAGCACTTGCAGAATTGTTCATCAAGCCTGTATCTCCCTTCCCTATTGCAGCCCAATTGCAAACCTTCCCTTCTCCCCTCTTATTTGAATAGGGTTCCCACCTGCATCTTAAAAAGCAGAGACATCACCTTGTCAACAAAGGTCCGTATAGTTAAAGCTATGGTTTTCCCAGTAGTGATGAACAAAAGTGAGAGCTGGACCATAAAGGCTGATCACCGAAGAATTGATGCTTTTGAATTATGGTGCTGGAGGAGACTCTTGAGAGTCCCATGAACTGCAAGAAGAATGAGGGCACAAGGAGAAGGGGATGATGGAGGACGAGATGGTTGGACAGTGTTCTCAAAGCTACCAGCATGAGTTTGACCAAACTGCGGGAGGCAGTGGAAGACAGGAGCGCCTGGCGTGCTCTGGTCCATGGGGTCACGAAGAGTCGGACACGACTAAAGGACTAAACAACCCACCTGCAGAAATCCAGCAATTTACCATGACCCTCCAGGCAAATCCACGCCAATTATTCGAAGTGCATTCAACGCACATTTAAAGCACATGCCTTCCCCCACAGAATCTTCAGTTTCCCTCTCACAGATTTACAATTGCCAGCATCCTGATCAAACCACAGTTCCCAGGATTCTGTGGGGGAAGTCATGTGCTTTAAGTGTATGACACAGATCTGCCCTGAGACGGAGCAATGAAGAAAGCTTCATTTGTTAAGCTTCTACGGTATATATGATTGTTGTCCGGACGTGTCTCTGTGACTGGGTATTTTTAAGGAATGCAATAGCAGGCACTGTGAGTTAAAGAATACTTGCTTAGATTAACATTCTCCTAGTGATCCCAGGATAGCTCCTTGTCTTAATCTCTTCCTTGCTTCTGTTGGTTTGCTGCATTTTTTGTGTATTTTGTGCCGCATAATTTGATGGGTAATATACTTTTATTCGATTTTTGAGGAGCAATTGAGCTTGAATATTTTTATGATCAGTGATATTACTTGGATTAAATAGAAACAAAATCAGTAGCAAGCAACAACCCAATAAATAATAGACTTTTGCTTCTTGCTATTCAGATTGTTGTACTTTAATAACATATTGGCCAAGAAGGGCCTCTCTTAAAAGGTATGCATTCCTCCCTGACTGTTGCAGGTTCCTGTTTGTGTTTATAGAAAATTAGGTGGCCCAGTGGAGTCACTCTCTGCTTATAATTGGACTATGCTGTATTCCTGGAAAAAAATGTTTTTTTTCAGTTTAGAGCCATAAAGTGCACATCATGACGCTGAACTTTTGTTTTTGGTATTGGGCTGGATATGGAGAAAAAGCTGAAACTATCCAGAAAATATGGAGGCACTATTGGAGGTGGGATTCCATAGATACAAGTGCATTTGGCCTATTTCAGACAAGGTTGCATTTTCCCTAAAGGATCAGGTAGGCAGCTTGGCAGCACATCTGAATTCCAATCGTCTCTTAGATACCCAGATAGTTGCAATGCCCAGGAACACTTTTCAGCAGCTAGAGCTGGTTCACCCCTCTCATTCCTTCCTAGCCAAATTGGACCTTACAACAGTCACTCAGGAAAGCGGGTGGTGCTGTGGTCTAAACCATTGAGCCTAGGGCTTGCCAATAGGAAGGCTGGTGGTTTGAATCCCTGTGACGGGGTGAGCTCCCATTGCTCGGTTCCAGCTCCTGCCAACCTAGCAGTTCGAAAGCATGTCAAAGTGCAAGTAGATAAATAGGTACCGCTCTGGAGGTAAGGTAAATGGCATTTCCATGTGCTGCTCTGGTTTTGCCAGAAGCGGCTTAGTCATCACCCAGAAAAAACTTTCTGCAGACAAACATAGGCTCCCTCGGCCAGGAAAGCGAGATGAGCGCCGCAACCCCAAAATCGTTTGCTACTGGACCTAACTGTCAGGGGTCCTTTACCTTTTTTTTACAGTCACTCATGCACTTTTTACATGTACCTTTGGTGACTGTGACTCAGACAATAAACAAGGTAGCCAACATTGTGTTCTCTAGGTGTTATTGGACTCCAACTCCCATCAGCCCTAGCTAGCAAGTCCAACGGTGAGAAATGATGGGAATTGTAGTCCAACAACATGTAGAGAAGAGGCTGACTACCACTTGTCTACAGCCTTGAGCAAGTCACTAACAGTGTGATAAGTCCTATACATGACTACTACTCAGAAATAAACCCCACTGAGTTGAATAGGATTTACTCCCAGGTGTACAGAAACTGTGACTCTAGTTGAGCTGAGATTTAAAGGTCAGCTGAGATTTGAAGTGGCAACTTTCAACTGTTAAACCACACCCATTGCATTTGTTTTGTTTTACACTGGGAAGCCCAAAATTTTTGTTTGGTTGGTTTGTTTTTATTTTTGCTTCACGGAACAAACACATTACAACACGCAAAAGTTCCTCCTGTGTGCTCTCTTGGTGAGAAGTTTCAAATCAGGCTGTCAATTGCTTGCCTTTTCCTTGGCGTGTACAAATCTAATACTGGGAACGGGGAAGGCTGTCAATTGAAAGGACAAAAAAAGGGTCATCTACATGATATCATCAGACAACCTCATATTTGTCTTTTCAGTCAAGCAAAGTTGGTTGCCATATTCTGAAGAGCCAATATTTGCCATGAGCAAAAGGCTGTTACAGAAGCCAGGAGACTGGCCTCATCTCCCTTTTTGTTGTTGCCTGCAATGTTTGACTTGGCTCTCAAATTGCATCACCAGGAGTGATCTGCTCTGCAAACAACCTTAGTGTCTCGCCCCCCCCCCCCCCCCACTATCTCTGCTTGTCCTGGAATAATAAGTTGATGAGAAAGAGGTGGGGTGGGGGCAAAGGAAAGAAGATGGCAGGTAAGTGGTTCTGCTTTTTGGGACCAGAAATGGCAGGTACTGTAGTGCTGTTTTGGGAAACAGTTGTCTTTTTAACATTTTCCCAGTCTACAGTCTCATACATGTACTAATGATTAAAAGAATACAGACATAACAGTAGAATAATCTGGTACATTCTTTTCATTAATGTTGTCATTCCAATTAAAACAATTAATGGTTTTAATAAATACTAATCATCTAGGAGCTTGAAAACATCCCTTAATGTTTAAAAACAGTCCCCATTATTCTTCCTTAAAAGACACACACACACAGAGAGACACACAGACACACAGACACACACACACATTTGGCTTTTAATATGATGGGATTTGTCCCAAAGCCATACTCTCCCTTTCAAAATCTAACAGAGGTCCAAGCCTATCCTTATCCCATATGCTGAAACAAAACACTCAGGAAGCATACCTTACACTCTGAATGCTGCACACAGAACTCCCACAAAAAAGGATAAGTATGTGTGCTAAACATAGCTTTCAAGAAACATGACTTTAGAGGTTTCTCCCTAACACCATCAAGTGAAATTCAAGAAGGTCTTCTTTCATATGAATGAGACCGTATGGTTTAGACCATTACATTAAATAACAGAACTTTCGTCCTACATCAAATCCCAATTTACCTCTTAGGCATTTTTGTGAAATCCTAAACTGACCAGCTCAGATTCACTACAACATGCACTTTGTGCCCTGCCCAAGTAGTTATGCCTACAGTTTCCACATATTTCATAATAGTCTTCCTACAATATTTGAAACCGCCTGCTGTTCCTGGAAAGAACTCCAGTTATGTGCATCTTTGTCACCTAAAACTCCACGCTAATCCTATTTCACGATATATCCTCGTGTGACCCCCATCTTAAAGTTGACAACATTCCCTTTTATCCAGACATCCCGTTATCTACAGCTATAACAGGAGTGTGCTGAGTTTTTAGTTGGGTATTTAGTATCTCTGGGAATGATCCTAGCATTGAAAGGTTTACACATCTCCAGTTCTAAAATAGGATTTAAAGCTTTCTAACAGATGCTTAGTGGTATCTCCAACCACAACCCCCGCTAAACACACACAGACACTGATCAAATGCATTGGCCTAATTTGATAATTCATTAGCAGGACCAATTAGTACAATCAGCCAGGGCAGAAATTTGTAAGTAGATCTCTGTCCTCTCCGCCCCTTCTATTTCTAAGGCTTTCGTAAGACCAACAGCTGACAAGAATGCGGACAATCTTGACTATTTGCTTTAGTACTGCTGCATTCCATTCACATTTTTCTCATAGCACATTATTCTTCAGGAGCACACTTAGAGAGGCTCCACCAGTCCCAAGATACTGCTCTCAGGAGTGAGGTGGTCTTCCCACTAATCTATGACTATAACACTACTCTAGTTGCAATTAATTACATTACAAATATTGATCCTTTGCTAGTCCAATGTAATCTATGTATTTCTTTTACAAACATGCTGCTCTCTTCTTGAATTGCATGCTTGGAATGGTTTTTATGAATACACTCTGAATTTTCAAAATGGCATCCAAGCATCTAACATTCAGTTTTATGAAGTATACTGCACAAGGGAGGAATATCTCTCTCTCTCTCTCTCTCTCTCATTTGCCCTAACCCTAACAGGGAGGAACCTTGAGATCATGGCAACCAGTGGGTTCAAATCACAAGAAAGCAGATTTTGACTAAATATCAAGAAGACCTTTCTGACAGTCAGAGCTATTTGACAGTGGAATGGACTTCCATCGGAAGGTGGTGGACTCTCCTTCACTAGAGGTTTTTAAACAGAGGTTGGATGGCCATCTGTCAGGGATTCTTTAATTGTGATTCCTGCATTGCAGGGGGTTGGACTAGATGTTCCTTGGGATCTCTTCCAACATTACAGTTCTATGACTTTATGAGGCAATTTTTTGGTATTTAGTATAGTTATGGAAACAAGAGAAGAAATATAAATCACTTTTTAGAGGAACTAAAACCACATCTTGATGTTATTAAGTATCCTAAGAAGATGCTCTAAAAAAATAAATCCCCGCAACAGTAGATACAATGCTACCAAGCAAATTCCAGTTTATCCCTAAATTTAATGTTATGTGGAAAACAGTAATTTGAAAAATACATTTCATACATTTCCTAATGCCCAACACTTGGGAAGTCTATTATATATGTTAACGTATAAGGGTTTATGCATGCAGTGAAAAGGAAAAGAAAGGGTTAAGTGAGCCGGCATTTGGCCTTAACTTGAAATGTTTTAGGTACTGTGTTCTCCTTTAGTGGGTGGGATGTGTTAGTGTGCCTTCTGTGTATATGAATGTTTTCAGCTTTTGTTTTAGTTTTATATTGGTTAGCTTTTTGTATTCTATTGTATAATCTGCTCTGGGTTCACTTTTCATTAAAAAGTACAATAAATTGTAATAAGGATTGTTATTAGAAAACGCTTTCCCAATGAGGAAAAGCCACCATAGGATTCAATGTAGATACACAGAATACAGATAATACCAGTTCTTCTTTGGAAGGAACTGAACCAGCTGTGTCCTAGTTTGTTAGGTGCTTGACTAGCTCATCTCCCTGCAAATCCAATTGGCTTTAAGTCATTTCCCCCCCTATTTTGATTTTAAATTGTCATTAACCACCCTTAGTGGTGCATAGACACTAGGGCAGAATAGAAACATTTTACATAAATAAATGCCTAACATTCCTCACCTCCTGACCTAAACTGACAGAAGACCCCCATACCTTGGCAAAGAAAGTCTCTGCTCCAGCAGTAGTTGAACCCTAAATTATTTCCAGTGTTGAAATAGATGCAGTAGATTACTGTTTGCCAACCTAGTTCCTGGTGGTTGGGACTGATGGGAGATGCAGACCAAACCAGCTGAGGATACAGGCTAGCAAAGGCTAACATACATACTGGGCCTCTTTTGTGATGAACGCACAAACACAGCCCTGACCTGGTAATTGCCCTGTCCCTATGCTGAATAAATGTGTGTTTGTGCATATCTTGTAGAACTGATTCAAACACAATGCAAAAGGCACACATCATCTGATGCAAAACTAACCCAGACACAGGAAAGAACAAGGGCAAATACCATGTAGAATTTAGGAAATACAGCTTTATGATTTCTTCTGCATTCCCCAATAATATTCTACTGCAGAACCACTGTGGCTGCAATGTAATATTAAACTTGAAAAGAAAGAGACAGTTTTCCATTCTATACCATTGTGCTGGCTAAATTAAAATGAAGAACAATGGCTGCAGTTCTATACACACTTACCCAAGAGTAAGTCCTATTGAACTCAGTGCAGCTTACCTCCAAGTAGAAATGCATAGGTTTGCCTGCATATTTATGAATGTGTTGGTTTTACTTGTACCTCCCTACACAATGCTAATTTCATGTTTACAATTGGCAAAGGATTTTTTTTACCAGAATAACATATTTTTACACTAATACTCAATCCTGTGATAAACTGGATGTGATGAGACCTGGATGCTGTATAGATGTCTCTGCTGTGCTGGACACAGAGCTTTTCGCACAATAAAAAAACAAAAAACCCAGAAACTCTAATAAACCTTTCAAGGCTCTGCAACAGCAGATGATATAAGATCCAAAATGGCCCTTTTTTTCCTTCCAGAAGTGTCACTGAGGGATTGCTTCCAATCCTTTTATTGCTGCAAGAACAGTTTGGTTCATCCTGCGCAGAATGAGAGAATTTCAGAAAACAAACAATCATCAACTTGAAGTCTGGATGGAACAGTTAAATGTAAACAAGTATCTGCTGCATTTAACTCCCGGTCTGGTAAGGAGCACCAGTAATTTATAGAGAATTATAAGCATGCATTTATCATTTCTATAGCACTTTTAATATGAAGAATGCTTTACAATCCATACCTTATGTCCCTTGCTTTCTACACGCCACGTTAATTTCATATACTTCATAATTATTTGCAGCCAAAAGCAGAAAACTTGGGCAATTATTCTATAGAGCACTGTGCCCTTTTCTAAAGGGGGAAAAAGTGTCCTACCCTGTTTTCTGCAGCTTTTTTATGGTTCGGGGAATGTAAAATATTGGCTGGGGCCTTGTGTACTCCACTGTCCTCTACTGGATAATATCACAGCTACTGACTCAAAATGCCCATGACTCATCATCTTTTCAAGCAAGTGTCCTACAAAGATGACACAAACAGCATCTAGTGCACATTCAAGTGAAGCCTCAGGAGGCTGGGAATGTAGATCACAGGCCTGTTTGTTCTGTTCTTTATGCCATTTACCTGTTCAGCTGGCATCTGTGGTATATGCTTGCACATTTGTTTGTACAATATTAAACTAGTGTCTATAACTGCCTTCAGTCCCAACTGTGAAACCGCAGCCCCGTTTTGCCAAGTACATTCTAGACACTGATCCAGGTGCTAGCCAAAATCTTCACAATCAAGTCTAGTCTATATATGCTATACATGCCATAGAATTATTTGTGGGGCACCTGGGGGGGGGGTATTTAGTGTGGGCTGCACCACAACTTTGGGCTGCAGGTAGAATATGTCATTTCTTATTATTATCCTACATTTGATGACTACAAAAAGTTCATTGCAAGTAAAAAGCTAGCATATCAGGGAGCAAGGTTCTAACCGAGTTGTTCTAGTTTTCTTCTTACATTTGTTCACACAAGGGAGCATTACAAAATGTGATTTCCCATCTGTTGTCTGAAGTCACACAGTCCATGCAGACCTCCCACTTCATTCTGCTGCCTATGTAGACCCAGCCTCATCCTGTTGTTTTGAACTGAGATAAGGTCCACAAGGGATGCGGGTGGCGCTGTGGGTAAAAGCCTCAGTGCCTAGGGCTTGCCGATCGAAAGGTCAGCGGTTCGAATCCCTGTGGTGGGGTGCGCTCCCGTTGCTCGGTCCCAGCGCCTGCCAACCTAGCAGTTCGAAAGCACCCCCGGGTGCAAGTAGATAAATAGGGACCGCTTACTGGCGGGAAGGTAAACGGCGTTTCCGTGTGCTGCGCTGGCTCGCCAGATGCAGCTTGTCACGCTGGCCACGTGACCCGGAAGTGTCTGCGGACAGCGCTGGCCCCCGGCCTCTTAAGTGAGATGGGCGCACAACCCTAGAGTCGGACACGACTGGCCCGTACGGGCAGGGGTACCTTTACCTTTTTAAGGTCCACAAGCTCTTTCGTTTGCATGTGGTCTTGGGGGGAAAAGTCTCAGGGTAGCAAATAGGCAAGAAATAAGTTAACAACGGCAATACAGCAATAGTATAATAAGCTGTGTAATATAATGAGAGTGTAATAGCTGTGTAACAGAGTGAGAGAGGAAACGCTAGCACAACTTGTACCTTACCTATTGAATGTCCATCTTTTCAAGGACATACAAGAGATCAAGCCTCAAGATATCCACTTACGGAAAAGAAACAGCGATTCACTCCCTTAGGGTAAATGACAGAGAGAATAATGTATTTCATTTATAGGAGCCTGCCTATTAAAGTATCCCAGCTGCTCCTATAATAAAACACCTACAAGTGACTGACAACATACCACAATGATTATGCACATATTTTTGTGATGGAACAGACACTTCCACCATGAAACAATACCAGGCCAAACCCTGATAAGATTTAAACAAAAATGAAATCAGCCCACAACAGCTATAAATAATCTTGAGCATATCACCATTTCAGCATGAAATTGTTTTGCTCACATTACAGGGAGATGCTCCGGTGCTAAAGAATAGAATTTCCAGATAAATTACTGAACTTTCCATTGCATAATTTTCTGTGCAAGCCGGACTCGTCTGGTGCATGCATCTTTAAAAGTATAATTTCCGTGCTTTCACGTTTACTGAGTACCTTGTAAGATTATATCTCACTTGAAAAATAAATGCATAGTCAGATAAGGAGCAACGGACATAGGAAAGAGGATTCTGTACGTGAACTGGGTACAGAGAGAGAGGTGAACCAGTGGAACAGGCAGACTACTCTACAGAATACTGTACTGCCCTAGGTTCCTTTTGATGCCAGACCACAGGCACCTAATTTTGCACCCCACCCGCCCACCTGCCACCAGAGGGAGCGTGAACCATCGGCCTATATCCACCGGCAGGAACGGCTGCAACAGATCAGCTCGCCCTCTCTCCGTACTACTCTCCCCATTGGACTTGGAAGGGATCCGTCCCGGTGCACCACGGGAAATGCTTTTTTGCTTCCCTTCGTTTCCTCTAGTCCGCGCGCGGTCGGGACTGCATTTCCCAGGAGGCGCCGCAAGAGGAGGTGGGTCACCTGACGCCTCACAAACTCCGAACAAAATGGCGGCGCCCGTGCTGCGGCGCTGCCGGGTTTGGCTCGGGGCTGGGCATCGCAGCGTCGGGAATGTCGCCGAACTGCGCGGCCCGGAGGGTCCGGTGGCCGCTAGCGCGCTCTGCCGGAGTGCGAAAGAGATGACAGAGAAGCAGAAACGGTACGACAGGGAGGAGTAGTAACCGGGCTGGGTAGAGGAAGGACTCCTGCCGCATATGCTCGCCTCCATCCCTTGCAATGTTTATTTGTGCTTCATGCAGTTCGTCTCCCTAGGGTGATATTCTGCGTTTTTGTCAGCCTCCCCCGTTGTCTTTATTATATTAATAAATGCTTTCACGACGCAGAGCAATTTTTAATCTGACTGTCGCAAAGGTGTGGATAAGAGCGGTAGTAGAATAAGGTAACTAACAGACCGCAATCCCGGGCCTCCCCCCGTCCCCGCCCACTACTCCACAAAAAAGCTTATTTCTCAAAGTTTAAAATAAAATGAAGGTTTATAGAAATAGACGGAGGACCGTGTCAAAAAGTATACATTTCTTATCCATTTTTAAAAAACCCAATACTATGGTTTTTTAAAAAGTGCAAGTGTTCCTTTTACCAGTGGCACAAGTTTGTGGAGGGCAAAATATGCAGCACCTGGCATATAGGAGACGGTTCTTAACACAATGGTAGAGCATCTGCTTTGCATGCAGAAGGTATTGGCTTCAAGTCTCCAGGAAGGACTGGGAATACCCCATTAGAAACCTTGGGGACCACTACCAATTAATTAAATTAGTACTGACCTAGATAAAAGGGACGCGGGTGGCGCTGTGGGTAAAACCTCAGTGCCTAGGACTTGCCTATTGTATGGTCGGCGGTTCAAATCCCCGCGGCGGGGTGTGCTCCCGTTGCTCGGTCCCAGCGCCTGCCATCCTAGCAGTTCGAAATCACCCCCGGGTGCAAGTAGATAAATAGGGACCGCTTACTAGTGGGAAGGTAAACGGCGTTTCCGTGTGCTGCGCTGGCTCGCCAGTTGCAGCTTGTCACGCTGGCCACGTGACCCAGAAGTGTCTTCGGACAGCGCTGGCCCCCGGCCTCTTAAGTGAGATGGGCGCACAACCCCAGAGTCGGACACGACTGGCCCGTACGGGCAGGGGTACCTTTACCTTTTTACTGACCTAGATGGACTAATTGTCCGATTCAGTGTAAGGAAGCTTCCTATGTTCCTATGCATGTATCACAAAAAATAAATATACAGTACGTGCACATTGGATTATGATGTCTGCACATCTACAATGCCTTCTTTTCCTATAACTGCATAATAAACGACATGTTTGGAGCAGCCTTTAAATTACAGTTTCAAGCACACATGAGAAACTGTTTCATTAAAATCAGCTTGTTGTTTTTAAGCTATCTACAATACAACAAAGAGTCTTGTGGCATATTTAAAGATTAAAATACAGGCACCAGTTTTTTGTGGACTAGAGTTTACTTTATCAGATGTGTCACCAGAGTATCATTCAGTCAATAAAGTCAACTCCAGTCCTCAAAAGCTAATAAAACAATAAATTTGTTGGTCTTCAAAGTGCCATGAGAGTCTTAGCTGGTGTTGCAGTAGAAATCACAAGCATGGCTATCCCTCTGGAAATTACAAAAAGACAGACATCATGCCAAGATCATGGTGCTCTTTTATAGAAGGTACAATTTGGGATTCCCACCCCATCTTGTAACCCATGAGTAGGCAAACTAAGGCCCGGGCCCCGAATCCGGCCCAATCGCCTTCTAAATCCGGCCCACAGACGGTCCGGGAATCAGCATGTTTTTACATGAGTAGAATGTGTCCTTTTATTTAAAATGCATCTCTGGGTTATTTGTGGGGCATAGGAATTCATATTTTTCCCCCCAAAATATAGTCCAGCCCCCCACAAGGTCTGAGGGACAGTGGACCGGCCCCCTGCTGGAAAAGTTTGCTGACCTTTGTGGCAAAATATGCCATTTTAGTTCTAATGTTTTCTAAATGCATGTTGATCCATAATTTATTCTGTGAAGTTCTGTTGAATAAATATCCCAGGGATGGGGAACCTGTGGCCCTCCAGCTATTGTTGGATTTCAGCGCCTATAAATCTGAGCCAGCCTGGTCAGTAGTCAGGGATGATGGGAGTGAGAATCCGGTAACACCTGCAGGGCCACAGGTACCCCACCCAGATATATATCTTTTGCATCCTTTTCCCCCACCGATATGTTTTGAATTTAAGCAGACTAGTAACTTCAAACAATATTCAACAATAACTCCTAATTACTTTTCATAATAAATGAGATGAGAATAGGAAGCTCACTTTGTTTGAATAATTCCATGATAGAGAAACAGAACTTTGGTCTTGGTTGGTTTTTTTAAAGTGTTTTAATGTTTGAAAGAAGCACTATATTTGATGTATTTGCTTAGAGCTTTTCTGCTTTCCTAATCTCCCATCTTGATCTAAGTACTTCTGTCATAGCTACGGCGTAAGCTTGACTTCACCAGTGAAATATGATATTTGTGTCTTTTCTTTGTACAAGTCCAGATAATTACTTCCAGAACCTGTCAAGCGGTTCAGGCAGTAAAGGTGACTGTTCTCTTGCTCATATAAAGATTATGGATGTGAGAGCTGCAATTACTTTTCAGCAGATAGGAAGGTGCTTGTTCTTCCTGTTCAGAGAACCATCTCTTGAGTTGAAAAGATGATTTCTCTATTGCCAGACTACTGATGTTTATGCTAATCCAGTACTAATAGTGCTCTGTAGACCCACCTTTCCCAGCTTGAAAGTGACCATCTGACAGCATATGCATAATTGAATATGCCACCTGTCTGTTGGAGATTTCTCATACATAGAAGGATATCAATTAATATTTATTTTCTATTTCATAATCTCCACTGGGTACAAAATTGGATACCTGTCCAACAAAACCTTTCTGGATAAAATTAACTTCTGAAATGCACTTTAAATCAATGTAAGGCTTTCAGGACGTGGGTTTCTTTTTGTCTTCTAACATGCTGCTTTTTGTACAATTTTCAGCTGTTTATGAAAACATTTCACAACATCTTTCAATGTTCATTATACAGCAGTTGTGGGCTTGTAGTGTGCTCCAGCATACTGTTGAACTCTGATACTTTTGACATTTGTATTCTCCACCACACCACACCCCAGCTGTTTTAGAAATTTGAATTGCATCAACCCAGCTAGTGAATATTTCTTTTGACTTTCTTTTAGGAATGTTCCCTGGGCAGCAGTGGTAGGCCTGGAAATTCATGCACAGATCTGCTCCAACTCAAAGCTTTTCTCTGGTTCACAAGTCCAGTTTGCAGCAGCACCTAACTCCTTAGTATCTTTTTTTGATGCTTCTCTACCTGGAACTCTACCTGTAAGTTTGAATTGAATTCTTATATTAGTATTGAATTTTCAACAACAAAGTCTGTCTTATCAAACAGGAACAGGTGGCCACCATTAATTCTTCAGGTAATGTTTAAAAGGGATACTAGACAGTTGAAACACTTCTATCTAAGAAGGAACAAGCAGCTTGCAACTGGCCACTTAATTTCCCTCTACCTTCTCCCGCCACATTGATTCCTTTTTGTGTAATCTTGCCTTTTTAAATTTGTAAACTAGAGGGCAGTGCCTCTTGTCTCACTTTCTTTTTTTTAAATATTAGTATGAGCTGGTTTGGCATACAATATTTGTCTAAAAAGCAGGATACAAATATAACCACTTCAGATAAATGACCATTATTTAACAGAGCACCATCCATGTTACATGTACTCATAATAAGCTTAATAACAAAAAAAGGACAACTGTCCTTACAGCTGACTCACATGCACCCCCAAGACTTAATAGAAATTGTTCCTTTGCTTCTCCTGCTACAACAGGGAAAGTAATATGGGTTTGGTTCTCTGGACTTGGTAGAGCCACTGTCTCCACATCAGGCTCTGATTTTCCTTCAGCTTTAAACACTGCTGGCCTTTTACGGCAAGGTGGTGTTTCCCTGCTGCCATAGCACTCTACAACGTGAGCTTCGGGTAGTTTGCCATCTGAATGCTTACTTCGAAACTTGCCCTATGCCTGCAAGTGAGTGGAAGATTGTGAGCCTTCCTGGCTGATTTCCTAACCAAAGTATAGAATTTGGCCAAGCAGTTTGAAATTATTGACTTATTTTAATATGCAAAATTAGGTTCTGGCCTTTTAGTGCTCCAGCATAAGTTCTTTGGTGGGATGCAGTAAGATTACCTTGGCTTGTGTTTATCTGTAGGTATGTATAGAAACATAGGAAACTGCCTTACACCAAGTCAGACCATTGGGCCAGCTAGCTCACCATTGTCTACTTGGCCTACTTTTCCCCAGTCCTCCCCGGACATGCTGGGAGTTAAACTTGGGACCTTTTGCATACAAAACATGTGTTGTATAGCTGAGCCATGTCCCTCCACAAGAGGCTGGCATCTGCTGCAATGAGATTATTGGATACTGAACAAGTTGCATGTGGAGAGAGATACTGCTAGGTGTGGCCAATCAGCTTTCAGCATAGTGTAGTATTGTTATATTCCTTATTTTGGACAGACTAAGTATGCATGAAGAAAAAGCCTTAAACCTACTGGGTGGTATCCAATGGTGCCTTTTGCCTTTGCATAAAGTGCTTCCATTCACATAAGTTGGGACACCCCCATCTTCAACCGTCTCCCCCTAACCCAATTAAGCCAACTGTTCTCTCCCTTCGAGTTGTTAATGATGGTTGAACCCAGAATGGGACACAGCAGAGAGGGCTGCAGTAAGTAGGAGGGATTGGCAAGAAATTGGTATCATTTTCTGCTAAGGGCATAAATGGATAAAACCCATTGATGGTTTTGTTGTACGTGTATGACAGTTAAATGTAGTTCGACCTCTTCTGGGAAGCAAATATGACTTTTATGCTATTTTTTATTTGTAACAGAGCCTGTGCTATACAAACAAAAATTCCTGGATGCAGCTGTTGATGTGTCTTGTAGCAGGGTCCTGGGTTATGACTTAGGAACACCCCATCTGAAGTGTTGTAGAGCTGTTGTCCATCCGAATTGCCTACATCAGGCAAAAATGAGTGTGTGTTGTGGTACAGTGTATTTTCGCTGTATCTAAACCAATAAAGTTGTATGTTGTGAGCTACCTTGGGAGGGTTAATCCTGATAAATATAAACATACATAACACCTTAGAAGTGCCTGGATAAATAAATAAAGCAAAATAAAGTTACGTGTGAAGGTTGTCCCTAAGCACACACGGGATATGTGTGAGGGCAGCCTGCATGCATCTTGCCATATTCTTCTGGATTTCTGTACATTTTAAGTAGAAATGGTTGTTCCTTTTACAGTTGTTCCCTAGTGAGAAATCTTGAGCCTAAGCTGAAACAGCCTTCCTTTGAGATAAGAGCTCCTGATTAGTAGTCAGCTTGATGGCTAACCTAATGAAAAATTCGTGATCTGCTCTTGTTCACCTCCAGCAGAGGCTTTTATCTGTGCAAGGAGAGGGAAAGAAAAAAAATATATTTTCCTTTGCAGTTTTTGGTAGATAAGTTGAAAGTGGATATTTAAAAATGTTAGTACTTGAGTGTCAGAATGTGATACGGAATTCTATTTTTATTTATTAGTATTACTGCTTCATAGGTTTTATTTTATTTTATGGTTTTAGGCAAGAGTAATGGTACCTTCCTCATTTTAACAGGGTACTTTAGTGTGCATGAACATCTTAATGGTTGCACAATTTAGTTAATGGAGTATTATTCCAGATGTGATTTGGCATCTGTTTTAGGCTTAAAATTCTGTCTGCTTTAAAGTTAACAGATGGAAGAAGTAGTCCTTTAGATACTTTAGTTGCATATGAAAATTTCAGTTGTTTTAAACACAAGACTGTTTATATTTATGCAGTAATTGCCAAACTTTCTTATAGTAGATTCATTTTCCCAGCACTGTTAAAGGTTGAAAAACAGACACCAGGAGATCTTCTAACTAATCATCTGTGGGGAGGACTTTTGGGGAGGTGGGCATTAAAAGCAGTCATGCAGGAGAGGCAATTGAGACTGGTGCTGGGAAAGGTGAGATTTAACACTTTACCTGCATCATTGTCCAAATCTAGATCACTCATTCAAAGCCATTATCCCCATAGGAGGGGTGGGTGGTGAGAGAACATACATCGTGCATCTCTTCTGCTTTGAACTTCATTGTACTCTCAGACAGACTGAAACAAAATGGAGAACTCATGGACATACAAGAAGAGATTGTTTTAAGTGATTTTAATGCCTTTAATGTTATGTTTTACTTTATATGGGTGGTTGTCTTGGGAGGCATTTTTGCCAGAAGGGCAGCCCATATGTTTAGCTACAAATCCCCCAAAAAGTCATACAGCTCACACAGAGATATATGCCCACTGGTTGGGCATTAGTAGCAATGGTACACTGACGACGCCTGATACACACAAAGTTGGCTGCATAGGGTTGGGGCTTGCATCCAGTTAGGGAAGATGGCCTTATACTTTGGGCTCTTTCACAGAGGCAAATGGCCCCTGTGTGACTCTCTGAAGTTCACTGGTGTACTCTTCCTAAAACCTGCAAGGTAACAATTCCTAATTACCACCTCACCATCCCACTAACAATCCACATTAAAAATATTTCTGAAATCCTAGTTTTAAAGCTGGCACAGTGCATTTCTTGAGAGAGCGCTACAGATTGGGGTGTCTCCAGCTTGAATTTCGCTATACCATGAAATTAATCCCTTGTTTGGCCACACTTTTACCAAGTTGGCTGTTTTGCTTTTTAAAAATTGCATATGGCCACTGGGCATTTGCTGGATGGAGAGTTTGGTCATCCGTGCCATGAATTTGATGTTCCTGCTTGAAGTAGCAAGCAGGGTCTTTCATGAAATGGGTGTGTAATGTTTAGCCAGCTTAAATCTACTCACTTGGTTACTATGAATTTTATATTGATTTCAACTTCAGTAGGTGCCAAATGAGGTCAACACTGAGACTTTTGCAATCCTAGTTGTGTGCCAACATTTTTTATAGCTGGGGAAAAGTTAAACCAGGAGAGTGTAGAGCTTAATTATTTTGAACCTGAAGTTCCATATCAATAGTTAATTAATTTAGATTAATCTGTCACCTGGGGAATGATGTCTACAGCTGAACGTTGAGGAAGAATCATTTTGTTTACTGGAAAAGGTCTTGTGTCTGCAAAGGGATTTTTTGTGGTCTTCATTATTCTGTACTACAGCATCTAAATATTTCTTTGATCTGTCTTAAATTAGTTTTGCATTGGCAGAATAAAAAAATAAAGAGGACAGTTCATTATTAACTTTGGCAAATCCCTTATGTAATTATTAATGGCACCTCATTTGAGGTAGCAAGGGATTGAATGTGATGGGTTATTTATCTGGAAGAAGGATCCAGCCCATTCACTGAACTAAACCAATACATGCACATTGATGATTAGCACTGAGAACATCTCTTTTTCCAATTTGTGCTGGTAATGCAGGACTGCTTTTATTGAATTTCTCTTTTCCACAAACGCCAATATTTGAGGGCTTTATTATGCAAGAGCTGCTTTCTAACAACACAGTTGTGGTAGATTAGTGAATCAATAAACTTGTAATAGCTCCTAAACATCTATATTAGATTTAAGTTTCCTTTTTTTTTTCTTTTCTTTTTTGGTGTTTTAGTTTTTTTCTGTAAAACCATGGATTTTGGGAATCCCAAATTGGAAGTTCATCCAGTTTGGGATTAAAGATCTCATCTCCTCTCCTCTCCACAGATACACAAACACACACGTTTGGCATTAAGCTACTTTGCCAAAATAACCCATTGGCCTACCCTAAACACACACATGTATAAACAATTGCATATTGTTGTCCTTCTTTTCTTGTAGGATCAGTATAGCAGCTGCCCAAATGTGCTTGCTTGTGCCACTAGCAGACATATTGTTTACATACCTTTTACTGCTTACTCCCCCCCCCCCCCAAATTAATAAATCATGGTTCCCAGAGTTGTGTGCTGTTGGTGTGGAAGCACTGTTTTCACTGAAACCCACACAAGTGGTCAGAAGCTTTCAGCTAAGTTAAATATATGTTTTACCCTTTAAAACTCTAGAAATACTTTTAAATAGAACAGTGATGAAACCCAAGTGGCAAAAAGAAAGGCTCCAGTTTCATGCAGATACTTAAGATAGCTGAACAGTTAAAAACAAATGTAAAATGCCAGGAGAGAGACAATTATGGATATTCTTTTATTTTGTAGAAGAGAAAATTTACAACTGACACCAGAAACACTTCCTGCATAGGAAACTATTATTTTGACACTAAAACAATTTAATACTTCAACAGTGTTGGCAATCTCTCATTTGGTCTACAAGTCAGGACTAATTGGATCCCGTTCTGCTACTCTTTAAACATTTCTGCTGTATTTTACACATTTTTATTTTAGGCTCAACAGTTTTCTCAAATGTATAGCGAACACCCAAGAAGCCATACCAGTTACACAAAAGGTTTACCAGCATCCTAGTTTTTTGTTTTTTTGTTATATGCCATCTTTCCTTCAAGTGTATGTCTATATCTCATTACCTTACTAGATTCAGATTTTGGATTGCATCTGTTGTTGTTTAGCCGTTTAGTCATGTCCGACTCTTCGTGACCCCATGGACCAGAGCACTCCAGGCACTCCTGTCTTCCACTGCCTCCCACAGTTTGGTGAAACTCATGCTGGTAGCTTTGAGAACACTGTCCAACCATCTCGTCCTCTGTCGTCCCCTTCTCCTTGTGCCCTCAATCTTTCCCAACATCAGGGTCTTTTCCAGGAAGTCTTCTCTTCTTATGAGGTGGCCAAAGTATTGGAGCCTCAGGATCAGTCCTTCCAGTGAGCACTCAGGGGTGATTTCCTTCAGAATGGATAGGTTTGATCTTCTTGCAGTCCATGGGACTCTCAAGAGTCTCCTCCAGCACCATAATTCAAAAGCATCAATTCTTTGGCGATCAGCCTTCTTTATGGTCCAGCTCTCACTTCCATACATCACTACTGGGAAAACCATAGCTTTAACTATACGGACCTTGCTTCTAGGACTGAGTTAATTCTAAAGCCAAATCATTGAATTCCTTGGGGCAGGGGACTAAGACTTGACACATATCATAGCCAAGTGGTATATATCTCAGGAAAGATTTGGAACTGTGCATCCTATTTACAGACTGGCTTTTTGTTTGGAAAGGGCCATTGCTCAATGGTAGAGCATCTGCTTTGCATATGCAGAAAATCCCAGGTTCAATCCTCGGTGCCACTGAGTACGGCTGCAAAAGTCTAAAACTCCGAAGAACCACTGTTAGTCAGTGTAGACATTATTTTATTATATGGACCAATGCTCAGACTAAATACAACACAGCATCTTACATTTCTACACGTTGACGCTCCTGTCCTAGAAAGCACGGGCATTACACCCTCCACGAAGAAAGTCATGGCAGAGGGGAGGAGGAAAGAAAATGTTTGAAGTGGAGGAAGTTCCTTGCAGAACAGCAATAATTTCTTCATCCTGCTATTCCAGACACCTATACTATGATGGAGCACAGAATAATGGCAGTTCAGTTGCCATTTGAAATCGGTGACAATAGGCACACGTTGAAGCTCCATATTAAAGGAAGCTTGGTGATTTCTTTCCGTTTAATTTAAGGGAAGGATGGAGAACTTATGGCCCTCCGGATACAACGGCAACAGCGTTGGACCATTGACCATGTCGGCTGGGGCCGACAACAGAATTGGAGCACAACAACATCTGGAGGGCCGCAGGTTCCCCAAGCCTGACTTAAAGCTGTATTAACCTGGCCTGAACAAATAAATACCCCTGTCCTTATATTAGAAGAATTTTGGAAATCTGATTTTGAGCGTTATCAAATAGTCAGTCTGAGTGTCCCCCTCCCCTTCCACTCCAAATCATGAGGATTTGGAAGGTGAGTTGGCACATAAATAAATTGACATCCCTTGGCATGAGAATGGAGAGTAGGGCCATGCCCACAGCATACACTGAAAGCACTGTTATATGACTTTAACAGTCATGGCTTCCCTCCGAGAATCCCAGAAACTGTACTTTAAGGGTGCTGAGACTTGTCAGGAGGCCTCTCACAGAGCTACAGTTCCCAGCACCCTTCACAGCTACATTTCACAGAATTCTTTGGAGGAAGCCGTGCTTGATAAAACGGCTTTAAATATATGGTGTGGATAACACCTAGGTTTCGACGCTGGATTTCACTTTTATTTCTTGCATGTTGTGAGGCTTATCTGTGCCCCACGATCAGAAATGATTTTGTGCAGTGTCAGAAATTACACTTGCTTGCCTCTTACCCTCTGTGTATCCACACTTTTCCTTGGTCTTTCAAATCCAAATGACACAAAGAGAATGCCTGGAAAGATGTCCCATGTTGCTCTGGTCCTCAATTGCCTTCTGAAGCATTTGAGCTTTACTGTAGCGCTATAGGAACCCCTTCCTGCGAGTTGACCCTTGCCTGTTTTTCACTTACATCAGTAGCCAAAACCTTAAACCTGGGATGTGCCATATGTTCAAAGCATGTTTCTGTCCCTGAGCAGCCGCTTCCACCCCACTCACTCTGGCATGGGAAGATACATGCATAATGCTCCAGCGTCTTGCTGCTGAGGCTGAGCTTCCCACGCACGAAAAAGACAGATAATGCTTCTTGAAGGCAAGCAAAGTGGAATGTGCGCTGTTTAAAAGGCAGTGTGTGGGAGAGGCATTTGTTTCATACTGGGTATCTGAGTGAAGTCATCTGTCATGTTTCTTTAGGTTCTCAACAGGAGATGTGTAGAAGCCGCAGTGATGACGGGCCTTGCGCTGAACTGCACCATAAACAAGAAGTCCTTGTTTGACAGGAAACACTATTTCTATGCAGATCTGCCTGTGAGTATGTATTGAGCTTTGTCCCTCGGCAAATCGGATGAGGGGCAAGCCTGGAGAACTGATGGGGAAAACAGGCTGGGAGAAGAGATGGTTTTTTGTTCTCTGCCACTGTTTTGCCCATCCAAGCACTGAGCCCTGATGAATAGGCAGCTGTAGCTAGGCTCTTTCTGATTGAAGGTGATTGTCCTGATTGCTGACTGCAGTCCTGCGCCTCATGTTTCCAATGGCTTTGGATAATTAAATTGAGAGAAGGCGCTGCTAGGGCCAGACTTCCTCTATTCCCTCTAATTGTCTGTTAGGGTTAAGACAAACAGTCTGATATTGATATTTGTGTTTGAAACAAATGTATTACAAATCTGCATTATGGTCCTGTAGACATCACAGGCATTAGTCCCCGTTACTTTAAAGGATCTGAAATGCAACATCCTGTTTTTACATGTCGCTGATCGCAAAAGCAAATGAAGAAGACTTTTAAAAATCATGCAGTATTACCTGCTGATATTACAGATGGCGCTTATATTAGGACCAGACTTGCTTTTTCAAACGTAATGAGGCAAAGCTCAGATCTAAAGTGAAACCTGTCCATTCAAATTCATCAAACAGTCAGGATTTATCGTTTTAAAATTTAAATAGGGGCATTTGTTTTTCCTTAAAGCCACAATTGTAATGCTAAAGATCCATGATAGTTTTTCTGCTCTCTGCAGAAAATCCCTGCATCAGGAGTAGAGAATCTCCAGCCAGCCTGTGCCCACCTGGCCATTTTGGGGAAGCCATGACCCACCTAATATCATGCATCCATTTGAAGAAGCAGTTTGGATATGTGCACTGCAGTGCGCCTTCAAACCTCCATTTTGTGGAAGTTTGAAGGAATAGCACAAGGGCTCTTTGAAAGCCCTTTGTAAACATTCCTGCGAGCAGTGTGGGTTGTTTACTAAGGACTGTTTGAAAGTCCTGCGAATATGGTATTCAGAGGGCAGCATCACCTGATATCACTATAAGGTGAGGTGATTGACAAGTGGTTGGCCTCACCTACTTGGCAAATTTGGCCAGAATAGGTTCCCCACCACTGCCCCATATTCTGGGGATGGGATGCAATGGCAGGAAGGGAGTATCTCCTTAGTAAGAAAACCCCCTACTAAGTTGCTGTCATTGTTCACTTCGACACCTGTAAATAAACCAAGGTAGATTAGATTAAGAGACAGAGGTTGCCAAAGGTCACCTAGGCCAAACTAAACATGGTGTGGGAGATCTCTAATCAAATCACCTGGCCTTTTTAAAAGTATAAAATCTGCCATGGGGAAGGGTTGTGGAGCTGGGGAAAAGGTGATTAGCCTTTCTTGCTATGCTGTTTTCTCAGTCAGAACTACTGGTCCTGAGGCTATGAGGGCTCCACTGGGAAGAGGTGCAGTATGCACATGCAGAGACCACAAGTGGTTTTTAGCCTAAAAACAACGGGGGGCGGGAAGCCATGCGGTTCCTCTTAAACCTTAACAAGTGGGTGGGGGGTCCATGATTGTCTATTTTGACTGTTGCAAGTTTATATGTGAGTGGGAATTTGAAAGTGTGTTCATAGTACCGTATACAAAGACCATATGAAAATAAACAACAAAATTCCATTCTGGGTGTTGATTAAAGAGAGGTTGACTGCCAATTCTGTTTGTTATTTTTTGAGCATTTTAAAAGGGGTTCTGCTTGTGGTTCAACTTGAAATAGAAGAACTATCAAGCCATTCATTAGGGTTTGGAGTTTCCCTTTGAGGTTCACACACACAAGCCTTAATTTTAGCCAGGGCTCCCTATAATTTAGCCCCACAATCTATATTCAGTACATTCACATATGACACACAAAAGGGTAATAAAGTATTATTACACTGTAACAAAACAATAGAAGTCACATTTTGTTAGCTCAAAACACATGCAGTCTGCCCCTTTTCTCTTGCCATACAGTGTGTTAAGTGTGCAATGCCCAGTTTGTTATGAGGGGGAAATGGGGTAGAACACTGACGCAGGGTGTGACTTATGTGAAGGGGAGAGATAGCAGGCGGGAGAGGATACTTGACCCTTCTGTCAGCCAGTTCAATCCTACTCCCCAAGGTTGTTTTTCTTATGCAAAACTGCCCTAAGCTAGCATTATCAGAGCCTGTAATGAGATTCATAGTTTTATTACACATGTAGATAAGATAAATGCTACTTTGGAGATCTTTGGACGGTTGGATATGAAAAATGGGGCTTCAGACAGAAAATGGAATGCCTGTTTCTTCTTGTCACTTGTCATCTGTTAGGTTTAAAAAGTAATCATTTTAATGGGGAATGGTGGAGGGGAAAGCAAAGGGGAAAGATTACACTGAGTCTTTAATGTGTATTGCATGAATTTGTTGTTAATAATTGCTTAGAGAAAAGGGCCATCTATTGGAATATAAAGTTGATATATGACCATTTTAAAATTGTTGATTGCTGCAATTTTAAATGCAGGCCGGCTATCAGATCACTCAGCAAAGGCTTCCCATTGCTGTGAATGGGAACTTGTCATACATTCTGCGCATGGGGAAAAACCAGAATGAAATGGTTACCAGGAGTGTGAGGATCAAGCAGATACAGTTGGAGCAAGACAGTGGAAAGAGTCTTCATGATGATTTAAGGAGCCAGACCCTTGTGGATTTGAACAGGGCAGGTAGGTTTGATACTCTTTTGTCTATGTAACTATTATTTATATTTTTTAAAAGGGAAAAGGCAGCAGCATTCTGTGCTTCTATCTGACGCTGTCAGTGTTACCTCCTTATGCAAGTTGTTCTGCACACACAAACACAAACTGAAAGGCTGGCTTGATCAAGGCATCAAGAGCATGCCTTTCTTACAGCTGGTCTGCATGTCTGGCAGTAAATCCAGGGATGGGACTCTGGATGATAGTTGTGTTTGCCATTTTCTAAGGTGAATCTGGATCCTTCATACACGCTCAGGCACACACAGAGAGAGCTGTTCTTCAAGCCCAGGTTCTTCCCGCCAGGAGTGCGAATGGAAGAGTGTGGCTTTAGACATGAACTGAATGGGAAAGTGTGAGATGACGGATTGATACAATATCTTGAGTGTGACACAATATGGCCTAGATGCTGAACCATAACATCTCAGCCCATACATACATGCTTACTGTTTTGAGTAGGGGAAAGATTGAGGTTTGTTGGGGGAAGTTTAAGCACCTTCCACCTGCTGGGTCTTGCTGCCAATTCTGTTTTTCAGTGGCCTGTGCTGCCAGGCCTGATTTTTTATATTTTATTTTTTGCCAAACACAATAGAGAGGAATTGCTGTCTCAGAACCTTCTCCTAGCCCAAAATTAGGAAGTGTCTTGGCAATACTATGGGTCTGTTGAATTTTGTCTGTACACTTTGTTGAATTTTATTACTTGATGAATTTGTTCTCATCATTTGCTTTTACATGCCAATGTGTTTGATGTTATAGTGATTGCAATGTTTGTTTGTTTGTTTTAATGCTACTGCAATTATTGCGAGCCTCTTTGTGCTCAACATTTGTTGCTGGAAAAGCGGGATACAAATATTAAATCAACTCAACACTGCTTTTGAGCTGTCTGCTTTCCCCTTGAAAAATGTTGGACCTCATTTTTTCTCTTGGTGATAGAGGGAAATGAGCGTTCGTGTGCCGGTTCTGCAGATCCAAGTGTTTTGACAGTGATTAAATAATAAATGATTACCAGTTTCTCCTCACACAAAAGCTTAAGCACTTTTCACATGGGCTCTTCTTTTTAAATGTCTGAACTGTTTACATGAGATCAAAAGCTGCTGCTCAGAGTTTCTTGTCTGTCTCTGGTAGGAGTTGGCCTCATGGAGGTTGTCATGGAGCCCGACATGTGCTGTGGGGAAGAGGCGGCTGCAGCAGTGAGAGAGCTTCAGCTTATCCTGCAGGCTCTTGGGAGCAGCCAAGCAAACATGGCAGGTAGAGACCTAGGAGGGCATGTTTATCATTCCTCAGCTGTAATTTTCCTCTCACAAAGGCACTTTCACGGCATCTTTCTTACTTTGCCTTCCAGCTGCTTATCGTTCGGTATTGTTGTGGTGCCGTGTTGTGTTTTGGTTTCTTTTTTCCTTCATCAAAATCTTCTGATTCTGAATTAAGGTCACTTGCGCCTCTGGTGCCTGAGAGGGGCCCAGCTGCCGCATCTTCAGCTCAGATTCTTTTGTACTCCTAGGCCTTTCTAAATTTTACATAATAAATCTTAGCAGGAAGGGAATGACTGATGGCTTCTGTGCTGCTTCTTCCTCCCCCCTCCCCTTGCCTGCTTGCCTTCCTTCCAAGTGATGCTGTGATGCAGAATCTTTGAACAACTGCAGTTGCAACCCGACTGTTAATCTCTGGGCTCACCTCAGCTATGTGGGAGCAATCCTGGGAGGGTTTGGAGGGAGGATCAAGCGATGGGGGTAGAAGTGGGTGGTTTGATATCAAACACTTAACATGGTAGAGTATATGCGTATGTGTACATATACCAATTGCATATTAGGATTCATCCAGCACCTCAGAATTCATTCTAGATCAAGATCTCCACAAACTACTATAGTGGAGGACATGAATAAGCATCAACATCTCTCACACTCAATTCCTTATTATATTGTGTGCATCTTTGCACCTCCCCTTTTCCTTCATATTCTCATCTTTGCATGCAGCCTCACAGTTGCTGAAAGCAGCAATAATTATTTAGGAGGAAACACGCTGTCTGCTGTGGGCTCTGCGCTTCTGAACAGTGGACAGCACCGTTGCTTATTTCTGCCCCTCCTGTTCAGAAATCATCAGCAGAGAAAAATTGTAGCCACTTAAATAGGGCAGCTGCCTTCCAAATAAACCCTCAGTGGGGCATGGAGTGGATGATGGCACCTGCCACTCCTTGTCAGTTTACTTGAGGTTTCCCTTGCTTTCTGCTGCCTTCTCTAACACCAATTCCTCTGCTTACCGTTGCAATAGCTCCTGCTGCTGCTGGTGTCAGTTGCTTCTAAGAACTTTTTCAGGAAAGCAGCTTAACCTGGAAGAGGTTTCATTGATTTTTATCCTTTTTATCATTTATTTGTTTCCATTTGTTTCCTGCTTTTGTATTGAATGGTGCCCAAGGCATCTTTTTAGGTATTCTTTGTGATGGCTTCTTTTTTATTTTCAACACTTAACTGAAGGAGCAAGCACCCATAAGCCTTGACACGGAGCATATTCCTTAAGATATAATTTTCAGGGAATGCACATTAATTTGCATCCCTTTTTTTCCAATGGTGGATTTTTGGCTGTGAAATTCTTGTGGGGCTTGCACCATTTGCTCCTCTGTCTGCTAGTGGTATTTTTTTCCTGCAGTCTTATCAGATTCAGCCACATTCATTTTTCAGCCACTGATACAGAGGCTACTTTTGTATTATCTGAGCTATTTCTCATTGAGGATAAGTTTGCCCCTTCCTGCCTTATCTATCTTCCAATTGAGTGTGGAGACAAAGGCTGAATTCAACATCCATCCTTTCAGTAGCAGGTACCTGCAGTGTGCCTAGATCAGGTACATGGCTTCATTGCAAGATAATCGGGAAAGGTGAAGGCATTTGGGGGGAGATGCTAGCTGTCTGGTTGCCATGCCGTGCCCTTGGGTCTAGGAGAGTCTCCAGGAGTAGATTGAGCACATGGTTGCTACCTACAAGAGTGGGACTTTGAAGTCACTTAAAAATGAAGGTGAAGGTATGACCTGTCAAAGGGTAAGCAATAAGTAGTTCATCTGCAGCTAGGAGTCTAAGAACATGCAATTGCTTAATGGACACTTAATCCAGAAAGAGCATTGTGATAAAGGACATATCAGAACTACAAATGAGATGTGGGCCAAGGGAACAGGCAGTAGACATTCACTTCCACTCAATACAAATACATTTCAAGTCTTAGGGAATGCAGGCAGTTTCTGTTACTCTGCAGTTTCATTATTGCCTTGTGGAATTTGGTCCTGGGCATAGAATATCTGACAATATTTGCCTTTTTTTTTTTTTAAGAGAAATATTTCTAGTCCTCAGGATTTGGGGAAATGTACTTACATATAGCTCCTGCCAACCTAGCAGTTCGAAAGCATGAAGTGCAAGTAGATAAATAGGTACCACTCCGGCGGAAAGGTAAACGGTGTTTCCGTGCGCTGCTCTGGTTCACCAGAAGCGGCTTAGTCATGCTGGACACATGACCTGGAAGCTGTACGCCGGCTCCCTCGGCCAATAAAGCAAGATGAGCACCGCAACCCCGCAACTGGACCTAACAGTCAGGGGTCCCTTTACCTTTATCTTTACTTACATATAGATATTTTGTAGAATCATAGGAGTATGAAATGTGTCTCAAGGACAAGATGCAGATTTTTTTGTTTGCTTGGTTGGTGCTGAGTTTGGGTTCCTGCGCTTGTGCAATACATACACAACCACAGATTTGGTTGTGTATATAGCTCTCAATATAAGCAAGAGGTCCAATGGCTTCAGTCAGTGATGTTCAGGCCTTCTGTCTTGAGGGAACCCTTTTCACATTAACAAGCCTACCGAGGAACTCCTGTATGTGTTGGCTCATGAACATCTCCAGATAGGCCTGCCTGAAACTATGTTGAGTGGACAGTACTGAGCTAGGTGAAACTTCGTACCTTCCTTTATTCATAAATTAGCCAATCAGTTTATTGAACCAATCAGTTTCTTGAGCAGTCTAGCTCTCTGACAGATGTGCTTGTTTGATAGACGTGCTAGCAAACACAAGTTTGTTGTATTCATGCATTTTCATACTTCACACTTACAGTATTCATACTTTACTATAATACAAAAATCGCCATGTGTGAAGTATGCCAGAAGCTGTTGATCAGAGGAGAAACAGATCCATACCCACAACTAAACCAGCAGCATGCAGTCATCCATCATTCTGGCAATGAGATTTCCTTGCATCCATGCAGTGTTTTTTTCCCCTGGGGGGATGCAGGGGTTCACATGCCCCTAAACATTTTGTGAATATTTGTACTTTTTTCCATTTACTGTATTTATTTTTCCCGAGTTTGAACTATAAAATGGTGATTTTCTTGAGTCAAAATGAGAGTACCCCCTAAACATTTTTAAAGAAAAAAACACACTGCATCCATGTGCATGTGCTTTGTGAGAACGCCTTAAAAGGAAGGGCGCTGTCCTCCAGCACTTTTCCTGCCTAGTGTTCTTCACAAAAATATAGAATGGGAGCCTTTGGAAAGTGCCCTTGAGAAGACTTAACTCTGGCTGGACAATCAGTTTTTATCCTTTACAAATGCAATTCCAGTGCTGTTTACTGCTTTGTGTAAATATCCAATATTTGCTTCACTTTAAAGGGCATTAACTTAAGTGTTGATAAGAAGGAAGATGCAAAAGTGTGTGTTCTGTGTCATTTAGCGGGATGGCATTTATTGGGGAGGGTGTTATATTGGTTGCCAGACTGTTAGATACCTGTTTTTAAAAGGATGTGGAAAAGCAAAGAATAATAACTCGAAAAGGCTTGTTGTGGTGTTTCTACCCCAGCTTTCTCTTTTGCAGGAGATTGCCCTCTGCATCACTTTCTACAGGGCTATATGTATGACACTTTTTGGCAGCTGGGAAGGCTTCGAAATTGTATTTGTGGCAAAGATTACAGTTCCTTGCAGGGAAGGCAAAAACAGGTTTCTGACACCTGTCCTTGAGGCGTAAATTTTCAAGGACACTTCAGTAAATCTGCCCTGAGCAGTAATTGGCTTTGTGACAGAGCCATGTGAACTCCTCAAATGATAGTTTCATACTAGACAAAAGCCATATTCTGTCTTGACGTTTTGTGGTTTCACTGCTTGCCTTTAGGGACTTTGGTCAGATTTCTCTTCTCTTCCTAGGGAGGATCATCAAAGGACCTTCGTGTACAACTATTAGTTTGGTTAAAACCTCAAGAAACAAAGTCTGATTAAAGGAGGTGTCACATTGCACAAAGTTTGCACAGTAGATTCCAAATGTTGTGCCGCAGTTCTCTGTGCTATGTAGTCTTGCCAGGAATTTGTATCTGAGCTACAAAACCTTAATGGGGGGCATGTCCTCTATTTTTTTTATTTAAAAAAAATAGACTATGACTGCACAAATCCCATATAGCTCTGAAGCAATGACTTGAAGTCTATTCAAAATGAGTCTAGAAGCTTGGAAATGATGTAAGAGCTTCATTCCATTTGATTTCTGAAACGGTTGGGTATTCTCTCAATTGCTTCTGTGTCTTAAGATGTATGCATCTGCTATCTTGAGAGGGATGTCCATGTGCTTGTTTCACAGATAAGAAATGTCGACTTGGGACAAATCTCTAGAAGAGATTCCAGTGTGTGTGTGTGTTGCCCCTGACAGAACTGTCAATCCCTTCTTGTTAGATCTTCAGGTGTAGAAAGATGCAGGCATGAAGGAAGAAATGGCCCTTTGATTCACTTCAGGGACAGCTAATCCATGTCCTGTCCCAAACTTTTTACTGGAAGCCCTGTACAAACCAATTGCAGATAATGTGGGATTAATTCCATTTGATGAATTCTCATTCTACTGCTGATATCTCTTTAGAGGGTCAACTGAGAGTAGATGCCAATGTATCCGTGCATCGCCCTGGAGAACGTCTTGGAGTGAGGACTGAAGTGAAGAATATCAACAGTGCCCGATTTCTTGCCAAGGCCATAGGTAAGTGAAGCACTTCCTCCCAAATGAAAATCTGGGCAGGGAGTTTGGAATCCCATGCCAGAAAAAACCACATCAGTTTCTGTTACTGGGCAGGTTATGCTAATAATATACACAAACCTGCTACCTCTAAGTTGCATGCATTGTTTTGATGTTTTTAGCCTAGCTGAAATCCATCATTGTGAACTGTAATAATGTTTTGCGTTAATAGCGGTCTCTGTGTGTAGAAACCTTTGGCTTTTGTGTGACTGGGGTGTAGCTTTTGCCCCTGGCCACAGATGGTCTAGAAATACAGTGATTGGAACGAGCCTTTGGGGGAGGAGACCTTGACCGGGAACATAACTTCTTTGCTGCCTTCCTTGTTTGGAATGGCTGCTTGTACCATCACTTCTGTAATCAATAGGACCAGGTGCCTGCAAACTACTTAAATGGTACTTAATTGGCTGAAATGCAAGCATGCTGGTTTAATTTGTTCTTCTTAATTCTGTTTTCCTTGTTTTAAGTTATTACCTTATATTGCATGTTAGCCCATTAGGTGTGCGCACATGCATGAAATGTGGTGTTATAATACAGGGAAAGTATAATTTCTTGGCTGGTAATTGATTGGTGGGTTTTTGTTAGCGGGGCCTCCTCTGCAACAAAGAAAACAAAATGCAATGGCTTGCTGTTTAGTCCATGACAGTTTTAGTTCCATAGTAGCACGGCCACATTCTCTTAGATGACACAAGAGACGCAGTGGGGGGGGGGAGTGTGTGATCCACAGAGAATGTGTATCTACAATGTGAGTGTCACATGGATGTTGCTGTGTTTCTATGCAAGAGAATTATTGGGCTCAGAATAGAGAAAGGAAACATTTACATAGAATCATAGAGTTGGGAGGGAGCCCAAATATTGTCTAGTAGAACCCTCTACAATGCAGGGATATACATACAGTGGTATCTTGGGTTACAAATGCTTCGGGTTACGTGTTTTCAGGTTGCGGACTGAGGGAAACCCGGAAGTACTGGAAAGGGTTACTTCTGGGTTTTGCTGCTCGCGCATGCGCAGATGCGCCAAATCGCATCACAAGCATGCGCAGGCGCGGCGCTGCAGGTTACGAATGCTGCTGGTTGAAGACGTGCCTCCGTCACGGATTACGTACGCAACCTGAGGTTCCACTGCACATCATTTTGTTCGTATGCTGCCTTTCCATAGATAGAGCCATGCTCAGGGCCACTTACAACATGGGGGGAAAACCGTAATCACAAAACGTAACAAAAATAGTCATAAACAATCAACAAAACATCAAAAAGTACACCACCAAATTGCTCACTTTCCACATAAATTATAGTAAGAGCTGAAACAAAGACTCAAAAATAGTAATATAACAGCAACAACCCCCCACAACAAAAACCCCTAAACAATACCTCAGCCCAAGAGTCTGTTCAGCAGCCTAAGCTTTTGTAGCTGGAGTCAGTCCCAGGCCAGGTGGGGAAGCATGTCTTCTAGGACTCAGTCAAGATTTATGAGTGCCACTATATGTTAGAGGAAGGGCTGTAGCTCAGTGGTAGAGCGCATGCTTTGCATACATAAAGGTCAGTCTGTGGCATCTCCAGGGAGAACCAGAAGGACTCCAGTTTAATCCTGGATTGTCACTGCCAGGTGGACCAGTGGTTTCACTTGGAGTAAAGCAGCTTTATTATATTTCTGTATATGCGGGTTATTTTTGCATCTCAGGGTGAGTCAAAAAACACAGAACTTGCTCTTGATCTCCAAAAGAAATTAGTCCAACAAAGGCCCTTTTGAATAAAGGTGGAGATAAAAGTGTGCAGTCAGTCTTATTCTGTATGAGAGCGGAATGACTGTTTCAGCTGTATGACTTCAGGGTGTTTTGGAATGGGATTGTGTTGAAAATTTATGCCTTCCAAAAACGGTATAAATTAAATGTCAGAAAGCAATTCAGTTTATTTGTGATTCTCTAATATTTCCGTTAGGCTTACTTTGGCATTGATAAGCGTTTTAAAGTGTGTGTCTCCCCCCTTCCCCCCGGTTTGAAAATTTAAAATAGGCAAAGGTGCATCACAACTAAGCTTAATTTATTTGTTTTGTTAAGACTATGAAATACAAAGGCAAATTGAAGAGCTGGAGAAGGGAGGAACTATTTTGAATGAAACCAGAGCCTTTGACTTTAAACGTGGGTAAGTTTTTCATTCTACCATTGGTGGGGATTGTTTGTTACAAAAAAAAGTCTCAACTGAGAGGAAGGCAACATTATTAGCCACAGAGCCACCCTGAACATACCTGATGCTCTGTTCCTAAACAAAATCATTTTGAATTATGGACCCATGGCCTGTTCATACAGCCACTGGACATGTGGTAGCTATGAGGAAAGTACTTTGAAATTCTGTGTGATGGTTCTTGCCTGTGGCAATCTGGCTTTCTGCCATATTTGTAGTTTTGGTTTTCTACACATTCTCCTTTTTGTGTTTAAAAGCTGAAAGTCAAATTCTACAGAGGGTGGACTTGGCATACAACCACCAAAGCGCCTCGGTTTCTTCCCCCCTGCTACCTGTTACATACTGAGATAATCATGTGATTATGTCTCTGTGAGTGGGAAGATTCCCATGTAAAGACACTGAAGTCGGCAGATTAATAATAATAATAATAATAATTTATTATTTATACCCCACCCATCTGGCTGGCTTTCCTCAGCCAGTCTGGGCGGCTTCCAACAGAATATTAAAATGCAATAGTCTATTAAACATTAAAAGATTCCCTAATCAGGGTTGCCTGTTCAGGAGATAAGTATTTAAATTGCTAAGAGTACAGTAAATGCCAAACTGTCTGTTAGGGTGGCCATGAGGAACCTCTGGCCTATGGCCAAATTAGATCCAGCAGGCTGTTTTTCCAAACCATGGCCACCTGCCCCCACACCTGACATCAGGTAACCATGAAGCTGCAAAGGACGAATTTGAAGCTTAAAATGTCAGTGAACCCCACTTGTCAAGGAGCAGTCAGCTAGGTTGGCTGCAGGAGGGGATTCCTCACTGTCGGCACCAGTCAACCAACCTAACTTTTTGTCCTTATTTTTTTAGGCGCACCATAGCAATGAGAGACAAAGAAGGAAAACAAGACTATCGGTAATTATCTTTAGATTGTTTCTGAAGGAAGCTCTTCGTTGAGCACCTGTAAGTTGTGATTCCCTTTTGGCTTCCTCAGACCTGACAAGTCATTGGTGATGGTAATTACCTCACAGAGTGATTCCTCGGAGTTGAGAGGAAGCTGAACAGAATTAGTCACCTGCTGCCCTCCGGTTTGGCTTACATCGGATTCGGGGAGGGAGGGTATTGCTCTGATGCATTTATTAATATTTTAACAGTGAAGTTAATGCTGCCATGTTCCACTGCCAAATCACATTGAGACTAGCAGGTAGCATGAGAGAGGGCCTTCTCTATTGCAGCAACCCTCTTTCTCCCAAAACAGGTTAAACTGGCCTATTCAGTAATGGCTTTAGTCAAGATATGTTGGCTTCTGCAGACTTCTGGTGGATTTTTATTGTCAGTTTACTTTGGAATCATAGAATTGTAGGGATAGAAGGAAACCCAAGGGTCATCTAGTCTAATGGGCAGGTGGCCCGTATGAACTCGCAACCTTGATGTTATCAGCACCATGCTCTAACTGTTTTACTGTTCTCATTTTTATTGTACCAAGACTAGTGTTTTGTTGCTATAAATGTAAACGAGCTTGGAAGGCCCAGAGGGCTGAAAGGCAAACCAGAAAATTTTCTATAAATGATCCCAAGACAGACCACTGCTAAAAATAACATTCATTCTTGTTTGCTGGTCATCAGTCAGGACTTTACAATCTATCCCTGGCTGCTAGAAGACAGAGTTGTATTCCCGAAAGTAAACCCATTGAAATTAATGGAACTAAGTAAGCCATGACCTATGGGTCTACTGAGTAAAAGTGAGTTGAGAATATATCACACTCCAAGCTGCTCTGTTCTACTGTTGGATTGCTCATACCATCATGAAGTTCTTTCTAATGTTTACTCTTTAAATCATTTTTTTCTTTTTTAAAAATCTTTTTTCCTTTTACTTTGAACCAATGGGTTTGGCTCCTACCCTCTGGAGCAACAGAAAATAAATCTGATTTGTTGTTTTCTGACAGCCCTTCATTTGAAATAGCTGCCACCTCTTTAGTAGTCTGTGCTACAAATTTTTATTACCAGCTGAAATTTGTTAAAAGCCCACTTCCAGGTATGTTCAAAGCTGCATAAATAGCACTTCCAGTTGTCCATCATCATTTGATCATAATATCCTTCCCACTTTTTTCAATAGAGTTTTGATTTTTCCACAGCTAATGCAGTTGAACAGTGTAGCTAATGCAGTGCTAACCTCTTTAGACCTCATTTTCCTATATCGCAGGATACTGTGTGAGGAGAGGGCTGTGGCTATTTCATTAGTTCTTTACACATCTGCTAGCCTCAGCCTGTTTCACTGCTACAACTGATGAACTTGAATGTTTTGTTTAAAATAAAATAAAAACGGGGAGAAAGAAAGCATGGATAAATCAATTCAAAACCTATAGTGAAATTTGCTTTTTAAACTGTGCTTTTGTTTATTGAAATCTGGATTTGAAAGCAGTGGGTGCAGCTTAAGTCTAACTTCTTCAAGGAATGCATCTCCGCTGTTTGCAAAGAGGCATGGCAACGCTTTAATTGTTTAAGTTTGCAAATCCATCATTTGTTCGTGCAAGGCAGGAGTTGGCTCTTTAATCGCCATGTTTTTGTGGTGGCTTGAATCAGCCCCTTCTTCGGCGCAGCCCTTGTCATTTGATGTTGTCACTCAGATTTATTTGCCATGGCACCCCACTGAAGATGGCAACTTGGCTTTTAGCGCGGTTTCCTCCTTTCATTGAAACAACTCCGACTAATACGAGGGAGGTTGCAACCTGCGAGGAACACTGCTAGCATCTGGCTGTCACTCTTCCTTTTCCCCTTTGCCAGATTGTACTCCCAGTTGGTCTGAAATCACAGGTCCTGTTTGGCACCGAGGACGATAAGCGACATCTGCATTTTGTTTGTGTTTTTTGGGAAGGGCGTAAAATGGCTTAAATTTATTCCTTCTCCCCGTTGCTGGCTGTTGACAGCCAGTGGCGGATCATCAAAAAAGAAAGGCAGCTTGAGGCTATGGACCTCGGTACAGGGGCTTATCTGTTGCTGCTGAGAGGACTTGCACTCAGCTGTGGACTCTGAACATTTGGTTTCCTTACGTTAAGTCCCATAATTGTTCGGAGAAGGAGCAACTTCATCACAGGTGGCTGGGATGCGGCTAAAGGGTTGAAGTGAAAAGGACAGCAGAGGAGCCTCCCTTTGTTTTCTCCCAGGTTTATGCCGGAGCCGAACCTTCCTCCATTGATTCTTCGCGATTCTAAATCTTCGCCTGCTCACACAAGCAACCAGCAAGTGGTGAATATTGATTGGCTTCGGGAGAGGCTTCCTGACCTCCCCAGTGCGAAGAGAGCAAAGCTTGTTGAATGTTATGGGATTCAGCCTCAGCACAGTTTCACCTTATTGGTAGGTCTATTGACTGAACATTCAAGTAAACCAAGAAACTTCAAAAGATTCAGTGCTTCAGAAAACACTCCTAAAAATGTCATATTAGCCAGCTGTCAGTTCTCATAGATTTTTCTTACGTAGAAAATGAGTTCAACACGCTTGGCTGTTTCTGCTCAGATAATGTACACAAGAGGGTCTCTGAAACTGTACCTGCTTTTTTTTTGGCATGCGTCCATCAGCATCATAGTAAATTGAAATATATAGCTAGTTATTGTAGCCTCAAAACCCTTTTTGTCTTAAAAACATTCCTGTATTCTAATTTTTTCAATGTATTTGCCTACAACACTGCTATCTCTGGAATGCTGGCATTAAAGTATGTGCTCTGTGAGCCCAGTTGGTGCATCTCATCCTAATGTACCAGCTCAATCAATCTTAAGAGCTGGGCCAGTAGGGCTTTTTCCACATTATTCTCCAGCTTGTGGCTATATTCCGTGGAGTATCGCTGTCTGTAACATTGAAAAGTTGCACGCCAAGCAGTTTTAAATTTTTTGTTAACCTTCTCTTGGATGCATGACCTTTGGACCACCCTTGTAGCTTAAAGGGGGAGAAATTCATAGAAAAGAACAGCACCATATGGCTTTATGACATTTGATCCATTATTCTACCATAAACTTACGTTAATGCACTCTAAATACTAGAAAGAAACTGTGACACTTTTCTGGAATTTAATCATGCATGTATCTGTCATAAGCCTACTATATGAACAAGCCCTTTCATGTAACATATATGCTGGCCCCAGGGCTTCTTTTTAGCAGTGGAAATAAATGAGACTGCCTAGCCTAACCTTAGATTCCTTTCATTCTGCTGAGTACTCAGCTTTGACTAATGTTAGCCTTTTCTCCTGTGTTTTTTTTCTTCCTCATCTCTTTCTGTCGAATGTGTCTTTCTGACACTTGGACACCAGGCCTATTCTGGAAGCCTGTATAGTTGAGCAGAAAGTAACAGGTGCTTATTCTGAAGATGGTACCAACCCACTGAGCCAATTGAGCCAACCCATTGAGTACTATCAATGTTTTTAGTCCAATAATGACTCCCTGCCATCCATTCTCTCTACATTTAGGTCTTGGGGAGGGGGGGTATTGTTCTACAAACACTATTTCTTTTCTTTTGATTTACTGAGAGTCCAGCTAATCTAAATTCACCTGAGACATCTAGTTTCTGTTGGTGTTTTAAGCCTACATCAGGAATACAAACAGATTGCTAATGGGGAGGATGCATAAATCTAATGAGCAGTCTTTCAGTTTAGAGTGCCCAAGCGTGCTCATTAAATAAATGGCATAGGTACTGGGACACCTTCAAAATGCAAGATCCACACTCCCTGCCAACTTGTTAGCGGAAGCATTGTACAGGGGAAATTGCATTAAAATAAAGTCATACTTCAGTAATGAAATATTATTATTATTCTTTGGTTACTCTAGTCAGTGTTGCATTAATCCTTAGGGGGATTTTGAAGTATGTATTCTAAATTTCCACCAGGCTACATTAACTGTAACGAGCCCCCAAAAATAAAAATAAAAATAATTAGAGCCTGCGCATTAAAAAAAATATATGCAGCAAAGGCAATAAATTCAGTGTTGTACATGTAGCTGAAGCAGGTATGAATAAGGCATTGTATGGTGAAACACAGATCTAAATAAGGGTTGAAGTTATAAGGCTTTAATGTATGTATATAGTTTGGTATCCTTTGGACTAGGTTGCTGTTCCACCAAGACCTCCAGCATATTCAGTGAATATAAAAAATAAAAGGAGCTCTGGTTTTGCTCTGCTCAGAGTAAGTAATTTGGCTCCCAGTATTTTCAGCAGCGAGAAAATCCCACACTTCCCCAAACCACTGAAAAATAGCACATTTCGCTAGTGAAAAGTGATACCTACTTTCTGAAGTTTAGCTTATATTGCTAAAATTTCACCAAATGCTTTTAATTTCACTGAGCTGTTCACATACTTTTGCCTCTGCTTCAACAATAACAGCTTTTTATACATTACATATGATAGTTACAGCCTTGGGGGATGCACTGGGTGTCTAAATGTGAGACCCCCTTTGATCTCAAGGCCCTGGACCAAATGGCCCCCCTTCCAATTGGTTCTGCCTGCACACTGCTGGTAATTGCTCTGAGCTCCTGCTGAAATCTCTCCTTCGATTGAATGGACACTAGGCATGTTAGTGTTGCTGTGGGTCCAGGGTGTTATTTCCGATACATCCTGAGTATTCTCCCCAAACATCTCCTGACATCTTTGACTTGCATGCAAGTGTGTGTATGAAATTTAAAATGGCAGCAGTAGTAGACAGATCCACATCGGTGTACTTGTTAAATATGTAGGCTTTCTACCAGACTGAACATCTCATCAAGCTCTTAGGAATATGTGTATAATGTATGCAGTAAGAAAATTGAATCTCCTGACAAACTTGCTTTGAACTGAATGGGACTGGATAAGGGTTAGGATTTTGGAGACGATTGCACTTGGCACTGGATATAAGCAAGTTCCGTTCAAGGGTTGCCTTGTGTGTGAGCTTATTCCCTAAGCTGACAAACTGTCTGAGAGAAAAATATTCCTCCTATGAGTCATAGGATTACTCCAGCCTTCTGTGCTGAGTGAGTGCTAGTTTGAGTCTGCCATGCATTTTGATCAACTTTCCGGCAGTAAAAGCTGTCTGGAAGCAAACGACTGCTCAAGTCTTGCTTGCAATACAAAAACTGCAAGAACTAGAAGGCAAGGATTCAGCTTGTCACTCAGGAGGAGTTTTGATTCAACTTAAAACACACACTCGCATTTGTCAGAAGCATTTACATTGTGACTAATGATGCTTGCTGATCTGCCTTTAATTACTGAGTCTCTATATAATCTGTTTAAAGATTATAGAGTTGTGTGTTTTCCTCTTGCTTTGTGTTTGCTTGAAATTGATTCTGACTGTATGTGCCAGTTCTGGTTCAGCTGTTGGGTGGGCTGTTGTAGGCATATCTATTTCAGCCATTTTAGAAAGCAACGGTATAGAGTACCATTATGAAACTGGACAGTAAGCAGGGTGAGTCCTGGCTGATCTTTCATACTGGGTTAACAGGAGTTTTGCCAAGCTCCTCCTTCCCCACTAGACTCAACACCTGTGCCTTTCTTTACCTGCCTAGTGACATAGATACAAATTTTTACCACATGTGTACACATCTCTCCCTTGAGACACTCCCTTACAATGTGAGTGCTCACATGCTTCTGTGATGTCATCAGATTTCACAGGGAAGGGAAGAAAAACTATGGTATGCTTTCAGGGTGGGTCGTGCCGTTCTGATTGTGTATGTATTTGGTGGTCTCAGAACACGAAAAAGAGCAGCCTAACTGTGAAAACATACACACACAAGCAAAAAACTTCACGAATTATAAGGGTATATAATTTCTGCAAAACTAGCAGTGGAGAGGCTAAAGTCATGCCTATCTTGCTATTCTATTGCATACTCATGCCGTGGCAGTTTTTGGAAGCATTGTGAAGTTAACTTGAGGCATGTTGATCAATTGACTGTTGCGAATAGCTGAGAAGCCAAGAGGTTAAGAATATTCCACATGTGATAAGACCAAAAGGTCATGGATATGAGTTTTTATTTTTATTTTGGTTTTTGGTTTGGTTTTTGTGGTGGTATGGATAGCTGGTTCGGCTGCTGCCATCTTAACACACCATTTTGTCTCTGAGCAGAATGAAGATGGATTAGTAGAATTTTTTGAAGCTGTGGTGAATGCAACAGGAATGGCTCCCAAAAAGGTCGTTGGCTGGATTATAAAAGATATTCTTGGCTATTTAAAACAGTATAACCTTGAAGTAAAGGAAAGGTGAGGCTTTTTAATGTTTATACTTTTGCACAAGCAAATCTGTACACAAATATTAGTCTTCGATAATGGTAAATAATGTAGTCCTCTGTTACCACATGGGCATCTGAATAAACTGTTCAGTGATTAAGGATGCCACAGTAACCTTCAAGGTTCAGTTTCTTACATAGTAGTTACTGTTGTTCAACTGATGCATAAAAATCATACTGAACCTTCTTTATCTGATTCTACTAATTTACAAAAGGAAGAGGGGTGAGATCAATGGGTGAAGGAGAAAAGTATTTTGCAAGATATAGGTGGACAGCGAAGAAAAGAGGTTGAACATCCATTAGAATGTGCAAATGACTACAGATGTCAGCCAGCACTACAGTATTCTCAGTGGGATGTGTGTTCCCATTTGCAACTAGCACATCTCCTCCTGTTTAAAATTGCATGAACAGAACTGGATTAGGATGGTCATGGGAAAACCTAATGTACAACCCAGGCAAAAGAGTTGGAGCCTTTTGCTCAGATGGCTTTCTGCACATCCCAACTTTGATATAACCACATTAAACGTGATGAGTAGCTCGTGCTGTATTTCTGCATCTCTGCTTATTTCAATCCATTTTATGTGGTCTAGTCCAGTCAGTCCTCTTCTTCTGGCCGAACTTCTGAACCTTCTGGAAAGCGGAACGATTTCTTCCTCGGCAGCCAAACAAGTGAGCATTCCTCTCTTTAACATTGCCTTCACCATGAGCTTGTTTGTGTCACGGTGCATTTGAGTCTTGAATTTATAAAATGTTATATCTTGTTGGCCTTAGTTTGAAAACATGCCCCACCTCCCTTTAAAAAAAAGCTGTTATCTATTATCTCAGTAATCCTCATTTTTGTGTTCAGTTACAAAGAAACGACAAAAGGTAAAAGGATCTTTGTTTGGGCCTACTTGTGCAAGGCTGATCCTGTGCGTATGTATTCTGAAATAAGTCTCACTTGAACTTAGCTCTATTGAGCAATGTGGGTAGGATTTCAGCATTGGGTGAAAATCATATGTGGCGGTGATTCTCTACTTCCACACCCCCACTCAAAATTTTCTTTTGGAGATGGGGTAATATTAAATCTTCCTTCTTGGCCTGTCATCAACCTTCAAATAGCCAGCTGCCCACCCAATCTCTTTTTGTCTCTGTAGAGGAAGATAAAAGGTATCCTTTTGTTTTTCTCCATGGCTTGCAAAATGGCTGGCATGGGGGGAAGGACACATTTTAGAGCTGAAAAGCTGCCAGAGTTCATATTCCCCTAATGCTAGATTACTATTGGAGACTGTAGCCTCAGAGGCCACTTTAAGTGAAAATAAATTATTGATGGGGGTTTGGACGTGGAGAAAACTATACAGGATCATTACCATGTGTACTCTAAACCTCAGTCCCATATAAGAGATATGCAAGCTTCTTCAAAATGTTTTGTAAATAACTTTTTGTTATTTTGTGGTTTGCTGTTTGTAACCCTGAGCTCCTTTGGGAGGTGGGATGGGATATAATTTTAATTAATAAATGAATGATGTAACGCTAATAATTTAAACATTTTTATACAGCATTTTTGTGTGTTTGGCTTGTTTTTAACTTGTGACTATAGTTCATGGGGCATGTACAGTAATCTTGGACTTGTCTGTAACTGAGACTGAATGGCCGTTTACTGCCTTTTGTCCCTGTGAAGAGGCATCAGTTATATGAACATTATTGGCAGCTAATCACCATTATTGCCACTGCGATATGACGTCTGTTCTCTTCTGCAGTAGCAGCCTAGCAAAGGATGGGACAGTATTTTTAAGAGCACTGAACCATAAGAATTTGAAAAAATGTGTTGTATGAAGCAGGTTGGCATGGTACCATTACCCAGTGTCCTCTGCATGCTTTTTGCAGAAGTTCCATAAATGCATTGATATTTGGTCACCTATCAACGCTCTCAGTGGTCCACTTCACGTCACAAACTATGGCATAATGTGATTGAGCTTTGCACACTACAGGAAAGTTCCTTATGCACTCCTTCCTGCTAATGAAAGTAGCCAGAGTCTGACTCGTGTGTCATCCAAACAAACCATGAGTGGTAAACAAAGAACAAACCTTACCTTTCATGGTTTGTTTGGAGAGAAACAAAGCACAAGCGCAGGTTTAGATGGCACATCAGCTTGCACATTGTGTTTATGTTCACATTAAAGCATAGTTCGTTTTAAAATCTGTAAACCAGCTCAGTGTCTTACAGAGAGAGTTTAGATTTCCAATATTTTTTTCTCGATTTGTCAAAACATATATACTGTGTTAATGGCAGGGAGCAGGTGGTCTGAACCACAGAGCTTCTTGGGCTTGCTGATCGGAAGGTTGGCGGTTCAAATCCACGCAATGGGGTGAGCTCCCATTGCTCTGTCCCAGCTTCTGCCAACCTAGCAGTTCAAAAGCACACCCATGCAAGTAGATAAATAGATACCGCTGTGGCAGGAAGGTAAACTGTGTTTCCATGTGTTCTGGCTTCCATCATGATGTTCCGTTGCGCCAGAAGTGGTTTAGTCATGCTGGCCACATGACCTGGAAAGCTGTTGGTGGACAAACACTGGTTCCCTCAGCCTGAAAGCGAGAGAAGTGCCGCACCCCATAGTTGCCTTTGACTGGACTTAAGCATCCAGTCAAACCTTTACCTTTTACCCGTTGGGGGAGGACTGTTTAGCTTTCATCTGTTTGTAATAGAACTCGTATTCTCTGTGTCTTTAAATTAATAACTTCTTCAAGATTTATACCCACCTCAAATCCAGGGTGGGCTTCACAAATGCAATCTAATAACCAAAATAATGAAGACACCAACTAACAATGTCATTGTTTGGCTATTATTGGTTGATCCTGTGAAAAACAGCATCCTTGCTACATTTAGAAGAGGACGTTGATGGGCTAGATGTCTGAAGAATAACAAATGTTTCTAACAATTCTCAGCAGTAGGCAGGGAGATTGGATGGCCTGAGGGCACAAATAGCTATATACACGCACACAAGAGTGAATGAATTGCTGCATTTGAGAGTGGGGTGATTGAACTGCAGCACTGATGGGCTAGGCAAACTGAGACACACGCACACAGGCAACACATGTACACATTGTTGGAAGCTTCCAGCAGGGTTATTGCTGCTGCTGCTGCTGCTGTTTCTGTTGTTGTTTATGCTTTCTGCGGATCAGGAAGCTCAAATTGTGAAGGGCTGTGAGCCTTATTAGAAATGGTATGTTCTGTGGCCATGAGAGGAAATATGGCTGCATTGTGTAATTGCAGCACTCCCAAACAAATCTTTTTCCAAACCTATGCACACAGTAACCAAAGAATCTTTCCAGGTGTGTGCTTGTTTGCTTACTGTATAGCCAATTAATTCATATCCACACAACAGAACCTTTCAGGTGAGATGTGTTTTCCTTGATTAAGAGCTCTGACAGGGAAGCTGCACAAATCCCAGCTTTTATAGATAGAGAGGTGCCTCACACTGAGTAATGTCAGTGGTCCATCTAGTCGCATACTATATATTGTCAACCCTGATGAACACAGGGTCTTTATCCTATCTCTTCCCTGCAAAAGATTCTGATATGCTTACTTAAATATATTTAACACCATCACATGCCTTGACTGTCTCAGGAATGAGACCAAGTTGCACAGTGGCTATGTGAGATTGCTTTGTTATGGCAAATTTTGTGGCCTCCGACCAAACAAATGCAACTGCAAGTTAACAGCTTGGAGACTTGGTACAAGGCAGACTAATTTGAAGAGGGGCTCAAATAGCGTCAGTGTGTAGTTTGCCACATACCTGCACCATTACTTTGGACCAGGTGATCTTGTAGCCCTGGGAGAAATTTCATCCGTTGTGGCGGAAGATTTGTAACTTTGTTAGTTCTCCCCCATCTCATTTTAATCTTGTTTTGTGTAAAGCAATGCTAATTGTGCTAGGGAGCGTTACATTAAAAAGCACTTCCATTTTCTTAGCTTTGGTGAATTAGTAACATGGAATTTCCAACATGACAGTCATTTCTGCATTGGCAGATTGCAATTGCCCAAACATGCAATTATGTCTTCAGTGCAGGAACGAACAGAAGCAGCTGTTTTAAAAGGTCTCTTTCTCTCCTTCTGCGCTCTCTCTCTCTCCCTCTGCCTCCATCTCTGAAATAAGAGCAGAGGGAATACAGAAAATGACTGCCCAAAGAAATTGCTTTTTTATAAATAGCCCCATTCTCTAGGGTTTTTTCCAAGGTATCAGAGCCCAACTACAAAGCACTGTAACTTTAACTAATAATTATTCCAGACAGACACTTAAGTTCATCCAGCTGTGCTTCACAGTGATGGATAACTGGGCTAGAGCTGGCACAGGGTTCTGCATTATAACCTTCCACACCTCTGTGGTCTATGACCTGCCTTTATGTAGCTAAACTCCTTTTTCTCCCACTGACAGTCAGCAGAGTAACAGTTGCCTGGTTAAATGGTAACTCTATGGGAGATTCAGAATCATAGAATTGGAGAGTTGGAAGAGACGCTGAGGATCATCTAGCCAAGTGTTCCCTGCAATGCAGGAATCTCAACTAAATCTCATTTTGCAATTTCATTTATCCATACTCCATGGAATAACAGATAGGGATCAGATGGTGTGCATATGCAAAGATCACACCCTTAATAAGTATTACCAGCTATGCAGTCCCAACGCAGTGTGGTATTCACAGTTATGGTCAAAATCGTCATGGTACGCAGATGAGCAAGCATTGAGGGGCAGGGAAAGAGATAAAAATACTACCTGGAATTCAATTCATAGTATTAGACACACACTTGTACACACACTTGTTAGTTATAACCAGTCTGCATTAGTAATCTTGACTTTGTACAGTACATTTGAGACCAGACTTCCGCTAAGAGCGCCCTTTTTTAACCAAAAGGAAGATGCTGCATTTTACAGACTTAAAGAATGGACATGTATTATCCCATATAAAGAAAGAAAATATGAGAGAGATTTTCCACCAAGCCTGATCAATAGACATTTTATTGTGGCACATTATTGAACTGCGATAAGCCCAAATGTGAGATGCTTTATTATGTGGAGCCTGCGAACAGCATTAGGAGCCAGGAGAAGTATTCGTTCAGCCTAGTGTTACTGTTTTGGGCAGTAACTACAGTAGTACTGGATACCGTAGACCCTAAAGTGTAGAGGTGTTTGTGTTCAGGCATGTGGGACAATGGGACTCTTCTAATGATGCTTTTTTATGATTGGACAAGGGTCACCAAAAATACCTTCTCAGTAGGATTGTGACATACCCTTGCATACCTGTGCCACAATTAAAAAATACCTGCTTGGCACATGAGACTAAGTATTCCCCTGCTTTCTAGGAGAACTAGAAATGCGAGTCCAGAAAGAGGCGATCATGATTTTTCTAAAGGAAACTTACCTGAGAAGTAGGAAACTTTACATGCTTTGCACATCTAGATATGGGATGTCATCAGTAGATTGATTTCTGATTTTGTGTCAGAATGGGAGTCATTATGCCCGTTAATACGCCTTTGCCTTCTTCTTATTGCAAACGTCATCCTTGCCTTCTGAGAGACATGTTTCAAGCGCTGATTTTCCTTTATCTTGATGCTGCAGGTGCTGGAAGTGATGTGGAAGGGGGAAGGGAAGTCTCCATCTCTGATTGTTAAAGAAGAGAAGCTTGAACTGTTGCAGGATCAGAATGAGCTTGAGTGCATCTGTCAGACTGTGATGGGAGCCCATCAGAAAGAGGTGATATTGATAGCAACCCTGGGAAATTGGGAACAAGAGACTTTGACTCTTCAGGGTGGGTGGTGGAGATAAAAGATTTAAATTGCCACCTTCCTTTCATGTTGCCCTTTTGTTTGGAAACTCTTCAGAGAAAATGGGAGGGAAATTGCATTGTGACACATGAAGTGGCTGCAGGAGATGGCAACTTAAATCCATGTCCCCTTGACTCCAGCAACTCTACACTAACGTGAATATTCTGTATAGACTGTACGCTTGCAAAATAGCATTTGCATGGAATAATAGGAGCAAAGTAGAAAATATCTCCACCTGAAGCTTCTAATTTTACAGTTAATTTTTTTTATTAAAAAAATCCTTGCAAATTAAAAGAAATCCTTCCAAAGATCCAGAATTAGCTTTATAAAGAGTAAGTGCTTTTGCGTTCTCTCCAGAGCACAGATTGGAAAAGCAGCAATGAATGGCTTAACGTTAAGTAAAATGTTGTCTGGTTACAATATGCAGTAGGGAAAATGCTAACATCTATCGAGAACAATGCTACCCACGCCCATAGCTCTTCAGTGGAGGCTAACAGCTTTGCAGAGAGCTTTTGATAAATAAAATGAGCGTGTGCTAGGTCTGTCTGACCTTCATCGTGCTAACTAATTTGCAGTGGCTGATGAAAGTACCTCTGTATTTTCCAGCTGGTACTGAAGCGCAAGCAGAGACAGTCTGAGCATTAGAACAGATCAAGGAGCACAAGTGTTTTTTGTTTCAGTAACAACATGGATTTTGAGTATTTAATTCTTTAACTAGTATTCTAGTGGAGGCGGGCATGAAAAATCAAAGGCTGTTTGGATTCTGCTTTTCTAAACGATAAGACAATATTTAAATTGGTGACTCTATGCTCACACTACCATGAGATCTTATGTATGAGTTCGGACTTTTTCCAGATAACTAATCGAAGTATTTGCCACAACGGCTTCAATATCAACAGGATAATCCTGCAAGCCCTTTTCCAGGGCAAGTAACACTGTGTCCAATTCCTGTATAATAGACAAAACACTCACCGCAGGGACCATAGTCTTTTTGCAAAGAGAGAACTATTCAGTTCCAAGAGCAAACCAATCATGCCACAAAACGGCAGAACATAGCTGGATATTTGGGAATAGAAGTAGGGGATGGTGAAAGACCCTTTTTGATACACACTGCCATGTAGCCCCTGTAAGTGATTTTGAAGCAATGTTTATTTTAGAGTCACAAAACAGGATAGGGAGAGTTGTGTCGTATCACTGATGCCACTGGGACTATGTAGCAACCTTCTATGTGCTATAAATCTGCAACCACCTCCTCTGTGGCTTTGGCAATCAGATTAGAAACTGCAGTGCTAGCCCTGAGGAAATATGTTATTTTGCCCCAGCAACAGAAAGCTATGTTTTGGGTGCTGGGAAAATTAGATTTTCCCCTCAGCAAGCAAGCATTACCTGAAGAGAACTTACTTGGTTTTCCAATACTGTGGCAATAACTGTATTGTTTATAGAATTATTTGAATAAGCCCTTCAGCTTTGGTTACACTTGTTGACAGAACAGGTATCTTGCTTTAATAATAAGAGCTTTTAACTGGAAGAGTGAAAGAATACCTTACATTCTGAATGGTTTTGAAAGGTCGCTTCTCAGTTAAGCATAATAATAAGTCCCATAAGTCATCTGAAAAGTGTCTAGGTGTTGCAGAAGCTGTGCATGTGTTACAGCCACAAAGCAGATGCCTTATCTCTTAGTAATACATACTAATTCAAGTGCTGGCAAACACTCAGTAGTGGTGTGTTTGGGTCGGGCCCTGGAGCCCCCTTCCTGCCACAGGCACTGCTGCTCCCCTTTCCTAGGGACCAGTGAGGTTGCCCAAGATTAGTGACTGTCCCCCAGTGCCACCATACAGCCCTGTCGGCGCCCTTGCCCAGGTAAGCAATGAAACCAGTGTCCACAGGGCAGCTCTACCCCATCACACCTTGAATTAGTGTATAGTAGCTGCATTTTTTCTTCTTCTTAGTCCAAAGATTACTCCCTGCTCAGCCTGAAAGTAGGATGCAAGTTCTGAATGCACTGCTTCCCTTCAATCCAGTCCAGTGGTACTAGTTACGATGTCTGCTTGCAGCTTCCAAGTTCAGAGTTAGGGTGCTACTGAATACCAGCTGCTGGGGAACAACAATAAGGCTATTGCCTTCATGTTGTGCTTGTGGGCTCCCCAGAAGATCTGGGTGGCCACTGGCATCAACAAGCTGATGGACTAAAGCAGCCTTTCTCAACCTGTGGGTCCCCAGATGTTGTTAAACTACAACTCCCATCACCCCTAGCTAGCAAGGCCAGAGCTCAGGGACAATGGGAGTTGTAGTCCAACAACATCTGGGGACCCACAGGTTGAGAACCGCTGGACTAAAGGAACCATTGCTCTGATGCAGAAGTAGGATTCATATGACCCACCAAGCCAAATGCATTTCAGCTAGTGGGTTTATAGGACTCTTGTCTTCGCTTACCTTACAAGACTAGGAAAGGCTGTGATTTCTTTTGGCGGATCAGATTACATGGCTGGTGGGCTGTGGTTGACATAACAGTAGCAGGTTCTACAGACCTGCTGTATTCTTTCCAAGACTTTCATTGCTGCTCTTTTAGTGCTGAGAGCTTCCTTTCAAACGAGTGGGGCCTGTAGTAAAATGGTAAAAGCACATCCCAACACTCTAGTTCAGGCCTATGGAACATGTGGTCCTCCAGAGGATGATGGTTTCCAATTCCTATCAGCTCCAGTCAGCACAGCCAATGGTCAGGGATGATGGGAGCTGCAGGCGAACATCATCTGAAGAGCCAAAAGTCCCCCATATCTGCCTTAACAGTGCTCCTGTTCAGGATTCGAGCCAATCATACCTCCTTCTGGGATACTGTTAAATTGCTAGGTGCTCAAGCAAGCCAGTTCACTCCCCCCACCACCAGTTTTCCTGCTGAGCAGGAACTTGTTTCAGAATTCAGAAACAAACAACATACATGGGTTAATGTATATTTTTAAATCTGTGAAATCACTTATTGCTCTTGAAAAACACCATGTATATATCTTAAAAAAAAAAAAAGTTAATATCTGCTGTACTGGTGAGATAACTTGTTGGCCCAACTAACGGAAAGTTATGTACTGCCTCTTGTAACCGACTCCATTACAAGCCTGCTGTAGAGTGCTGTAATGTTCCTTCACCTCATTAGTGGTGAAGACTGATTGGGGCAACAATCTAATTTCACAATGCATGCTCTCTACACCAAGCTTGCTGTTAGCAAAAAAAGAAAGTCCAGTTTAGCTTGCCATTTTGTGCTGCACAACAACCTTGCTTTGCAAATGTAGAATCTTTAAATCCTGGTAGACCTTACGTTTGCTCTATAGAAACGTGAGAAAGGACACAAGGATTGTACTATTTAATATTACGATAATGAAATAAAATCATTCTAAGCTTCTGGGTTGCTAAACTGTCACGTTTTATGATGTCACATCAAGAACAGAAAATAACCTGCCAGTTCTCAAGGTTTGCTCTGGTTTTTCCGGTGGTGAAGACCAGGATTTAGAAGCAAGTCTCTTCAGTGTGTTTTTGCTTTAGTTTGATGTTGCTCAAAATTGAGTTTTGTTTTGTAATTTTTCTTTCAAGGTGGCAGACATAAAGAAGGGCAACAAAAAAGCACTGAATAAGCTTATTGGACAGGTTCAAAGAACAACAAGAGGACGCTCAGACCCTGTCCTGGTGAAACAAATACTAGAGAAGCTGCTATCATAGGAGCCTGCGGTGAAAATTCCATATCTGATATTCGCTGCTGTTATCAGAGTGGTAATTACTTGATACTTCTATCTTTCACAATCAAGCCATTGTACTGACTTCATTCACTTCTTGCTTACTGTATCAAGTTAACTGCAGCCACTTTCTGTAGTTTTTCAGCTTTACTCAGGCCATCATCCCCTTAAGCAGGGGTAGGCAACCTAAGGCCCATGGGCCCGATCGCCTTCTCAATCCAGCCCACCAACGGTCCAGGGATCAGCGTGTTTTGACATGAGTAGAATTGTGTCCTTTTATTTAAAATGCATCTCTGGGTTATTTGTGGGGCATAGGAATTTGTTCATTTTTTTTTTCTTCAAAATAAAGTCCGGCCCCCCACAAGGTCTGAGGGACAGTGGACCGGCCCATGGCTGAAAAAGGTTGCTGACCCCTGCTCTTAAGTGGCTGTCAAACTGGAACATAAGGTATGCAAAGAAAGAATTCAAATGGTATAATGTGCAAGTTTTCTGTATGAAAGCTTCTGGTTTTGTAACATATAATGAACTCTTTCTTCCAATTTATTAGTAATATTTTTCAGAAGCAGCTTAAATACTTCTTAAGGTATTTTCTGGGTGAATGATCAAAGCAGGGCGTTCCTAAGTTTGTAAAGTACTCAAGAGACTTAAAACCCACAATTGCTTGTATGGACAGTTGTTCAAAAGCAAGCCTTTTGTTATAGGAGTAAGGGAATGTAAATAATATATTAAAGGTATTATTTCAGTATTGATGTTTCATTAAGCAGACCAGACATGTCATCAAACTTCGTTTTATTTGGGGGGGGTGTTCTTTTTGACTGTAATAAACTATGCCCTCTCTGAGGAAGAACTCTTTTCATGCTAATGTAATTTTCAATAATAATAATAATAATAATAATAATAATAATAATAATAATAATAATAAAATTTATACCCCACCCATCTGGCTGGGTTTCCCCAGCCACTCTGGGTGGCTCCCAACAGAGTATTAAACAGAATAAAACATCAAACATTAAAAACTTCCCTAAACAGGGCTGCCTGTAGTTCCACAAACAACTATAGAATGAGGTAGTCAGTTCTTCTGATTTAGAAAATAAACAAAACGAAGAACCTTATTAAAAAGGGGGGGGAAATTGCCAATCTCTTGTGTTTAGAATGATCACAGTTCTAGATATTTGGGTGGGGAGGGATAACTGTCAAGCAGCTCAGCTGCTCGTTTCTGGAATTTTAAGCTAAGTCCTTCTAAATGACCCCTTACTCTAGGCTTCAACCTAGAGTAAAATTGTTTTGCTTTTGAAGCCAAAATGATGCTCTTCAAACAAATTTCAGAGACTGCAGGTTTCCCCCAATACAGTGGTGCCCCACAAGACGAATGCCTCGCAAGACGAAAAACTCGCTAGATGAAAGGGTTTTCCGTTTTTTGAGTCGTTCCGCAAGTCGAATTTCCCTATGGGCTTGCTTCGCAAGACGAAACGTCTTGCGAGTTCTTGCGAGTTTATTTCCTTTTTCTTAAAGCCGCTAATAGCCACTAATAGCCGTACTTCGCAAGACGAAAAAACCGCAAGACGAAGAGACTCGCGGAACGGATTAATTTCGTCTTGCAAGGCACCACTGTATCTAAAGAAAACAGCCTGGCATTTCAAGACACTAGAGTAATGAAGATTGTAATATTTGTACATAAGAATAACTATTTATCAGCACTAAAAAGGTGACATTTAAATGGACTTATTTTTGCTGGGGAGAATTAAACCACCTTCAACACTTTTTTAAAAAGTGGGTTGTCAAAGGCTGCATTTGTATCACAGAGCTGCATGGCTCCATGAAGTCAAGTATTATAAGCAACAGATGTTGCTTATGGTTTGGAATTATATGTTTTTGTAATAGCAGGTGGCCCATAGTGCCTATTGCAGTTGCCTTTTGTTCTATATTGGTTCAGCTGAGATGTAAGCTTAAGTGAGTAAACACACATGAAAGATGAGATCCAACAGACCAATGCTTCCAAAAGGTAAGAACACCAAATACAAGTTATAGGGGCAATGTGCAACCATTCACCATTTCACCGTTGTCCTCAGATTTCAGCCCAGTCTGGTCACTGCCTTAAGGTAGAAGCATTAGTTGTGATGGTGATGACCTGACAGTGGACATGAGTTTATAATCCATCAATTGCTGCCAAAGTGGGAACCCAAAGTAATGAGAATGGAAATTGTAGAAGACACTTCTGCAAAGAAAGCTTTGTGTTTTAATGTCTCTTGGTTCACATTACATTTCAATTAACAGTGTGTGGTTTATACAATTTCCAGAGGCAGCAAAAAACAAAGTCTTGTGGCACCTTAAAAAGACTAACAAATGTTACGGCATAAGCTTTCATAGACTAAATTCGGCTGCATTCTTTGCTAGACGCATGGTGTGTTTTCCTCAGTTGCAGGTATATAGGTCCATACAGTAGTTGTAACAGGGGTTATAAAACAACACGCTCAAAACAAAGATAGTGGCAATTAAATTCCAGATCAAATGTATGGGGGGAAAAGCACAGTGGAGTGGTCATTTATGGCAACGATCATAGGTGATATAAAACCTCATTTGACTCATAATACCAGACTCCTCTTTGTTGTCTTATATTATATAGCCCGCACCCCAAAGTCGCCTTTGACTGGACTTAACTGCCCAGGGGTCATTTACCTTTTACCTATTATATAGCCATTTTCATGCTGTGTCTACACCATACTGGCTGGTTATAATAAGCCATCACAGTGTCAAAATTAGAGAAACCATAACACTTACCAAGTTAAATACAAAGCCTTTTGTGTCTTATTTTTTAATAAAAACTAGGTACTATTCTGTTCTATAGAACACCTGTCTGTCCCTGTAGGTATTTTGTACTGTTTTGAATGAAACTGATGGAAACCATCACCCAGTGTGCCCTATGTATACTAGCAGGCTTCTGTGTTGGGTAGGTGATTCAGATGTACATCTAGATATGTACAGTATCTCCATCCTAGGCAGAAGGCTCTTTTCAGGTATCTATGAACTATCTGAATGAATATTCCTATATGAAAGTAGCAATGAATTAGGAATATTATGCATAGTATCAAAATGTAACAATGCTATGCATTCAATAAATCATGGGTGGATAGATTTGCCAGATTTTAGTGTTTGAATTACCATTTTCAATACAACTCTGGCAATAGGTGCTTTGGCTATATAAGAATAATTTGAAACAAGTTATTAAGATTGAAATTGAACTTCGGCATCAACTCTTCTACCAAAAGCAACCAGTAAGATTCATAAGCCTCTTTTTGTCTGTCAAAATCTGTGGGAAAAGATAGCGTAGTTAACAAGCAACCAGGTTTTTTAAAAAGCTAAGAATTAAACAGGTCGCTTTGTTGTTTTTCTTGTTTGGTGTTTGACCAGAACATGAGAGTGCTGGCCATCAACTTTGTGTAGAGGAAGTGCTTGCTTGGAATGCTGTTTTACAAGTTCCAGGGAGTTCTTGTACCTCGAGCTAGTTCCAATCTCGTACCATCACCCTGGTTCCCAATTGTGTTACTAAATCTTGTAGAGGTTACTGACCTTATTACAAGGATACTATGTGCTTAACTGCCATAGACGCCACATTGTAAATACAGTGTCCACGGTGGTAGGAGCTTTGGAAAGAACCAATTTTTTTGCAGTTGTAGAAATCTACTATTCCAAGTATATTTGAGGGTCTGGAAAGTTAGCATAGGCATGATGTGCCTGCATGATGTGCATACATTATGCCTTGTCAAGTCTAGCAGAAGTGGATTTTAGCAAAGGTCATTTAACAGCATTAATTCTTGAGGGAAACAATCCTCTATCATAAATGGGTTCTTCAGAAGGATGCTGCTTTTCCATCAGTAATAAAAGTAATAATAATTTGTAGCACTTATTCCTGTATAACTAAACATGCAGCTAACTTCCCCAGAAAGGAGACAGGGGATACAGGTGTGTATAATTGGCTGTATTATTCTTAGTTAAAGACTAATATTCAGCCTCCCCTTTTTAGAAAAGCTACTTAAGCGATAGCTGAGCAAACATGCTTGGATATAGTATCCTCACTAAACTTCTTCCCCTGCAAATTGTGGCCTAGCTGTGGGACTCATTACTGTGAAGGTGGTATTAGTGAACTTAATGGGTAATCTGCTTCTGAAATTAACAAAGATAACTATCTCACTGATGATTGAGTTGGTACTCTCTGCAGCTCTAATATCATAGATTAAATTATAGCTAGGGGACTCTAGACAAGACTCTAATGGCTTGTATCTTTTCTATCTCACCTAAGTCAACAGTAAGTTAGTAGAAAGACTACTTCAGTACTATAAGAAACTGACCTGAAGTGTTCTGAAAGGCTCTGGTTTATTGACATTGCAGTTTAACGTTGCATAGTTTCTGGAGAAAATCAACCCAAATTTAAGTATAGTATCAATGAATTAGAGGGACTCGGGTGACGCTGTGGTCTAAACCACAAAGCCTAGGGCTTGCTGATCAGAAGGTTGGCGGTTCAAATCCCCGCAATGGGGTGAGCTCCCGTTGCTCGGTCCCAGTTCCTGCCCACCTAGCAGTTCAAAGGCACGCCAAAGTGCAAGTAGATAAATAAATACTGCTCCAGCGGGAAGGTAAACGGCGTTTCCGTGCGCTGCTCTGGTTCACCAGAAGCGGCTTAGTCATGCTGGCCACATGACCTGGAAGCTGTCTGCTGGACAAACACTGGCTCACTCGGCCTATAGAGCGAGATGAGCGCACAACCCCAGAGTCGTCCGCAACTAACGGTCGGGGTAACTTAAACTTTTTATCAATGAATTAGAAGCATCCAGCTCTACATTTTATTAACTAGGTATCCACAAATTGTCCTTTTATTCTGGAAGCAGCAGCAAGTGGATGAAAAACTGACATTGAGTCAAGACAAGAAGGAGTAATCCCACCAATCTTGATCACTGTCCTGTTTGTTTTTAAAGGTGAACAGGTTTGGAGCCTGACAGTTCTCCTGGACAAAGTGTGAGTATCCAGGAATACATTTTCTTAGCTGTGTAAGCTCTGTCCCCTTTTAGAGGCATGAGAGCTTGCCACAGTAATATGTTGGATGCAAGGCTGCCCTTGAAAGATGACATAGGAATTGCAACTGGGGTGAAATGCTATAATTTGCCTTGTAATGAAGAGGCAAAGAGAAGAAAACATATAGCTGTCTTGTGATAACTTCAGCCTTACCCTAAAAGTCTGTAAACAACCTACTATATTTTGCATGACCTCTTGTCAGGAATAGGCATGGACCATAGGTGGTGTTGAGAATGTATTTTGTTTTGTTGAAATCATTAATTGGAGAGTGGGATGCAGAGAACTGTGAAAGGATACATCCAAATATGTTTGAACCTATGCAACAGGGAGACTCTAGAGCAGGCTTCCTCAACCTTGGGCCTCCAGATGTTTTGAGACTACAGTTCCCATCATTCCTGGCCACTGGTCCTGCTAGCTAGGGATCATGGGAGTTGTAGGCCAAAAACATCTGGAGGCCCAAGGTTGAGGATGCCTGCTCTAGAGAACAGTAGTTGATGTAGCAGCAGGTTGAGGAGCAGTATATTCATAAGTTGCTTTGTGATGTAGGGAAATGTCTTTAAAGTGCTTAGAATAGAGAAACTAAAGACAACTGAATTCAGATTCATTGTATTAAAGTCTTTTTGTGCTGCAAATAAATAAGCTGGAAGAAAACACACAAATGAAACCCACAAAAATTGAGAGTACAGTCCTCCTCATTTTCTACAATTAAGGAGATAAGGTGTGTAAAGAATATTATAAGTATATAAAAAAATACGTTGTAGCAGCAGCTAGGCCATAGTATGCCACACACTAATCTTGGTGCAAATGCAGGAAGCACATTAGAGACTTAAATTTTTTCCTCCTTTAATATTGTAAGATTGCTGAGAAGCAGTAGGGTGTGTCATTTTAGGGGATGAAACTTAATTTTTGCAAATTTCTTCAGTGAGGAGTCTTAAAAATATGTTTTTGGGTGTGAAAAAAAATCAAATCTGCTATTGATTTTGTGATTGGACAACATTTAGCTTGGTAAATCTATGTTTGATTAAAAAGCACCCAAACTGCTCTTGGAAAATCAAAGAATGATTAAAAAAAAATAGTTTCTCTGCATACAGCATCTTTGGGTTAACATTCCTGTATTCTGCAAGGAGTAGAATTTGTCACTGTTTAAAAAAGTCAGTTTTCACATAGTCCAACTAATTAGAGTAGCTGTGGCACCTTAACAACAGATAACGTGACGGTGGCATGAGCTGTCAATTGTGGGAAGAATGTACTCCATCAGATGCATAGAGAGAACTGTAGAGACAGGGCAATGGAATATATTCTACTTAAAACCAAAAGTGGTGGTGTTTTTTTAAAGCCAAGCCTGAACACAGAGGCCTAATGTGAGTGTTAAATCAATGGCCACAAAGATCCAGTCACTTTAACAGATGCACAACAAACCCTAGTAGAATGGTAGTCAAATCAGCAAAATGCTTAATTTGAGCTGACTTAAGGAAAGCTGTTAACTATTCCCGCTGCAGAAGTATTTTAGGGCTAGCTTGCTTTCTAAATGCCTTTTTGGGCTAGTACCCATCACTAAATTATTCCAAATAGCTTACTTATGCAAAGCAATCCAAAGCCACATTAAGCAAGATGCAATTTTCACTTTCCCTGAGATGGCATTTATATAGGAATAATTACAACACTACAGCTTGAATTAGTGCTATAATCATGGCTCGGATAATTACACCAGAAGACTGCAGCACTCAATTTCAGAGATGTTTGGAGGGGTGGTTGTTGTTTTTTAAAAAAAGATTTGGGTGCCTTTTGACATGAAACAAGCCAAAATAGCAAAGTCTTTGTATTTTGTACTCCTATGTGTCAAGGATCATCAAGCTTACCAGCAATTTGTAGCTGTCTTTTTTACTTATTTGTGTATATCATTCTGTGGTTTTCTATTACTAACCCTCCAAAAAGTCACTGTAAAGACTGTGTATAGTAATTCTCCAATTCATATTTTTAAATTTTATTAAAATCCACAGACACAAAATATCCCCTCTCTACTCTCAGCAAGAACCTAACTTCACAAATGTTAACAGTGGCTTAGATAAGAGAGGCACAAAGTATCTCCACTGAATGTAGCTCAGAAGATTAGTGAACGGCTTGAGGGCAACTTGACTTAGTAGCAGAGTTTAAGACAGGAATCTTTCCCAGTCTTACCTGGAGATGCCAGGGATTGATGCTGAGACCTTTTTCATGGAAAGCACATGTTCCGCCACTGAACTATGGCCCTTCCCCGATTAATATAAGATGCCATATCCTGGGCCTACATTTCACTGACTGACCAACAAGTGGAATCTGCCCTTCCTGCTGTAATCATGATTCAAACAAAAGATGAATAGTTTCTAACAAAGTAATCTGTTATACTTTTCTATACCACTATTAAATGCTCTGTTAACCCTTGAACCAAGCCTAAACATTACGAGGTTGTGTGCACGATTGCTCCCTTTCAGCAACAAGCTGTCAAAATTTCATGAAACTACTACATAGTCCATACTATGGTAGCCTTGCTGGTTTTCAAATGTCCAACGTCTGAAATGTCTGATTTTCAAATGCAGCAAATATAATCACATTTTATGTGATTAACACACCCACGTTATTTAAAAAACCTCACCTATCTTAACTTTAAATAAGAGCATGAAAATACAATGTCTTTTCAGAGCAGTTTTAAAAATTACGCTACAGTTAACACATACACAATTAATCAGTCAATCAAAAGGATGGATCGCTTCCCACAGAGAAGGTAGCAGGACTAGAATTATGAGATCATTTTATTTTTTAGGAAGATGTCACCAGACATGGGGAACGGGCCAAGTAACAGGACTGGCAGATCCTTCCCTGCATAAGATTTTTACAGCTTGCAATGCTTTGAGAAGCTAAAGGAAGAAGCTCTGTCCTCTTTGATTTCTATGGCCTGCAGAATTCTAAATCCGCCCATGGATGATGGTGGGAGAGGAGACTAAGCAAATGGACCCAGTCACAGTAGACCAGTGGAGCAAGAAATGGGGACACTGAAATCCCTCTCTTGCCATTATTGCACTTCTAAACAAATATACACACCATTTTAGGCAACCCTCCCGAAAGATGTCTGTGAAATTCCCATTTGCTCAGGTGCTATGTTCTAGCATAGAACATGCAAACCCCAACTGCTACTGTTAGTACCTCAATGTGGAATTTACAAAGAGGAGCAAAGTCTTGTCTTCAGATACTGTTTTCATTGGTTTTGGAGCAGTTTGTCATATTCACCTACTGTAAAAGAAAATGAAGGCTTTCAAGCACAGAGCCACTATTAACACAAAGCCAACTTCAGCACTGGAGGAACAATTACTCTTACTAGCACAAACTGAAATGCAGCTGTAATGCAGCAATTCATCATGTTTGGACCCGTTCTAATGAGTCTCATTACTCACAAAAGAAAATGTTCTTCAGCTATTGGACAGCAGCTGCAATAGGTTCTAGTGTATCTGTCCCAAGTAACATCCTCTACGCTACTACCAGGGAGCAAAACATTTCTGCCATCCTTCAAAAGTGCAATGTTAGGACAAGTCAACATACATCATAAATAAACAGCTAGTGTTTTACAATACCACAAAGCTTTCCTTGAACCAAAATAACATTTTAAGCTAAAAAGAAAAGAAAAACACAGCTTATAAAGGCAGGCTATTTTTTTCAATTTTGTTTAAAAAAATAGTACTTAAAAAATAGATAGTAACAACTCCCAGATGAAGGTAACCTTTTAACACTACTCAAACAATAACTGGAGTATTTGTGTTCAGCTTATCAATAAAAGTGTACAAATATGGTCTACCAAAAAAGGCTACGGTTTGCATAGAAACATTTCATTGTGTGCAAATATTACTAAAATTTAAGGCTTGAGCGTTTAGTTTAGGTAGAGATCTAGCATTTTCAAAGAATGCTGAGAAATGGCCAGGGGGGGAGGAGGGAATTCCATACAGTCTGCACTCAACATCCATTTACTCATTTCATTTAAACTTCAAAGGAATCAACAGCTGAGAGTGTCAGACTTGTCCACAGTGTAAGGCAATATGGTATGTATTCAGCACAGCACCTGCTTTTAGCAAGTCGCAGGCTTATATTTGTTGAATCCATTTGGATTCACAACTCCAGCCACTCACAATGCTGAGAGTAGGGAAGGAATTGTGACCCTCCCCTGGCAAATAGATACCTAAAACATTATTTGCATAAAAGGCTTATCAGATTTGACATGCTCATCCTGGTAAGCACTCTTACGAAGCAACCAACTTTCCTAGATAGAAAAAAAAAACAGCCCACAAAAGCAAATCACCTTTCAGCTGGTTACACAATTGTGCCTTTTTAACCAAAAGTGTCTATAGCAGAGTTTAAAAGAAGGGATCTCGAGGTAAGGAAGTTGAAGGGTGGGAATATGGTAAATTAAGAAATTGTTCCATTAATACATCAAGTGTCTATGCTGCACAGTAGGAAATAAGGCCCAACATAAAGGTGTAACAGTTTCTCCCAATCAAGTATTACCAGGAACATAAAGTAGAATTTTCCTTTATAAGTAGCTCTCTGTGGTTTTTTTTAAAAATTAAAACATCCTTTTTTTAAAAAAAGTCTTAAACCTAATAAAAATTCTCAAAGTCACCAAATACTTTGTAACAGAGTATGGAGTGTTCCTGTGCAAGAGCAGCCAACTCCTTGAGAAACTCTGGGAAGAGGGCAGCTGCCAGGATGGCATTCCGGATGTGCAGGGGGGCGCTGGGAAGAGCCGTTCCTTTCTTTGCCTTGCTTCCAAAGAAAGGTTGCAGGATGACCTGGGAAGCCTCAGAAACGTTTCTGCCTTTCCCCAAAGCATGGTTGTGCTGTGCATTGTCTGAAAAGGAGAAAGAGAAAAACAAATTTGTTTTGGTGCAAAAGTGATAAAGACAATTGCAACCCAAGTTTAGTACATGGAACTCTAGCCCAGAATCAGTTTTAAATAATTCCTATAGCACTTTCAAAATCTGCCAGGTGCTTTACAATTCTCATTTTCTTTCACCCACACAACCACCCTAGGAAGTTCAGTCGTAAGTATTCTCATTCCACCAATAGAGAACCAGGACTGGTAGTCTCTGAATTCTGGTTTTTTGTGTGCTCTGGCACATGTCACGGTGTTCTGTTGTGCCAGAAGCAGTTTAGTCAGACTGGCCACATGACCCGGAATAATAATATAATAAATAATATAATATAATATAATATAATATAATATAATATAATAATAATATTTATACCCCGCCCATCTGGCTGAGTTTCCCCAGCCAACCTGGGCGGCTTCCACCGAATATTAAAAACAATACAGCATCAAATATTAAAAACTTCCCTAAACAGGGCCACCTTCAGTTGTCTGTTAAAAGGAAAATATTGCCTTGACATCTGCTGGGAGGGCTTCCATAGGGCATGCGCCACTACTGAGAAGGCCCTTTGCCTGGTTCCCTGTAACCTCACTTCTCGCAGCAAGGGAACCGCCAGAAGGCCCTCGGTGCTGGACCTCCGTGTCGGGGCTGGACGATAGGGGTGGAGACGCTCCTTCAGGTATACAGGACCAAGGCCCGGAAGGCTGTCTGTGGACAAGCGGCGGCTTCCTCGGCCTGAAGCAAGATGAGCGCCACACCTCATAGTCAACCTTGACTGGACTTAACTGCCCAGGGGTCCTTTACCTTTACACCTTACAATATAGCTTTCTAGTCTCCAGTAAATACATTTCCTACGCACATGTTTTCTGTATGCTCTAATCTTAAACAAAATCATCGTCATTAAGGCTGAATATAAATCCGTCGGTATTCAAAATGTAAGGTGGTGCCAAAAAAATTCCCCATATACATATACAAACCACATTTACTTTACAGCTCCAGGAAGAAAAGTGTTCATTTTATTGGTAAAATTGGATCTGAGCATTCCGCCATAACCTAGGCACAGTTCAAATAGTCTTGTATATACCATTACCACAGGCCATTTCTACCTTATATTCCCTAATTGACATAATGATACAAGTTGATGGACAACTGGCTGCAGGCACTGCAATTTGATTGCTGACATTATGAGCTTGACTAAGCGCCAAACTTGCAGCTATCCAGGCATTTGTTTATTCTATAAGCCTTAATATGGTTGTGCATGTTGGGGGGGGGGGGGAGCAGCACAGGCAGTGACTGTAGCCTGTGTTCAGATTTATGAAAAAAATGTGCAACATCTTTGCAAACGATCAATCCAATTTTTTTAATAATAAAGGTGGTGTGTGGGTGTGGGTGTGGGTGTGTGTGTGAGAGAGAGAGAGAGAGGAGAGATGAAGAACTAAATAATATGAACCAAACTATAATAATATTCACTGAATATTGGGACTTGTTCACACAGCATGAATAAGTGTTTTGGATAGATGAAGTCACGTTAAGAATACGATAGGAAAATATCTCATAGTGAGCCCTAAGGGAAGACCTAAAACGGGAGCCAGGATCCAAAGGAAACATAAATATAATTCTATGGCCTCAAGGGAGTTTGAGGCTTGTTTTTCCCCTTTAAAAGCATTCCTCATGCCCCCATGAAGTCTCATTTTGAAACCTAGGCCTGATTCAAATGCAGTTTATGATATAACCTAGGAGTCAGCCATAATGGAAGCCATAGGCAGGAACCTAAGCAACTGTTGATCCCAGTCACTGGAGGTTGGGTTTCAAACCCAAAATCCATAGCTCAAGCTACAGTGCCTCACAACAGCAAGCTTTTCTGTAGTAGTTATCTGAAACAGCTTCCCAAATCCTATGACCTCTACTAAGCATCTTATTTACTGCACACCCCCATGATAGGATAATAATACATTAAGAAGCAGGCAATGATCTTGCAAGCTCCATAGTATATTAGAAGATGTCAGTATGCCAATTATAAATGGAGCTACATTAAGATGAACCCTCAAAGGGAGGGGGAGGAGACATTGGCCTCTGCTGCTTCCCACAGCACTACTGAAATGCTTCAAATTAAATCAAGCAGAAAGGCAAGGATTTTACTTCCCAAAATAAGTGACTTCTTTACACATACTACTGGTAAGCAATTAGTCACTATGGTTACTGTGCTCATCAGATTCTGCACATTTCCCCATTACCCCCTGAACATAGCTTCTAATGAAAATTTATACCCGTAAGAACAGTGCTCTGATACAGTGATTCTAGCAAGATAAGAACCAGGGGTGGGGGGAAGGGGCAGGAATTTAATTATGAAAGCAGAACACAGAACAGACCAACTTCAGTCTACGGAACATCCACATTACTTCCAGATGATTCAGGAAACAGAGGTATATTGTCTCTGAAGACAGAGGTTCCATTTAGGCATGGCTGCCAAACCTATTATCTATGCATTGGTCTAAGAGCAATCAACCACCACATCTGTTGGTGGTCATTATACCACATCAGCTTGTGATGGTCACTGAATGCTGTGTGAAGTAGTGCTTTGATTTGTTTATCATCAACCTATAACCAAGCAGACATCATCAGTGAGGTGTAGGGGGAGATACCCTTTCCCCACATTTTTCATAGTTTTGTAAACCTGTGACTTGCTTCCTCTTGGTCATCTTTCATCTCAATTAAAAAAACCTCCTCCAACACAAGGACATTCTTTACAGAGAGCTCTTCAAACACTGCTTGGGATGTCACCATCCTGATTAATTTGGGGTAGGCAAGAAACTGTGACTGTCATCATCACCTCTGACTATGCATCTTTGTGAATAAGTAAAATTGCACCAGTTCCAACAATCCTTGAGGAGCCTCTGCTGTTTACTTCCCTTCACTTTGAGAACTTTCTGTTGATTCCTACCCTTTGCTTAACAATCCATAAACAGATATCGCTTCTTATCCCGTAACTGCTGGCTGCTGCTCTGCAGTACTTTTGCAAGGGACCTCACCGTCCCTATTTGAATAGATTGGTGACCCCCTCAAACAAATAAGCAAAGGCTTTTCTTTCAATCAGCATGGCTTGTTTCCAGACTTTGCCATGCTTAGTACAGACCCCCTGAAGCCTATGGGTTTATGTTAGTTAGGAAAATCTGATATCTCTCTGGCAACAGCTCTACCTTGACAGGTGACATCCAAATCCTAGTACGACAAATAGAGCTACTCATTCAGCACACTAATAACTGGGTGACAAGGAACTCAAAGTCCCAAATTTAAGAAGCAGTCTGGAGATTTGGTACAAGAGCTGTTTAATGGAAGTGACCTCTAGTGCACATGGATATTTTATCTCCCAAGTTTCCTTTTAAACAGCTTTTGTGCAAAAAAAAATAAATCTCCAAGACTGCATGGTTGTAAGTAGGCAACCTGGGAATTCTCCCTCAAGAAGGTCTGGAGAGAGAAAAACAGAAAATGTGCATACCTTTCTCAGTCACAGGTAATACACTTTACTACGCATGACCCTGCTTGTGCTTCGGTCGCAGTAATAAAAGTTGACTGGCTAACGCATGAGAACCGGTGGTAATATATTCAGGAGGCAGCTGCAGATGGGGAAGCTGTTCCGCATGATAAGACCAAACAACTCCTCCCCTCACCCCCAGGGAGTTATGGAAGGACTTATTTTTAACATGGTCAACTCCACTTGAGAGAGCACATTCATGAAATGTTGGACATGCTCATCTCTCACGACAATGCATAAACTGCAGAGGTTCCCCCCCCCATTAGGATTCCTAAATGAATATTTGCAACCACACTCCCCATCACATGGTCATTCTAAAAATAAAACAACTCACACACATATTACCAGTTACCCTTCTGTTAGTCCTGAAAAGAAGAAAACATGGTTACTCCCTTCAGGAGTTAGAAGTTATAGTGAAAAGCAGCCGTGCCCTTACAGAGATATTTTAAGGGAGTGGGGTCGGTTGTCATAAAGATAACTGGGTCAACCTGGGCAAGTTATCTATCTCAACCTACCCTACCTTGGTGCCTTGTAATGAGGATAAACCAAGACAACCAGGTACATTGCCCACAGCTGCTTGGAGGAGGAGGAGATGAGGAAGGGGAAGAGAACACATCTCTAATGTACAGCGCAGGCTTTCTGTGCAGGAGATTCCGAGTGTAATCAATGGCATCACCAGTTGAAAGGATAAGATAGCAGGGGATGGGGAATACATCTGTCCCAGATACTGGGGAGCTGCTGCCAGAGTAGACAATACTAAGCTATATATGAAACTAAGTCTGCCCTAATATATATTAGGCAAATTCTTCTGTTCCTATAAACTTAGCAGGGCATCTAGATTTTGCTCTTGCAGACAAGGCAAGATTGTGCTTCTACAAGATAGCAACCACAGCCTTTATGTATGTCCTTACCCAGGTCTCTCATTATAGGATAGTTCTGCAGACACCTTTGATACTGTACCATAGATCTTCCTGAAGGGCTCAGCTCAGGCACCCCAGGGCCCAGTGTGGAGTGACCCATACACCCAGTGGTGCGACCACATAGTGAAGCAAACACACAAAATATTCCAACCTTCTGTATCTAAACTAATATATTGTATTTAATCCCAATATATTAAGACTACCACATAGTTAAAGCAAACCCAAAACATGCTTTCATAGGAACATAAACATAGTGAACATCTTACTAATTTGAGATCTTGTTAAAAATAAGTAATAGGTAGTAATACATGTTTTTTTAAAAAAATAATTTTATGCTTTTAAGAATAGTAGTTACTTGCCTTTAGTCAATGACTCCAGAGGAATATCTGACATGTCCACCCGTAAAAGCAGGTATTGCTGGGCTTCTATGAGTAGTCCAGGGAAGTCCTTTTCAATGGAAGCAAACTGCTCAATTTTGTTTTTCACAGATGCCAGCACCTGCCAAAACAATAGCAGCAATAAATCTTTATATTGTCATTTGAGTTGTGTCCCAAATCATCTGTTTACTGTGTCCCTTGCTCTCAAAATCACATTAAAGGCAGCTGTGGTGCCAAGCTCTGCCCAACGGCATTATTAACGCATCAACTTTAAGGCACCATTCAGTGGCAACTAAAGAAAAAGATCGGGGTAAAGTATTTTGCAATTCTTTGTTTTTAAAGGAGGGGGTGGCACAGGGAGTCTTATTCTATTGAAGTGTGATTAGAAACAATGGAAATTCACAAGGGAGATCTCTAGATTTCTCATTGCAGCCTTGTGGAGTGAGGCCCAATTAGAGTTAAGCTGCAAATAAAGGTAAAGGGACCCCTGACCATTAGGTCCAGTCGCAGATGACTCTGGGGTTGCGACGCTCATCTCACTTTATTGGCCAAGGGAGCCGGCGTACAGCTTCTGGGTTATGTGGCCAGCAGGACTAAGCCACTTCTGGCGAACCAGAGCAGCGCACGGAAACGCTGTTTACCTTCCCGCCGGAGCGGTACCTATTTATCTACTTGCACTTTGACGTGCTTTCGAACTGCTAGGTGGGCAGGAGCTGGGACTGAGCAACGGGAGCTCACCCTGTCACAGGGATTTGAACTGCCGACCTTCTGATCAGCAAGTCCTAGGCTCTGTGGTTTAACCCACAGCGCTACTCGCGTCCCTAAGCTGCAAATACGCAGGGATATAAAGTGTAGAACAAACTGACGCTAAAACCCAACCACATTTGCTTGCTTGCATTCATTCCTTATTCCCTTTTCCTCTTAGAAGGACGACTATAAACTCCTCGGAGCAAGGACCTTGCTGTTGCTTATGTCAATCTGTCATTCTAGCATTCATGCATAATGATGGCACTATATACCGAGAATGTTTAACAACAAATTATATATTCAACCATATTAGGACTTCTGTCAGACAATCATGAAGTACCTGGTACAATGACCGCACACTAGGCTGGAACACCATGTTGGTATTGAGCAGAAAGGAACGAAGGAGGGGCTGTGGGTAACTTGCCAGATGAGTAACAATGCCAATGAGCAGCAAGTTGACATGCAAGGAGTTCTCCAACATGTTTTCCAGCTTTGAGAGCACCACACTGATAAATGGACCTGCAGTTTTAAAAAAACACACACACACACAAGCGATTAATTGCTAAAAGAACATAAGACTGAAGAAAGGAAAGGTGCTGTAATGATAAGAAGCATTGTTTTCCAGCCCATTTGGGCCTTTGGGTAAGCTCATTTTGTGCTGGTTGTAGTGCTACCAGGGCAGGCTGTAGTGGAGTCCAACAATGGCCCATCTGCTTGCATCAGACTTCCACAGAAATAAGCCAAGCTCCTTCTCCCAAAAATACTTAAGAAGTATTGCTTATTTTCCCTTTCAAATAGCCCCCTGGTTAAAATCCTCTCCTTCCCACCCATTCAGCCTTCTTCATTTACTCCCATTCCACTTATTGGGCTGACTGGCAGCAGCCCTCTCGCTCCAGCAAGCCACAGAGGACTTCCTTCTCTTCTCCAGCAGCTGCCCCCTGGGGACGGCAGTTTCTACAGGGCTAACTCAATGTCAAGTAGCCCTACATTTCCCATGGGCTACATTGGCCTAGCCTGACATGCTTCAGAGAAAGTAGAGTCTCCCTCCTCCTTTCTTCTCTCTCCCTGCAGCTTGACATGACCTGCCAAGAGGGAGGGGTTCAGGAAGGGAATTCTGCCCTGTTTTCAACCCAGCACAATGGGCACTTCCTGTCTCCTCTACCTGCTCCCTGGTGTGGAAACAAGGGAATTTTGACTTGGAGATCAGCCACACATAGCAATGCTATGATGGGCTGCACTAATGCAAGGCTGCACTGCTCTAAACATAGAACTCCCCCACCCCTCACTTGGGAGGACACAACTACCACCGGCACCCAGCCCAGGAATTGCACAATGGCATTCTTACACATATCCTTTTCCTAAGCTTAGGAGGGAGTACAGACAGTGACAGCCTCGTGCTATTTTAGCATGGTCTTGGAGCTCTGGCATTTCACAGTGTCTACTTCATAGAGGCTTGACCAATTAATTGATATAAAAGGGTTTGAAATGGCAAGCAGGGCACAGCTGGACATCGCTGCCCCACTTGCCATGCCTAAGATGCCACTATGCAGCATAGCATTAGAATCAGGTTTCTCAGCCTTCCTACACGGCAGTTAAAATCCAGGAAGTCCATCAGAGATGACTGTGACCTTTTAACCTCTGCTGCGCCAAGAAAAGTTTGCGTTGCCAAGGAAGGGTATTAAAAACTCAACACCTTTTGTTTAGCATAGCCATGTTGCTATATGCACAATGCACAGGAACCACAGAACTGTAGAGTTGGAAGCGACACTGAGAATCATCTGGTCCAACCTCCTGCAAAGTAGAAATATGCAGCTGTCCCATACGGGGTTTTGAACCTACAACCTTGGTATTATCAGCACCACGCTCTAACCAACTGAGCTATTCTGTGAAAGGCTGTGACTCAGAGGGCGAGCACATACATAAGGTCCCATGTTCAATCCCTGACGTCTCCAGGTAGAGCTGGGAGAGACTAGCAGTAGGATTGCTTGCAACCACTGCAAGTTCTCCCATGCAATCTTGCAGTTCTTAATAATTATGGACCTGTCCTGTGAGCTTCTTCTTATTTAATCCCCTTGTCCTACTGGAACAATCTTTTTCAGGCGCTGATGATTACTGCTGACATGATCCAAGAGCAAAAGCTACGCAACAGATTAAGAGAAAAGTATGGGGGTGGAAGATATTGAATGGTAAACTATTCTGGAAATACATAAACGGCTTTAGTTGCAAAAGGGTTCTTGCTGCACGATGAGTTGCTTCCAGAGACTTAACCATGGTACATATAAATGGCCCTGTCATCACTAAGCTAGCTTCAAGCATCTTGTTAGATGAAGAATCTCAGGTGACAAGTGGAGGTTTACAAGCTTTGCAAGAGGAGTATCACGGACTAATTAGATCAAAATTAATGATGTTATACAAAACTCACCGTGCAGGCAGACATAAAACTAATTGGGGTCCTATTCATAATAAAAGTTTTATTTGCCACATTACATTCCCATTACTAAAATACTGATTGTGTCCTTGACGGTGGATGAATGAGTTGGGATTTGAATCGCAATAAATTATTAGAAGGAGCGCATGCTATTTTTTTCTCAACGAACACAAAACATTTGTACCACATACAAAGATCGGTTCATTGTCCACCTTGAGTTCTGAACAAAAGAAATCTTCTTATTCCTTGACACAGAAACTATGTTTCAGTGCTACAATCCTATGGGAAAGGAGGAATTAACAGAATTCTTTATGCTGGCTGTGTTTCGATGATAAAATTGCGGTTTAACAAACCAGAATATAGACAAGCTCTCTGCATTTACATGCAGCTCCTCCTTACATAAACGGGAAAACAAGCCAGGAGGCCCAAGGCTTACTGCAGCTCATCCTAGTAATGTTAAAATATGGTTTACTGTTACATGCCAGCTGGGCGACTGAGAAGGAAGATGCCACTCAAAGAGCTGCAGATGTATTAATACAGCAGTAATGTGAAATGTTAACTTTTCTTAATTTGACTGACCCGTGTGGGTTTTGGAATATCAAAGTTACCACCAACTGCTACTGTTCAGAAGCCACAAAGCTCCTGGTCTTTTAGCAACACAAACCCAACTATTTATGAAGTTTTTTCGCTAAGCTGATTATTTTTCACAGTGGCCAGACAGCTGCACCAGTGGAAAGGAAATTATTTCCAGACCAGAATAATAAATCTGATAGCAATATGCTTATTCAATTGCATTACTCAGTTTAATTGATCGATGGAGTTATGTGACATGTAGCCATATTTAACATTCTCTTCTTCCCCACCCTTTCCCTGAAAAGCATTATCCGGACAATTTCTCAGTTATGTTGTATTGCCTGGATCCTTATGGGAACAGAAAAGTGCTGAAAAAATACCATTTTAAATTAGTAAGTAACAATAAATGGAAGTTTGCTTTAGTTATTTGCTTTTGTCATTATGAGCACATTATTTGAAATTTCCCAGCCATTTTACCACCATCATTTCCGTCCCCCCAATAGGGTGAATATTCATATCATGTCATTCAGAGGAGCTGAGATAATTCAGAACAGATTGTGTTCCAAGAGCTACCAAAGTTAAATAAATACCAAAGTGTTTTTAAGTCCAAATACAATGTGTCCTGCTAACATCATTACAATAAAATCCTTTTAGGGAAGTGTGATATTGAAAACAGGATGAATTCAATTCAGCAGTGCTAAGCGTTTCACATTTGGTAGGGAGCAAAATGTCTCAACGTGCAGGTAAAATGGGGCAGATGCACAGAATGGCGGCAGAGCTGCCATCTAGTGATCAGAAGTGACTAAGACATTTGCAACTTTAATTTTACAGTGAATAAACAAGGTGTTGTTGTTTTGTCTTACCATAAATAATTGTTGTTGTTTAGTCATTTAGTCGTGTCTGACTCTTCGTGACCCCATGGACCAGAGCATGCCAGGCACTCCTGTCTTCCACTGCCCCCCACAGTTTGGTCAAACTCATGTTTGTAGCTTCGAGAACACTGTCCAACCATCTCGTCCTCTGTCGTCCCCTAGACAGAGGACGAGATGGACTAGAAATAATAGCTATTGTCAAATCTTTTTGTGGCAATTGCTCTTTAGCAGTGCCTGCTGTGAAAGTTTGATTATCCCTTTTCCTAAACTATGTAGGGATATTTTCTAGAATTATGTTGCTATCAGAGAATTTCTGTACAATATATATTTAGAAGTATATTGGTCTACTTCGATTTCATTGGAATGAAATCCAAGCCAAGAATATTTCTACACTTAACAGTCAATGTCAACATAATCAGTAAATCTCTTATTCACATAGCCCTCTCCCCCACCAAGAACATTATTGTTTAAAAGAGTTTTAAGTGACTTGTTTAGAAAATTTCACCTGTAAATGGGATGCTCTGGGTCCTTGCTGGATTGCCAGACCATACATCTTTTGGTCCAAAAGGTGAAGGCATACTTTCTGCTGATGGTGTGTCGGCTGAAAAATTTTCAAAGTCTTCTTCCTCTTCCACGGGAGAGATTGGTTCAGGAATAAGCAATTTAAGCTCTACCAACTCTGTAGGGGTAGAATCCAACTCCTTAATGATGTTATCACACTGGGAAATAAAATCCTCACTTTCGGGGCTCAGCAAGCTCGTGTTAGCATTGTGGTCTTCTTCTAGGCAAGACAGCTTCAGTTCCAAGTCTGGCTGCGGGGTTTCAGCAACGCTGTCATGGATTTGTTTGACTGTTGCGTGCTGGGTCAAGTTTGAATTTTTCATATTGTGTTCCTCCAAACTGGAGTCTGTCTGGGGACTTTTAAGGGGACCATTGGCAGGGAACGACTGCTGATCATCTGTGCTTTGAGATTCTGACACCGAAGCTTCCTTGTCTGCTTCCTGAGCATCCTTTTCAGCACATAACCTATAAACCATGACATCATCCTGAAAGTCTGATTCTTCTATATATGACCCTTTGATCAGCATGATTGCATTTTTCTTCATTTCCTGAATGTGCTTTGGTGGCGCTGCAGGTGGTTGTGGCTCTACATTGCCTAGAGCATTATCATGCTGTGGAGAGCCCGAATCAGATCCAGGAGAGATCCCTGTATCATAGCTATCATCCCATTCCAGCTCCAGCTGCAACTTTTCTCCCAAAGGAGTCATCTGAGAGGAACTTGTATTACTAGGTGTTCTGTGCTGAAATCGGAAAATGGGCTGGTCTAGGTTTTTACCATCCTCGTCAGCTAGGGTTTGGATAAAGGTACGTGGATCAGGGCTTTCACCATCATATGGAGCAGACCAAACCTGGCAGTCTTTCATACAGTGGAGTATGAGGGATTGAGCATCCCAAAGGTACTGCAGGTAACTGATATCAACAGTCTTCCCATATTCCACAATACATGTGGAGTCTACAGTACCTCTGCTGCTGGACTCTTCAGTTGTACCTGGAATGGAATAGCAGGGAGACACAGTTAGGGTGTCGAACAGCAACACAAACATAGAAAGATCCTGTGAATATGCTTGTAACTTATACCTTGGTTACACAACTATCATAGTCACGTGGCACATGAGTAAATAGCACTATTCCACAAGCAGGCAAATTTACAGAGAGAGATGTGGCTATTTAGATTAGACCAAAGGAAGAAGATTTGCCAGTTTCCCTAGACTAGATAGTCCCTGTTTTATGCAGACTAGTTCAATGGTCCTTAAAACTTGGAAGTAAGATCCTGAACAGCAAAACACTATCAGTTAACAAGCTGCAACAGTGCAGAAGAGTGATTTATGCAACTACTGCAAACTCACATCCTGTCCCTGGCAAGTGGGGCAAAAGGAAGGGCCTCTCCCACTCAATTTTAACAAAACTCTCCAAAGCAAATTAATGTTGAGATATGTTGCTCCTACAGGCTGACAGATTCCACAAGATGCAGTAGAGAGAAACCTGCTCTGTCCTGTCCGTAATGGCAGAGTTTTGTGCTTCTCAATGGTCCAAGAAACAAGGTCACTTGCCAAGCCTCTTCTAAATCAGTTCACCATAGCTGGTTGAATGAACTCTACTGAATGCTACTACTGAACTCCTATTTCAGATCTTGCTCTTATTATAAGCTCAAGGGAAAATCCTCCTGCAATGATCCAGCTGAAGTTTAAATGACTCAAAGAAGCTCCATGTATTACAAATCAAACAGGCAGTATTGAGCAACAAAATAGCCAACAGATTGAATTTTTTTAGAGAACAGACAAACAAATGTGGAGAAAGCCTGAATTTGGCAAAATGTAATAGATTTCTCTGTGGTGTGGAATGTCCTTTATTTTTATGGATGGCTCTAAAACATTTAGCACAACAGTTTGCCTTGCAACAAGAAGTTCAATGAATCCTCACACACACACACACACACACACAATAAAAAGGTGTATTTTTTCATTGGTATTGCAATACTTCCTCAATCTGACTGAATTGTCAGCCATAAACACAGAAACAATGAAGTGTTAAAGATCATGTCACTGGTCACCGGAAAGGCAATTTCCACCAAATTTCCAATAAATTTGTTCAACTGACCTATGACCAAGATGTCCTAAGATATTTATGATGCTCTTGTAGACAAAATACAAAAGTTTGGGGCAATCGACTCAAGTTTTATTAGGTTGCATAGTTGACATTTCTTTCCAATAGGGAATGGTTTTACTTTTGATGGATTTGAAAGAAGGGGCAATGCTCCCCTTTACTTAGATTTTATTTCCTATCTCAAAAACTCCAAGTGTGTTATAACACATATTTAGCTGCGTTTACTGTTACAACCACCTACAAGAGGCAGGTTAGTTTGAGAAACAACCGCTTGAACAAAGGTACCTAGAGAGGTATGTAGTTGAGCATGGGTGTGAAACTCTGGTTTCCCATGTGCAAACAGGGGATAGGGGGGAAATTTGCTCAGTTTCCATTTTAATACTAACTCACTCGCTAAAAATGAAGCTATGCTTCAAAAGTTGCAATTCTCCAAATTTTGCAAGGCAGCTCTGAAACCAAATATTGTCTACAAAAAGAATATATTTTTGGAGAGTGTGCACAATACTGCTTGTATTAGTGAAAATAATGACAACAATGCGTTGAGAAAATTGCTTGCGTAAATGCACATATAACGAGAAATGCACACAAATGTGTATTGTTTTTCATGAGGAATTCTTTTCGACTTGCTAAACTGATGCAGAAATGAGACAAACTGAAGTTAAGGCTGGGGAAAAAATGAGAAACTGAAATCAACAGCCATCCATTCCTAGTGTGAACCCAGTAGTAATGTGGACCACTTGCTGATACAGTGGTAACTCGGTTTAAGAACAGCCCTGTTTATGAACAATTCGGTTTACGAACTCCGCAAAACCGCAAGAAGTGTCCCGGTTTACAAACTTTACCTCAGTCTAAGAACAGAATCTGAATGGTGGAAGGGCACTGGCGGCGGGAGGCCTCATTAGGGAAAGCGCGCCTCAGTTTAAGAACGGACTTCCGGATTAAGTTCGTAAACCTAGGTACCACTGTACTTGCACCTCTTTTCCTGTTCTCTCAGAATATTAAAAGTCACCACATGGCAAAGCAACTGTTTACATAAGGTAGGAAGAAAAGACAAGTGTTCCCCCACCCACCGTCTTATGGTGGACATTGGAGATATCTCCTTGATTACAGTATGTTCTTGTATACTATTTGCATGGTGTGTCAATCTAAATTACTTTCATTCACAGTATCCTGAATGCTCTTATGGGTGAATAATGCAAATACAGTCAAGATGTCCGTAACAGATCTTGCTGTTTATAAACTGTAAATAAAAGAAACCCCTTTTTAAAAAGGCCTTTCAGAAGAGTTTTCTATATTTTCCCGAACAGTCTGCATGTTCATGCACACACACATTTATTCCTGAAACTTCCTCCTCCTGATTCTAACTAGCGGCAAGGAAATCCACACCTAACAGTGTATGGTGCATGCAATCAGAAACTTAGCATCCTACACACAGGTATTAGCAGTAGTAAATAATCGGCTCTTCAGTCCAAATGCTGACAAGAGTAAAGAGGTTTTCACAAAATCTCATGAAACTGGTGTAAGAGAGAAGGAAACATTAGCCTGGAAAACAGAAATTCTGCACTAAAGTCCTCATGCTGCTTTAAGTGCATAGCATGGATGTGATGCAGGGTGTGTGTGTGTGTGTGTGTTCTTTCATTAGTCCAGTAGAATACGAATCTAGCCAAATGTTACACGTGGGAGGAATTAAGAAACTTAATGATAATCATGAACTCAATGCCACTGAATACGCTACGAGGAACGAAAGAGGAAAAACAGCCTGATGCCAACTTGTCCATTCAGAAAACTGGTGAAATATTTACCTGCCCTGTGTATGTTTTTCCTCCACAGGATATAATCTTTTTCTTGTTTTTCAAAAGTCAGAGTAATCCCACTAGAGCAGCAAACTGGAGTCAAGGCAAGCAATCTAGCAGCAGATACAGAATACCAATCTCGTTCCCTCACAGCCCATCTTTGGCTGAACATGATGTGATTACAGGGTATCAAGTACCTAGGAACAGAGGGTTTCATTAATTAAGTGCCATGACATAGGTCCTATAAAAAAGTTATTCTCCAGCCCTCATTTATTCCTTAAAGCTAAATCACATAGATGAGCCAAATTTTATAATACGAGCTGTCTCAGGTCTGATGACTGAACTGCCGAGTTGTTACTTATCTGCAGGATATGGAAAATACAACAAGAAAGGACTGCGGAAGAGTGGACTCCAGTTTGTACAGGATGGTGAAGGAACCAAGCTGGTTCACCATCGTCATAGGAATACTAGCAATTGGCATAACACTACCTAACAACCAGGTACTCAAGGTGCCGATCTTACAGGGATGTATCTGACTGGTAAGTTGTTGTGAAAGTGCAGTGCCAAGCCAGCTAACTCTCAATAGGCTTCCTCAAAACTATTTTGTGGAAAATGGATCATATTCTTCCTAATGCACAAACCCTAGGAAGTACTGACCCTTTTCAGAAACAAGACACATCACTCTGTATGCAGAAGAGCCTCTGTCAATTTAGTCCGAATGAATGTAAATTCCTTCACTCAGTCTGCTAAATTTGTGGAAAGTCTACTTTCATTCTTCTAAGCGGTTTGTGATTTTTAAAAAATTCTCGTTTTTCATTTTTTCGGCACTAGACATCTAGGATTGACAGTGAGCTTTCTGTACATCCTAAAACAGAAGTGTGTGATCTTCACCCACAACAGTGTAACACATACATCTCCACCTACTCACACCATGCACAGCATGGGTAAAACAACAGGTATGAAGCAATCACAGGATACTAATCATCAGGGAGGAAATAGCGGGGCAACATCAGGAGAAAGAGTGTTTGATTCTACCTTAAAACTAGCTGTAACATCACGTCTTCACAATGCAAGCTGATAAGTGTTCTGAACAATGCCAGGGACACCACACAGAGCTAAAAAAAAAAAGATAAGCAGAGTCAAAATCTGTAAATCTCCATGCTTTCCTAAGGTAAAACATTATTTTGCATTAAAGCAGCTCACAACCTAAATTTTAGCATTTTTGAGAGATGAGATGTATGTTTTAGTTCACCTAGATAACATCGTCTGACAAATTAATTTAGCATGCCACAATAAAGCCAGATGTAAGATGTAAGCCAGATGTAGTATAGATATATACTATAATCCTTTCAGTAATGCAGTAAGGGAGAGAAAATTCCAATTAGTCAAATATGAATTTTTAAAGAGAACTGAAATGTGATTAACCCCAAACCCTCACGTAAGTATTTTTTTCTCTTTCTTAGACAGAATTATTATACAATCATCATACACAGGGTCAAATTCTGTTGGAATGGTATCATGTCATATGTCTGGAACACTCTGAAAGAGCTGGAGGCCTTTTAAGAAAAATGGTTCTGTTCCTCAACAAATGTAGAAACTCAGGTACCAGTCAGGTACCATCATATATTTTTTCATCAAAAATGGCTTCCTAAAAATGGAAAAGGTTAATGGTTTTATGCACACCTTGCATAGAACCATTAACACTCATGCCATGTTACCAAATATATTTTATCTGTAGTTTACTAGAGGATAAGGACTAAATACAGTGGTACCTCTGGTTATGAACTTAATTCGTTCTGGAGGTCCGTTCTTAACTTGAAGCCATTCTTAACCTGAGGTACCACTTTAGCTAATGGGGCCTCTCGCTGCCGGTATGCTATTTCTGTTCTCATCCTGGGGCAAAGTTCTTAACCCAAGGTACTACTTCCAGGTTAGCGGAGTCTGTAATCTGAAGTGTTTGTAGCCCAAGGTACCACTGTATTGGGAAAGATCTATTGTGAGAGCCACTGTATTTCACTGAAGGTAGTGTTTAGCTGCATCTGGAAGTTTGAATACTGGGGACTTGGAGTCTATTTAGATGTTTAGGATAATTCAGTGCACATGATGCATTCCTTGATTAACATCAACATTTCAAAATCACCCCAGCTGCTGAAAGCTTATGGTAGGGATAAAGTTGCTTGCATTCTGTGGTGCTATACTCAAATGGATGACATTATCTGCAGCTCAGGTCATGTTTTCCCACTTCCTAAATCAAGGAAGTGCATCTCAAGCCTCTCTAATGGCAGCAGTTCTCTAAAATCGGCTGAGCACAGAAACGCCTGACCTTCAGCCCTGAAGCACTATAGGCACAAAAAGGGTTTCCTCTTCCTGTCAAGTTAGGCATGATATCCTCAAGACTATCTCTTCTGTTCCTATTCTTGTACTGTGTGAATCACTGCTGCCTACACAGCCGCACAAAGAGGTGAAGGCGGACTGCTGCTTTGCCTAGAGTGCCAAGCAAAATTACATGCATAGCCTTGTTTGAGAGAACCATTTGAGGCACTTGAAGAAGTTTCACCTCATTGGTTTGGACCGCAAGGCAGAATTAAATGAAAATTCATGTGGGAAGATTATTGATTAACAGGACACTAAAACTGGATTCTGTAAAGGAACGTCATAAATGGGGTTCTGTTATTGTATAGAGTTTTTGTTCTTGCCGAGTGCTGTAATCTGTTGAAGCTGTGGAGAATACAGTGGTACCTTGGGTTACATACGCTTCAGGCTAGACTCCGCTAACCCAGAAATAGTACCTCAGGTTAAGCATTTTGCTTCAGGATGAGAACAGAAATCATGCTCCGGCGGCGCGGCGGCAGTGGGAGGCCCCATTAGATAAAGTGGTACCTCAGGTTAAGAACAGTTTCAGGTTAAGAACGGACCTCCAGAACGAATTAAGTACTTAACCTGAGGTACCACCGTACACTGATCAAAATTATGGACCTATAGTTTAAAGGAATAGGATGTTGGGGGGAGTGACCAAAAACATTCATGGAGAGAAACGGGGGGTCTTAATTAGTTCATTAAGCGAAAGGAAAGCTGTTTTATATGTGTTCCAAGTGGACAGAAGCGCTTGCACGTTTAATCCTATCAGGTATTGCAAAACCTTCCTGCAATAACAACAGTGCTATGGTAACGTGCCGAAAGCTGTGGGGATGGTTTCTATACTTGGCTAAGTTATACAGCAGAGAACTCATTTAGCATCACTGATGCATTTTGGCAGCGCTCCTGAGTTGCTCGTGGCTGGAGGATTCTTCGCAATACCCACCCCCTCTTGTCTGTGGAACAAATAATTATGGTACAGGAGAGACACACATTAGCAAGTTGTAAGCGACTGAAGCTGCTTGGGAGTTTTCAGAGAGTTAATCTGTTTGGAGCGAGAGTCACAGCCGCGAGTACATGCAGCTATGTGCATGCCCTCCACTACGTGGAAATGTTTATTTGGCGCAAGGTGTCGTCCTTAATACATAAACGTAATACACACGTTGATCATTTGGCTCTGCCTGCCTTTCCACCCATATGCTGGAGTGCATCCTCCATCATTTAATACTGAGTAAGTGCCAGCCAAAGAGGGGATCAGAAGTGCAGCTTGCTGAATGCAGACCGCAGCAGGTGCTTCAAGATTAACCTGCTTGCGAAAGGAAGCTCCTATTAGATTAACTATTTCTGTGGCTTAATTAACATGCCACCATTATTTTCAGAAGCGGCTCTTGGCAGTCCACTCAATACCACAGAAATACTTTTATGTTGCAAAAACCAAAGGAGTGATCAAGCTGGCTGCACTGATAGCATTATATTGACATCATACTGAGCAACATCTGAATCCTAAGGCAAGTGTTTTGATGCTGCATAGAGGGCCACTTCACTCTACCTCCCTAAACTGAGACAATGAAAATACGAAAGCTTGCTTGGGGACAAGCGAGTAACGTTTTGGGAAGGGGGCGAGTGACTACTTCATAAGTCTGCATAGTTAATTTCGAACACTCAGAAATATGGTGTCATTAAATTTTTATAAAAGCCTGCTTCTGAGATACACACTTCTGCAGTTGATTACTTAACGCGCGGGGAATAACCAAAAAACAAACTCCAATTAAATGGCAAGAAAAACACTCCAAAACTCCAATTCGGTTTTATGCTGCTGCAGGGCTGATTTTACTGCTGACTCATTGATTTTATTGTTGTTTACATTAATAGTTTTATTGTTTTAATTGTTTATACAATTAAATTTTATTGTATTGCTATGGTTGTTTCTAATGCAGTGGAGTCGGCTTGAGGACTTGGTATAGGCGAAAGAGACAAGCAATAAACTTAAAATAAAGAAACAAATAAAATAAACTCAAATTAAGTATCAAAAACGAATTGCAAAGAGGCAGATACGACATCACACCCAGCATTAAAATAGCAATTTAAAATACTAATACCAGTTCCATGATTTATCTGAAACAATGTTATATTCAGACGGCTGAATTCTTTAGAACCTCCAAATTTGTTTCAATGGAAATGTTTCTGCCTCTCACGCCTTCGGGCTGTGGCTGTGTAAAGGTAAAGGTAAAGGTACCCCTGACCATTAGGTCCAGTCACAGACAACTTGGGGGTTCTGCACTCATCTCGCTCTATAGGCCGAAGGAGCAGGTGTTTATCCGCAGACAGCTTCTGGGTCATGTGGCCAGCATGACTATGCCGCTTCTGGTGAACCAGAACACCGCATGGAAACACCGTTTACCTTCCCGCCGGAGCGGTACCTATTTAGCTACTTGCACTTTGACATTCTTTTGAACTGCTAGGTTGGCAGGAGCTGGGACCGAGCAATGGGAGCTCACCCCGTTGCGGGGATTCGAACTGCCAACCTTCTGATTGGCAAGCCCTAGGCTCTGTGGTTTAGATCACAGCGCCACCTGCGTCCCCTTAAAAGTAAAGGACCCCTGACAGTTAAGTCCAGTCGCGAATGACTCTGGGGTTGCGGCACTCATCTCGCTTTATTGGCCGAGGGAGCCAACGTTTGTCCGCAGACAGTTTTTCCGGGTCATGTGGCCAGCATGACTAAGCTGCTTCTGGCGCAACAGAACACCAAAACCAGAGCAGCGCACGGAAACACCGTTACCTTCCTGCTGGAGTGGTACCTATTTATCTACTTGCACTTTGGGGTGTGCTTTCGAACCATACACACCATATATTTCAAGCACATTCCACCCACAAAAAAAGAATCATGGGAACTGTAATTTGTTGTGTCCTGGGAATTGTAGATCTGTGAGGAGTAAAATACAGTTCCCAGTATTCTTTTTGGGGGGCAGTCATGTGCTTTAAATGTATGGGGTTCACAGCCTGTGATAGAGGAACTGGGTAACAATGAATACGCCACCCAAAAGCAGAATTTATGCAGCTCAAACTTCAGATGGGAAAAAGTTTTCTAGATGTGCAGAAACTGCTAAGGAGAGAATGATTCTTATATTGGGGATTTGAACTGAACCCAGTCTGTTGTAGATTCACTGGGTGAGCTTTGGTACATCACTTCCTCCCCCAAACATCCCAGGTTATCCCCTGCTCCCACCTCCTTGCAGCTTATTTCATTTTATTCTGTGGATGCCCTGGATGTTGTGTCATTCTGAGGTGAGGAGAAATTCTGGGACAAATTCCCAGAATGCCCCTGAAAAAAAATCATCATATGGGCCACTTGGTGAAATAAAATGGTAGTTGTCATTGCAATATTATGTAAGAGATGAAACTGGAATTTTCCTTATTTTCTTCTTCTTCCCTCCATTTTCCTTTTTGTATTGAGTCTATTAATTTGTAAGCTTGAAAACAGGGCCAGTATTGTTTGTAGGTGTGAAGTTTTTCAAGAAATTTTAAGCACTTCCTAAAGAATATTAAAGTGGCTAAATTCACAAAGGCATAAGCAAAATAAGCTTGCAGTTGTCTAAAACAATCCCACAGAATAAAAGACGGCCATGTTCCTGTTATTCTCATCTCACCCGAAATGGAGTGTTTATGCGGCTTGTGAGGGTGTCCAGGATGTGCACATTCTCATGGCGGTGCAGCAAGATGAATCGGAGGAAGATCTGTAGTAAAGCAGGTTCTGAAACACTACGCAAGAAGAGATCCAAATAGGCAGTTGTAGTCATTACTTCCTCCACAGTCACCTGGAAATGAATACACAAATGATTACAGACCACATCAACTTTGCAGCTCTGATTATATAGTCTATGTGACCTCCACAACGACCTTGCAATGGGATATATAATAAGCACAGTTTGTTTGTTTTCTGTGGGTCTAAGCCAGCATACATAAAAACAAACATTGGTGTGCTAGCTTGAGTATTTTGATTAGCTAATGATAGTGGCAGTGCTAAGCTAGGAAAGATGGATGCAAACAACCGAACCATTGCACAGTTATTTGGAACATTCTCTTCCAGTACTTGACTTCCTCTTGAAGATGCTGTTTGCTAAACACCAAAAGGTCTGCTATTTGACATTCAGAGAAGGTGCTTGCAAGAGATGCAGGGTTTTATAAAAATCCTCCTGCTGCATTATATGTGCTCTCTACTTTTCCTGACTCTAGCTTTGCCCATACTGTGCTATGAAGAAAAATCACACTTTTCCAATCAGTTGGAACAAATTCTTGTGAACATGTTTCTTCCAGTTCAGTCAGTCACACAGCACACCTATTTCTTTTGTCTGCTACAGATGTCAAGGAGCACAAGGTAGCCTACGAAAGCTCACTTTGTTTGTAGCAAACCCCCCCCCCCCACCATAGATTGTGCCACTACATGTTGCCACTTGGTTGCTGCACTAAGAGACATCGGCAGATTTCGACATCCAGTTAGCTGAGGTTTATTGTAGACACCAATAGTGCCTGGTCCCAGAAGAAAAACAGATTTGTTGTAAATACCCCAAATAATGGAATTTATGTACTAGCTATAAACTTTCAATTACACCTCAGCCTCTTGTGGTGAATGTTCCGGTTTCTACTAGTGAAACAAGTTACTTTACTAATGCAGTCCCTAGGTCATTCGTCAGTAGGTGTCTGATATTTTAGATCCAGCCTTTGTGTTGTGCACCAAAGGGTGCAAAGTCAGCATTTTCAAAAATAGTTACGTGCAAGCTTAATAAGCTAAAAAGCACAGATACAAATACATACTGGTCTGCCTATATGAAAAGGAGCATTAACCATCTTTTGTTTAGTATTCTTCATTGGATAAATGAGGAGGGGTTTTTTTTCCCCTCCTTAAGAAAAAATCAGGTAAAGGAGAGACTCCAAGCTGTCATTTAAGAGCTAAGAGGATTTGGAAAGTACTCCAGTAGATGGTTTTGCATAAAAGGCGCTCCCTCCCTCTCTCTCTCTCTCTCTCTCTCTCTCTCTCTCTCTCTCTCTGTCTGTCTTTTCATGCAACACATTAGCCGTTTTGTTAAGCAGTTTAAAGATTGTAATCAAAAACATACGTATTAACATCAAAGACCTCAACTAAAGAAAACTACTTGTTAACACTATGTTTACGTTCATATTTACATACTAAATAGCATCTAACGACTAACCTGTGGACTACATTTGCTTCAAAAGTTTGTGCTATTACTTCTGCAGCCTATTTAGGCGTTCACAGTCATATGATTAACCACAAGCTACCACAGATGCAACATGAGCAGTTTTCATTATAGGTGCATTCCCCACCCCCCTTAATATAAGTTCAAAATAGAAACAAATAAAAGCACATCCAACCATAAAAAACCTGATCACCTCAGTCTTCCTCCGAGTTACATTCATCCTCTAGAGCCACCGTTATAGGCTTCTCAACTTAAGCAATTTCAGAGAGGAAAAGACCATATAATGTATTCTGTACCCTGCATATACTAGATTGACAGTCCTCAGCAATACATTATTTATGAGAGAGGGATGTACACTCAGCACTCTCCAAATTGGCTTGAGGACCTGGTTCCTGAGCAAATAAGCTTACAGCCTAACCTTGATTCCAACAGCAGTGTATACACATTTTTAAAAGCAGGAATGAAGAGCTGAGCAGGCCCGGGCTTTGGTTGCTAGCAGTTTCCTATGAGATATGTGTATGTGTGTTTGTTTCAAACCTTATTGAAATGCTCTCATATACACAACAGATGTTATTTCACTTAGCCAGGTGAGAGGGCAAGCAGGAGTTACAGAGGCCTCAGAGCATTTAAATCTGTAAACGCAACTTCAGGTGAGGTCCTGATTGTCGGGAATCAAGCCCTCCTCTCATGAGAAGCTGGCAGCAGTCCCAGGCACCCAGCTTGAGTTCCCTGTTGATCTCCCTGGCTGCATTCCCCAGCAGACGCAGGCAAGATCTCGATCGGCGATTCTTCTCAAACGTGAGAAGAACACACCCCTCTTTCCTGCCTCCCCAGGCAGGGGAAAGAGAAAGACAGAAACGTATTTACATGCTTTTATTTCTGTCTTTGCAGCGTTACAGAAAACATGACTGCACTCTTCAAATTCCAGCAGTCGACTCACAAACTCCTCCTGTACTTCCTGTACATCTCATATTACACTCTGAGATAATTCTGGTGCTGCGCACTGTGAAATGACTGCCCCTCTGTTCCCACAGCAGTCCCAACATTCCCATGTTTACACTTCAAGCTAGGACTTTGCAGCTGCATTGCTTCATTATCGTAACACTGATAACCCACAAATTCAACATGCTCTGTACTCAACAAAAGGGTTTTCTACACTAACGTGCCTCGTTAGAAGCTGCCTCCAACATGAATAAGCAATAACAACAATACTCAAGATCCTTAAAAAAAGGAAGAAGATGAACAATAAAATCACCAGAACTTCAAAGAGGAGCGTAAGATGCAACTTTTGTTGGGATAGAAGTCAACAGCTACAAGATGAGCAAGTCCCTATGTGGACATCTTTAAGCAGGAAACTGCACAATACCCTATTTGTACATAGAGAAGAACACACCACAGAATACAGGCAGCCTTCCTAACCTGGTGCCTTCCAGAGATCTGCACTGCAGCACTCATCAGCCTCAGCTAGTGTTGCCAATGGTCAGGTAACATGTAGTGCTAAACACCTGGAGGGCACCAGGCTATAATGAAAAGGTAAGACATTCTGCAGGCAAAACTTGCTAACAGTTTGGAGGAAGTTGTGTTGTATACATAAATGTTGGTTGTCTATAAACGTTTTTAAAGTAAGGTAAAGGGACCCCTGACCGTTAGGTCCAGTCGTGGACAACTCTGGGGGTTGCGGTGCTCATCTCGCTTTATTGGCCGAGGGAGCCGGCGTACAGCTTCCGGGTCGTGTGGCCAGCATGACTAAGCCACTTCAGGCGAACCAGAGCAGCGCACGGAAACGCCATTTACCTTCCTGCCAGAGCGATACCTATTTATCTACTTGCACTTTGACGTGCTTTCGAACTGCTAAGTTGGCAGGAGCAGGGACCGAGCAACAGGAGCTCACCCCGTCGCAGGGATTCGAACCGCCGACCTTCTGATTGGCAAGTCCTAGGCTCTGTGGTTTAACCCACAGCACCACCCACGTCCCTTGTTTTTTAAAGTACAACTGTACTTTTCCAGAGAACTTGCAACAGTGGCTATCTATTACAAAAACTTTTGAAATGGAAATGCTTGCACTGGGGAATTGGGGGGGGGGGGAGCCAAAAGCAATATTGAATGCAAACACGGGCCAGGCTCTTGTCACCACCGCTGACACAGCAAAGGACTAATAGAAAAGAACAATAGGAATAGCAGAAACAGAAAATGCTGCAGCAGCTGTCATGGGAGAGGAGGAAGATTTAGGAAATGGGCTGAATTCGCCCTGTTCCCAACACTTTAAGACGGGGGTGGCCAAAGTGTGGCACATAGTCAGCATGAGAAGGAAGGACTATGTCATGCCTGGACAGGACTATGAAGGCTTGCACAATATGCATAAATCTTAATTTCTGCAGGGTCAAGCTTATGAAACTACATTCATAAGGAAGATGGGGGAGGGGACAGTGGGTTTTTTACTGTGAGAGATTAATATTTTATTGACCTGTTTCATATTCTTCAGTCACAAAATGCCTGGGCAAAAAGAAATGTTTTCAAATCCATCCTGAAAGTTAGTAATGATGGAGACAAACACATCTTGTTAGGAAGGATACTCCACAAACTACAGTCTGGGTCAAAAGAATCCTTTACACATGTAGTAGGAGCTTTCTGCTCGCAGAACAGCACATTTGGATTCAACACAGGCTACAACTGAAGTGCGCTAACTTTAATTTACAAGGTCTGATCAATCATGGTTTACAACAGCTTCCGCCTGTCTGGTACCCTCTAGGTATCTATCATACCTGACCATTAGCTGTGCTGCATGTAGCTGATGGGAGCTATAGTTCAAAACATCTGGATAGCACGAGATGGCGAAGGCTTGTTTAGACATTCTAGATGAGGAGGGGCCTCCTGCTCTGCAGAGGATCATAATTAACCTGAAGGATCATGTACACAGCCTGGTAATACTCTGGATTCAGCTTTGTTACTGAAGACTTAAGGTGATGACAGTGTCTATACAAATGGTTTTCATTTGTTGCAGCTATTCATTTATTTACTTACAGTATTTACAAACTACAGTGGTACCTCGGGTTAAGTACTTAATTCGTTCCGGAGGTCCGTACTTAACCTGAAACTGTTCTTAACCTGAAGCACCACTTTAGCTAATGGGGCCTCCTGCTGCCACAGCGCCGCTGAAGCACAATTTCTGTTCTCATCCTGAAGCAAAGTTCTTAACCTGAAGCACTATTTCTGGGTTAGCGGAGTCTGTAACCTGAAGCGTATGTAACTCCAGGTACCACTGTACACTATGCCAGACACACCTGAGGCAGTGTCCAAGCTTTAAAAGCTAATAAAAGTCACTATACTCTATCCGACCAAGGCTGCAGCAAAACACTACCATTCCCATATAAAAACCTCAGCAGCAACAGAGCTTCTGCTCACTCACTGATAAAAATGGTTTTAAAAGCAAGGGAGTTTTTACTTGCTGGCAGAATGACATCAGGAATGTCCTTTGGGAGGATGTTTCATAGAGATGGTGAACTGTTGGGAAATAGCACTGATACTTGCTCAAAACAGTTTTACATGAGTGGAGAACTGAAAACAGAGACGACCTTTCCCCTTCTGTTTGCAGTGGAAGGGAAGGACCTATGGGAGGATACATCCCCTAAGGTGTGCCAGCTATCCCCTTACATGGAGACCTTGCCATATTCATTCTCCGGCAGCCCTGAGGATTTATTATTGTAATAAAAGGGCTAGCTTTGATTACTGCCTGGAAGCTGCAGCAAATGCTGAATACTCTTGCCTACCTTTTTGTTGCAGCAGGGCAGCGGGGGGGGGGGTGTAATTTAGGCAGCATATAATGTGGACCGAGTTTCCAAGTACAAAAAGTTGAAGTCTTATAGCCTCAAATGCAGAGTAGCTATGGCATAAAGGTAAAGGACCCCTGACAGTTAAGTCCAGTCGCGAACGACTCTGAGGTTGTGGCCCTCATCTCGCTTTATTGTCCAAGGGAGCCGACGTTTGTCTGGGTCATGTGGTCAGCATGATTAAGCTGCTACTGGCGCAATGGAACACCAAAACCAGAGCAGCACACGGAAACGCCGTTTACCTTCCCACTGGAGCAAAACCTATTTATCTACTTGCACTTTGACGTGCTTTCGAACTGCTAGGTTGGAAGGAGCTGGGAACAAGCAACGGGAGCTCACCCCGTTGTGGGGATTCGAACAGCCGACCTTCTGATCAGCAAGCCCAAGAGGCTCAGTGGTTTAGACCACAGCACCACCCGCGGCATGCCTTTTGTCAAATGAGGATCATATTTCAAGGATGACCCAAGCCAGTGCTATATTCCTGGGAGGTCCAGCTTAGGGTGCCCTGTAGATCTGCACCAAGTTGTAATCTGTTATATTATGTTGGGTCTGTCACCTTTTCTTTCAGCTTGTGGTAGCCTTAAGTCCATGCTTCAACTTTCAGTACTTTAGCTTTTTACACTAACTTTCAAGACCTTGGGCTGCATGGATTTTTTTCCCTTCCCACTTGCTGCATTTTATCTTATTGCTAAAACTAGTACTGAGTAACTTGTTTTTACAAAAGTGGTATTTAATTTTTTTAATACATGGACTCTATCTCTCAGTCATGAGAAAGTTGCTTAGATAAAATGACATCTGCCTTGAAACAGAAATGGCTTTAGCCAAGGGAATATCTCACTACGTAGCTACAAAGATGTAGTAGCCCTGGAAAAGGCATCATATATGTGCTGTATTAGTACAACTGGAAGCTGGTTACTTTCAGACTGTTCGTTGCAGTACCTTCTGCTTAGCAAAGCTCCCAGAAAGTTCCAAATTCAATCTCTGGTATATCTAATTAAGAGGGGACAACTAGTAGATGATAAGAAATATGTCTGCCTGAGACCCAGAGAGGGACCATCCATCAAATTGGATAATACTGAGCTAGATGAACAAATATTCCAGTATAGACAGCATACTAGGTTCCATCCTTTCCTCCATAGTCTGTGTGAGCATGCTGAGATGAAGAGTGCACGGAAGCAGAAGATGATGGTCCACATCTGTTCACACACGCATGTCTAGTAGGAGTTCACACTTCAAAAGTCACTTAACACATGCAAGTTCCAAAAGAAAATCAAACTTTGTCCTATCTGCCAGCCCTCTGGTTTCCAGCTGCTGTTGCTGAATGCCAGGCTGTCTCTTATGTAAGACCACTCTCAGCCCTGATCTGATTATGGATGAGGAGGCTGATCTGGTCTGTATCACTGAGACCTGGGTGGGTGAGCAGGGTGGAGTAACTATAAAGTAATTACAATAAACAAGACTGCAAGTGTATTTTGTAGGCTGAATTTCAGAAGAATGGAAACTCCATATTTCTCCACCAGCAAAATGAGTTCCAGAGAAAAATGGGACAAACTATGGCCTAACAGTTATACAGCAGCCTCTGTCATTCAAAATTCAGTATTCTGAAAATCAGTGCATCCTCACCAGATTAGAATACTATTATAACGTGCTTCCATTTAATTTAGTAAGTTGGGGGGGGGGTTGCTAGAGATAGAAATTGGGTGAGATCTTGAATGTCCTTTTTTCTAATTTATCCATTCTATATATATATTAAAAAATCAGGTGGGTGAGAGAGATAGAAAACACCATCAAGTCAGTACAAATTACTTGGTGATTACAAATGGTTTGGTAACTTAAAAGAGTTGTCCAAGAATAGGGAAAAAGTGTTCCTTATCTGGGTCA